>NC_134095.1:133947412-134250443 GCF_000715075.1 Nicotiana tabacum
CAAGAGTCACGAGATGATGACAAAAGTTTAAAGGCAAGGTTCGATGGATATAACTTTAATGTCACTACCTCCGAGCTCGTAGCTATTTTGAGGAGCATGTGAGATAAGGTACGATGGAAAAAAGAGATGCGGTCAAATCCAAATAGGCGCAAGCCAGACCATTGGTGCGAATTCCACAATGATCACAGGCATAAAACTTCAGAATGTAGATTCTTACAAAGTGAAGTGGATCATCTATTGAAACAAGGGTATCTCACTGAGTTATTTAGTGAGAAAGGTAAGCAAGCCTATATGAAATTAGGCAAGAGACACCAAAGCCTCCTTCACCCAAGAGAACTGTGAACGTTATAAGTGGGGGAGAAGATATTCACGGTGCAACATATACGGCTTCCAACAAGGTTTCTAAAGTAACGATAACACACGGGAAACGGTTACGGCAGGTTTTAGAAAACGAAAGTATTTCTTTCGATGATGCAGATACCGAAGGAGTAATGACCCCACATAACGACGCACTGGTAATATCTTTACCTGTACATGATACTAATGTAAAACGAGTTTTGATTGATCCAGGAAGTTCCGTAAATATTATACTATTAAGAGTATTACGTGAAATGCAAGCTGAAGACAAAATGATACCTAAGCTGAAGACAAAATGATACCTAAGGCGCATACCTTATCCGGGTTCGACAATTCAAGTGTGGTAACAAAAGGAGATGTAATTCTAACAATTTTTGCTGCAGGTGTTGTTAAAGAAACTAAATTTCAGGTAGTAGATATGGAAATGGCTTACAATATGATCATGGGGAGACCTTGGATTCATGATATGGATGCTGTCCCATCAACTCTACATCAAGTTATTAAATTCCCATCACCGTGGGGAATTTACCAAATTCGTGGGGATCAACAGACATCCAGAAGTATCAACGCTGTAACAGATACGAGCACCGTGAATAAAGAGAAATAGCAATTACAGGAAACAGTTGAAGGTATCAAGGATCAAACCTCAACTGAACAAGAAAAGACAGATTTAGACTCGAGACCTGATGCAATTCAAGAACCTGAAGAGAATGAAAATGTCAAAACAACAATTGAAGAGCTCGAGGCTGTGATATTATTTGAGCAGTGGCCTAAACGGAAGGTTTATGTTGGAGCCAATCTAAGCTCAGACATGCGAGGTATGTTGATTGAATTTTTAAAAGCTAACGTGGACTGTTTTGCTTGGTCCCATGCTGATATGACAGGGATACCACCGGATGTGATGACTCACAAACTAAATGAAGACCCATCCTTCACACCAGTAAAACAAAAGAAAAGAAAACAAGGAGCTTTCAAAAATCAGGTGATTCAAGATGAGGTCCAAAAGCTATTGAAAATTGGGTCAATCCACGAGGTAAATTATCCTAATTGGTTAGCAAACACAGTTGTTGTACCTAAGAAAAACGGTAAGTGATGGGTTTGTGTGGATTATACAGATCTTAACAAAGCCTGCCCAAAAGATTCTTTCCCTTTACCGCATATAGATTAGTTAATTGATGCAACTGCAGGGCATGAACTTTTGAGTTTTTTAGATGCATATTCGGGGTACAACCAAATTAAAATGGACCCCAGTGATGAAGAAAAAACTTCTTTCATCACAGACAGGGGGACTTACTGTTATAAAGTAATGCCCTTTGGTCTCAAAAATGCTGGAGCAACCTATCAAAGGTTGGTCACCAAAATGTTCCAAGAACATTTAGGAAAAACCATGGAGGTATATATAGACGATATGCTCGTCAAAACCAAGCATTATCATGATCATATTTCTCATTTATCTGTTACATTTGAAATTTTACGAAAATTTAATATGAAACTCAATCCAGAAAAATGTGCATTTGGGGTTGCCTCAGGCAAATTTTTGGGTTTTCTCGTTTCTAACAGTGGTATCTTCTCAGATCAAAGCACTAGAGGATATCCCTGATATCCTTACGAGTAAAAAAGAAGTCCAAAGGCTAACGGGAAGAATTACAGCTTTGGGGAGATTTATTCCCAAATCTTCAGAAAAATGTTTTAAATTTTTCTCCGCGCTCAAAAAGCAAGATCATTTTGAATGGAACTAATATTGCCAAAAAGCCCTTAGAAATTTAAAAGCTTACTTGTCAAATCCACTACTATTGCAAAACCAAAAGAAGTAGAAAAGCTACTCATCTATTTGGCCGTGTCAGAAGTTGCGGTAAGTGTTGTTTTAGTCCGTGAGGACCAAGGTAAACAATCTCCTATCTATTATGTAAGCAAGTCTTTATTAGATGTTGAAACACGATATCCACAACTAGAAAAATTAGCATTAGCTTTGATCATGACATCTAGAAAATTAAGACCTTATTTTCAATGTCATCCCATTGTTGTAGTTACTACTTTTCCATTACGAAACATTTTACATAAACATGAATTGTCACGGAGGTTAGCAAAATGGGCTATAGAATTAAGTGAATACGAAATCATTTATCAATCTAGGACTGCTATAAAATCTCAAGTATTAGCCGATTTCGTAGCTGATTTTAGCCAGGGGATGCATTTAGAAGCAGAAAAAGAATTACAAGTTTTTAATGGTGCAAACCCGGGGACTTGGATTTTATTCACTAATGGTTTGTCTAATGTAAAAGGAGCAGGCCTAGGGATAGTTCTCGTACCACCTACGGGTGAGACTATTAGACAGGCTATAAAATGTCATTCTATAACTAACAATGAAACAGAGTATGAGGCTGTAATTGCAGGTCTAGAATTGGCACGAGAACTCGACATAACACAGATTATAATCAAGAGTGATTCTCAACTCGTGGTCAATCAAATGCTGGGGACTTATACAGCCAGGGAGACACGAATGCAAGAATATCTCGAAAAGGTACGGGAACTAATAAAGCAATTCCAAACTTGGAAGGTAATGCAGATCCCAAGAGATGAGAATGTGGAGGCAGAGGCTTTAGCTAATATCGCATCTGCAACAGACGTAGCAAACGACGCAAATGCTTCAGTCGTGCATTTATTTCATTCTGTTCTCGAACCTGATAAGAACGAGGTAAATTTTAATCATTTAACATGGGATTGGAGAAACGAAATTATTGTTTTTTATAGCGCGGAACCGTGCCTGCTGACAAAAGAAAAGCTTATGCACTTCGCAAAAAAGCTGCTCGTTACTGTTTACATCAAGGAAATCTTTATCGAAAGATGTTCGGTGGGCCATTAGCAAGGTGTCTCGGACCTTCCCAAATAGAATATATGATGGGGGAAGTACATGAAGGACATTGTGGAAATCACGCATGAGGAAGGTCACTGGTAAAAATACTGATTCGAGCAGGGTATTATTGGCCTAAAATGGAAGAAGAAGCAAACAGTTTCGTGTCCAAGTGTGATAAATGTCAAAGATACGACAATAATATGCATAGACCAGCTGAGTTATTGCACCCTGTTATAGCCCCGTGGCCCTTTATGAAATGAGGAATGGATACCGTAGGTCCATTGCCACAAGCAAAAGGTCAGGTGAAATTTCTACTTGTACCTACAGATTATTTCACTAAATGGGTAGAAGCAGGAGCATTTAAACAGGTACGAGAGAAGGAAGTTAAAGACTTCATTTGGAGAAATATAATATGCCATTTTGGAGCACCAAAAGAAATCGTGTGTGACAACGGTCCGCAATTCATAGGAGCTCAAATCACTAAATTTTTCCAAAGTTGACAAATTAAAAGGATAACATCTACACCATACCATCCAGTGGGTAATGGACAAGCGGAATCCATAAACAAGGTCATTATCAACAACTTAAAGAAAAGGTTACAAGATTCAAAAGGTAATTGGCCTGAGGTATTACCTGGAGTATTATGGGCTTATCGTACAACGACAAAAACAAGCAAGGGAGAAACACCATTTTCAATGGTTTATGATGCGGAGGCCTTAATTCCAGTTGAAATAGGAGAACCGAGCACACGGTACGTTCAAGCAACGGAGGAATCAAATGATGAAGAGATGCGGGTGAACCTTGATTTGCTCGAAGGAAGAAGAGAAGCTGCATTAATAATGATGGCAGCACAAAAGCAAGTAATTGAACGGTATTATAACAGGAAAGCACGCCTCAGATTCTTTAAAATTGGGGACTTCGTGCTTAAAAAGGTGTTCCAATCTACAAAAGCTGCTAATTCAGGAAAGCTAAGTCCAACATGGGAAGGACCCTACAGAGGTCGTGACATTGCGGGAAAAGGAGCATACGCGTTGGAGACAATGGATGACAAAGTTCTACCCTCGCATTGGAATGCTGTCCACCTAAAGAGATATTATTTCTGAGAAAGCACCTACGATCAGGTATCGCTATATTAGAATTTTTCTTTAAATTGTTAAAATTTTACTAACGATTTTAGATGCTAGGCAAAAACCCTAACTCGTGCCAAATGATGAGTCACGACCTGCACGGCAAAATGGAATATTCTAAAATTCCCAGCCCAGGGTTACAAATTAATCTGATGGAAATACACACGGGTTAGGTAGTCTTCATCTTTAATCGCACCTCCAAGTCCCGTATGTTTCTCTGTTTTCAGGAAAATGGACCAAATTGTGAGAAACAAACAAGTGCTCGAGGCTTCATACTTTAGCGCTCAAACACTTGGGGGACTGCATATTGTACACAAATACGTGCGGTAAGACGGAGACGTAAATCGAAACAAGTGTCGAGCAGAAGTTACGGAACCTCAGCATTCATCATTGTGTTCTTTCCTATCAAAATAAAGGAAGATACAAAACATTCATCATAGTATTCTTTCCCATGAGAACAACGGAATCACCTCTCAAACCCTTCCTAATACATTAAGATAGGGTCATGATTATGTATTGAAACATGTTATAAGGAAAAACCTTGTTGAATAGTATTTACTTTATAAAAATCTATTACAAGAAAAACAGTTACGAGAAAGTTATAGATGTATCTCAATACATGTAATATTCAAAAGCTTGTCCAATTTCATGAATAAAAACTTGTCAAAGTTGTTTCAAACAAAACATGTGTGTTCCTATTTCTTTCATCGTATTATAACACCATTATGAAGTTGAGACGTCTTCTTCATTAAGTGTCGATATATAGAAGGGCCCTCTTTTATAAACCTCATGTTAATAAGTCATGAGAAGAATCATAAAGCATTTTCAAAGGATAAAATTGCTAAACTATTCTATAAGTCCTAAGTAGATAAGGAAAAGGCAAGAATAGAGCACATTGAAGTACTAACAAACTTCTTGATATAATTAAAAAAACTAAGTAGAAACTTAGTCAACAAAAAGTTTATACAAGTGCCCCATTATGATAACTGGGGACTTTCACCAAAAAATCCCTTAAAAAAATAACTAAGGGATAAAACCATCATCCAACAAAGAAAGTAAAAACAAAGTCTAGAAATTTAAATGGTCACTAAAGGGGTTGGCACATCAGAAGTTGCAATATTAATTTCACTTTCAGAAACAGTCACAGGCACGGTGACAACTTCTGAAGAAGCAACAACAGGAGCGGTTTCAGCTGGGCTTGAAGTGTTAGGTTCAACGAGGGGAGCAAGAGTCACGGAAGTTTTAGCTTCCATATACTGAGTTGTAAAAATTTCACCCTCGGGAGCTGGAATTGCAACATCTTCAACTTTAACTGCCACAGCAACGACTTCATCATTTACAGGTTCCTTAGCCACGGGAGCTTCAATTGCTGGAGAAGGAAAGTCAAGTGATTGTTGGGTTCTTTCAATGGTTTCTAAAACTTTGGCCAGCTCTGAGTCTAAGTCAAAGTTTTCTTGTCTGGCCTCCATTAAAGCATCACGACGAGAGTTTAAGAAAGCCTAACTCAACTCTAAATCAAACTTCTCCTCAAGAAGTCCATACTCCCTTTCCCACATAGCAAGATCATTCTTTAACACTTGATGTTCAGCTAGATGAGAATCACGGGAAGCTTCAAGGGAGGCATGAGAACTTTCTAAGGCATGTACTTTGTCAGAGGAGATCTTTAAATCAGCTTGAACTTGAGTCAAGTTCTGCACTAATTCTCCTGCATATTCTTCTTTCTTGTTCAAGAGTGCCTTGAGTTCTCTGATTTCTTCACTTGACTTTGATAACTGTTCTGAAAAGCAACATTCAAGGCGCTCCTTGTCTTTTTCAAATTGACTTGAAGAAGCTTTGGCAACTGCTAACTCAGAAGTCAGACTTTGCTTTTGCTGCTCCAGGTGATTTCTACTCTCTTGCAATTCTTCTATAGTTCCCTGAGCATTCTCAAACTACTCTTTCCAATTATCTACTTCTAGCTGGGTTCCCTTGGCTATTTCCTCAGCCTTGTGGATAGACTTTTCAGACTCACGAGTTTTCTTTTCCAGAAGGGAAATTCTTCCCATCAATTCTGTACCAATGAGGTTAGCCTACAGTGACAACTCATAGAAATAAGAATTTAGAGATAAAAAAAAACTTGTTAGTAAGTAGAGAAAAATACCTTCAAAGTAGAATAAACTATGTCATTCATCAGAGTTAAGCAACTGTGACTGCTCATCTTCTTCTTCTCAATATCTCCAATCAAAGGCCTAAGCCAGGCATCTGCTCCACCAGACATCCTTAAAAGACTGTTATTAGCAGGAACTTCAAGTGTAACGCTCCTCATAGCCAAGCTTCTGCTACTGGAACCCTCCTCTGCATGTTGAACAGAGGGAGGGGGAGCTATAGAAGGAGGAGCGGTAGAAGAAGTGAAAATAACAGGAGTCAAAGGACTCGAAGCAGGTAAGGAAGCAGAGACAGGAAAGGGAGCATAAATAGATAAGGGAGCAGGAACAGATAGAATGTGCAAGGAAGCACTTGAAACCAGCGGAGGAATAGAAGGAATAGGAACAGAGGAAGAAAAAGGAACTTCATCTAAAACTGGACCTAGTTCTCCACTTTCAAACACCACCAACAAAGAGACGTTGAATAGACTCATTGGTGTCCCTCGGAGTGGTTTCATCATCAGAAAGAATGTGAACAGGTTCGGTAAGAGAGGCACAAATAGGGGTAACTACAGCTTCATCCTCGGAAACGATGCGTCTCCTAACTCTTGGTCTAGCTATTAAAGAGGTGTCTTCATCTTCATCATTCTCAGAATCCTCTTCTACAACTTTCCTCTTTGATAACGTAGCTTGAGTTCTCTCCAAAGAGAGTGAAGTACTAGAAGAGGCTCGAAGGGCAATAACTACTTCAACTGTCATTCCTCGAATAGCAAATCCTGACAAAAAGAAGGATGAAAAAAGTTAGAAACAAGAAAGGACTTAACATACAAAAAAGCATAAAGAGATGCATACCGCGAGTTTTCATTTTCCAACCATGTAAATTGGAAATGGATTTCCAAGTTCTTGCCTCCATAGGCACGGCTTTCAAGATTGAATATACCCAACCACAGAAATTAGGAACGGGTTTCACATCTCCCATAGTTGCTACAGAAAAGCAAAAAGAGATGAAATTATAAAAGAAATTGAAATTCTTAAAGATAGGTACGGTAAGTAAAAAAAACTTACGTGCAAAGTTCCACTTCTCAGGGAAGGGGATATTTGTTTCACCCACCAAATCAACTATGTGTACAACAACATAACAAGTGTACCACCCACGATCCTTGTCATCTTCAGGGCTTACCAAGACCCTTTTACTTCTTGCAGTTAAAGTAAAAACCCCATGGCGGAATAATTTGGGGTGGTAAAGATGAATAAAGTAGGGGAAGGTAAAGCTAACATTGACTTTTACAGATAAGTACCTCAAACAAGCCACTGCTCTCCATACAAGGGGGCCAATTTGTCCCAAACAAATTTTGAAAAAGCGACAGAAATCAAGTATAACTGGGTCAATAGCAGGAATAAATCCCAAAGTGAAGGGGTAAGTATAAACAAAAGAAAATCCAATCCTAAAAGAAGATATTCTTTGGTTTGGATTAGGGATCACTATACGAAGATCACTTCTCCAGTTGCAATCTTTTCGAACAATAGAAATCAAAGGTTCAGTGATTAGAGAAGGAAAAATGTCAGCTTTCTCTAAATTAACAACTTGTTCACGAAGAGATTTTCTATCATTCTCAAAGGATAAGTTATTGGGTACTATTTCCTCAACTAAATGCTCTTGAAGAGGCTCAGAAAGTTCTTTACCTTTAGAAGAGGATTTCTTAGTGATAGAACCTCTAGAAATAGTGCCAAAACTAGAAGAAGGAGTGATGGAACCAGAGGAACCACCACGAACGGATCCTAGGCTACGAAGCCTGCCACCTCTACGCCTTCTATGTCTTACAGGGGCGTTGGGGAAGCTATCAAGAATTGGGATTCTCTTAGGGTTAGGATTCGGAGACGCCATTACAGAGAAAGGATGAACTAAAGGAAAAGAAGGTTAACTATGTAAATAATAGCAATCGTCAAACAAAGAAGTGTAATGATGGAAAGCCTATAATAAAGGCAACTATCACTTCGTGAATAGAGGGGATGAAGAAGCCTTGAAAAAAGGCTGTAGAATTACAAAGCCAATCAGAAGGTGACACGTGTGCAGAGTATTAAATAGAAAAGACAACTGAAGCGTCAGTACTGACATAGTATTGATTACGGCGAAAATTCCTTTTTCGTGAAGATCCACTTCCCAAATATTTAATTGATAAATAAATGGAAAGTGGGGGGACTATCTGTATTGGGAAAAAACTGAGTCTGAATATTGAAGATGACGTGTCATGACACGTGAACTGGTCAAAAGGTCAAAACGCAATAAATAGCCAAGAGGCACGGGAGACAACAGATAGGGGGAAGAAAACAACATAGGTGTGGACCGTTACTCAAATAGGTACGAGTCTCGTACCTATTTGAGTCATTTAAAGACCGAAGATCGGAAGATGTTGAAGATACGAGTCTGATGACGTAAAAGAGTCTAGATACAACATTAAATATCAAATACATTAGAATATTTGAATTAAATAGAAATGATTGTGTAACGTTTCTTTTAATGTCATTTATTGCTCATAATTGCCTCATTAAGACAAAAGCATTACATCTTCTCCTAGAATCAACTATAAAAGGAGAAGGACTCAACATCTGTAGACACGAAATATTATCGAGATTACACTGAAATACAAAACTACTTATTCTCAGAAATCTTCTATTATTTTTGTCTCCAGATTATCAGTAACCCGAATTTCTCTTTATTTCTAGCTTTGACCAAAGACTCAGATTTTTGGTTAAACAGTAACATAAATTCTCCATTTTTCTTGTGTTTTCTAGTTCTTTTTGTTCTGCCTGTTCTAAGATCTCCATTGTTTCTTGTCTTTCTATTGCTTTCTGAAATTTCCTTTTCTAAGATTTAATCCAAATACATCTATCACTTTATAAGCCCATATCTATCAAGGAAAACATATGTATATTGCTATTAAATTATAAGATGTTATAAGAAAATAATAATGATTAATTAACAATGAAACTTACAAAAAAACCAGTGTAACAACCTCCTATGGTGTAAGGTTGTGTATTCTTCTTTTTTGAAATACTTGTTTCTACCTTTTTCTTCCGCTCCTTTGCCTTTTTGATGAAGGTATGTGAACGCCTAATTTTTGATCATGCTTGAACTTTTCCCACTCTTCCTTACTAAATAAACTAATCACAACACAAAGTCAAAAAGAGAGGAGGAAAAACAACACGAAAGAATGGGAGATTTACTTTTGAAAAGATGAAAAATAACAAAAGTCAAAAAGGGAGGAGGAAAAAGGGGGACAACATGAGAAAAAAGGGTCATCTTTTGAAAAGGAGGAAAAGAACGTTGAAAAAATAGGAAAGAATTTTGAAAAATTGGAAAATCAATCTGAGAAGGAGAAAAATGGAGCACCTAAATTTGATTATTTTTGGATCGTAGCTTCACCACGTTTTTTTTTCTTTCTATTTTTTGGTTCTTTATATCAATCGGCAAAAAACAACCTTCAAGAAGGAGGACACTCTATCTTACATTACAGAGAGATATACACACAAAAAGAGAGAAAAATCAGTAGCTATAGGATCCTTTAGCAGCTGAAATTTAAGAGCTTTGTGATTATTATTTGAGTGCAAAACCTTTGAAAAAGAAAGAAAGAAAGATTCCTTAGGCATTTGTGAAGTTGATAGCTACTAGTTTCAAGCATCTTTGTTGAGTTTTTGGGCTGTTCTTAACATTTGAGTTGCTGCTGTATGTTGCTGCACTGCTGTATTTTATTATTCTGCAAACCAGGTAACTTTCAAATTCTTATATTGCAGATTCTTTGTGATAATAAGAAAGATTTGATCCCGATCTTGATTGATGGAACATGTTAGATCCGATTATTTATTGCTTCAAGATAAATGTTATATTAGTCTTATTATCATGTAAATCTTTTAAAAATTAGTTAAATTAACTTTTCTCCTTTATGTATGTGATTGAAATTGCATTCTTTTAAGTTTACTTAGTTTAAGGAAAAGATAAATACCTCATTTTTAACCATGCTTGTTTAGTTTGAGATCTTTTATGTGAATTAATTTTAGGGTTCATGTATAATTAGTTAGAAATATTATATTAGTCTTTAAGAAATAATTGATCAAGGAGACAAAGAGCAAATATAATAGTTAACATATAAGTCTCGCTTGTGAAAAATAATTTTAGTTTGGACATTAACGTGAAGAAGAAATTTCGGCTTAGAAGAATACTCTATATTTTGTCATTTTGTGTTGTTTTGGTCTTTGAGGTTTTAAAGCAACATGGGTCAAATAATGTCACGATCCAAAATCCATTAAGGGTCATGATGGCGCCGGACATCTCTGTCAGGCAAGCAAACCAAATTACTTAATTAACTTCTCATTTTAAATACTTCCGAAATCACTTCTTTTATAAGTTTAAACAATACATAGTAAATTCCTCTGAATAAATAATGAAACATTTAACAACTTTTAAAATTTCTGAATAAACCCATAGACATCCCATAACTCGGTGTCACAAGTACATGAGCAATTTCTAAGAAATAATGTAATACAACAACCGTCCGAAATACAATATTGGATAGAAAATAAATACAGTAATCTGAAAGAGACCCTGCTGGCTGCGGGTCGCCTCGAGAAGTGCAGCTCACCTAAGTCTCTGTATCAACCATGCTGTCACGCCCCATAGGCCATTAGAGACGCATGCCTGTGCAACAAAAATGCACAGAAGTGTAGTATGAGTACGAAATCAACGTGTACCCAATGAGTATCCTATCTAATCTCGAAGAAGTAGAGACGAGATAGTCGACTTCGACACTTACTAGTGGTCCAATAATGATATATTATTAATGCGAATAATCAAGGATTTATTAAGATTGACAGTAATTTCAAGTAAGTCATGAACAAGTGACAGTTCCTTTTTATATTAAAAATCTCAAATTTATAATCCAATAGTTTCCCATTTATTCAAGTTGGGGAGAGCAAATATCAATCCCAAATAATCTCAAGGCAAGCAATACAAACATGCGCAAATCATGCTGAGGACGTACGACCCGCTCCAACAGAAATGTAAACTGTGCACTGCCGAGGGTCGAACGGCTCGAACCATAGATGCATCTATTAACTCGCTCGGGAACTATCCTGCGACGCGGTCAACATAAAATAAACAAATACCCTGCCCGCGAATCATACATGCGACGCAGGTACACATAGAAATACATGCTCAAACTACCAATTAAGGATTTATCGGGGAACATTTATCCAAATGAAAGTCAATCCTCTTTTAACAATTTAAGAAAATGAAGTTTAATCCTTTTAGAAATTCATTTACTAATTCGATGTGATTTAAGCAATTCAAGCTGTCAATAAGTTTACGATTAATCCAAGTATAACATACTTTTGGGTCCTAGACTACCCGGACAATAGCATAATAGTAGCTACGCACGGACTCTCATCACCTCGTGCGTACGTAGCCCATACAAATAGGAGCACATACCCAATTAACTCACCTATGGGGATAATTCCCTCTTACAAGGTTAGAAAGGAGACTCATCTCGCTCCGAAGATTCGTAACCGACATTCCACGCTCTTTCGAAGACTCAAATTGATGCACAACATTCCAAAACTAGTCAATAATGATACCAATTCATTAATATATACTCAATTATTCATTACAATCCAATTTATAACAATTCCTAACCCCGATCAAAAAATTAACGAAAACGCCTTCAGGCCTACGTGCCCGGATTTCCAAAATTTTCGAAGAATAAGTTTACCCATAGCCTCACGAAATCAAATATATAATTTTCTCTAAATCCCATACCCAAAATCGTGGTCAAATTCCAAGAATATCAATTTTCTAGGTTTTCCCTCAACCCCCAAGTTTTCTACAAATTTCATGCTCAAATCCATATAAAATCAATATATTTAACTCAAGATAGGTGGGGTTAGCTTACCTTATCGTTGTTGAAGAGAATCCTCTCTTCAAGCTCTCCAAAAATTTCCCCAACAAGAGTAAAATGGAGCAAAATGGCCAAAACCCCCGATTTTAACACCCTCACTGCCTCAGCACTTTCCGTACCTGCGACCCCACTACTGCATCTGCGGTCCTTCCCAAGCTGCCCTTTCTCCGCATCTGCGCCTTCTCCATACCGCATCTGCGGCCAAACGATTGCATCTGCGGTCCCAGCCCTTTTCACACCTAACCGCTTCTGCGGTTCAATTCCTCGCTTCTGCGGGGCCGCTTCTGCGGTGAACCCTCCGGAGAAGCGGTTATACCAACAACCAGACCCCTTCAGCTATCCAAAATTCCAAATTTCGACCCGTTAACCACCAGAATCCATCCGAGGCCCTAGGGACCCCAACCAATCATACCAACCAGTCCCAAAATACATTACGGACTTGCTCGAGGCCTCAAATCATATCAAACAATGCTAAAATCACGAATCAACCTCCAATCCAAACTTTATGAACTTTAGAATTTCAAACTTCTACTTTCAATGTTTAAACCTATCAAATCACGTCCGATTGACCCCAAATTTTGCACACAAGTCACATTTGACATTACAGACCTACTCCAATTTCCGGAATCGGATTCCGACCCCGATATCAAAAAGTCCATTTCCGGTCAAACTTCTCAAAAACCTTCAATTTTCTATCTTTAGCCAAATGACCCCAAAATGACCTACGGACCTCCGAATTCACTTCTGATCGCACTCCCAACTCCAATATCACCATACGGAGATACTCCTAGGCTCAAAATCCCAAATGGGCATCGATAACACTGAAATGCACTTCAAGCCAAACTTATGAAATTTCTTCCAAAATGCTAAATTCCACAATAGGCGCCAAAACACTCCCGGGTCATCCAAAACCCGATCCGGGCATACGCCCATGTCCGAAATCATCATACGAACCTACTGGAACCTTCAGATCCCGATTTCAAGGTCGTTTACTCTGAAATCCAATCTTAGTTAATTCCTTCAACTTTAAGCTTCTGAAATGAGAACTCTCTTTCCAAATCAACTCTGAACTTCCCGAAATTCAATTACGACAATGCGTACAAGTCATAATACCTGAAATGAAGCTGCTCATGGCCTCAAACTGCTGAACGATGCGCTAGAGATCAAAACGATTGGTTGGGTCATTACAAATAAGCTAAAATCTTCAAGCCCAATGATAATAGAAAGTAAGATGGCTTTTCTTTAAAATCAATAATTTGTCTTTTGTTAGATAAAATAAGTGACCCAACATGAAAGTTTAGCAATAACTTACGTAGATTTAATGTCCAGCATTAGTTAAAAAAAATATTTATATATTTTTAATAGTATTTTTTTTGTCGAATAAGTAATAGTAAAAAAAGGAGTTTAAGCTTTCTTCATAATTATTTTTTTACGTTAGGCAACTAGTAGGCGCGTTTTGACAATTTAATATTATTCAAATATTATTTATTTATTTTTATTTTAATAAATAATAGGGACATAGGAAAAGCATAAAAATCAAATAAATTACAGTTTACCCAAAATTAATTTAAGCCAAATGTAGTCAATAAAGCGACCGTGCTAGAATCACGGGACTCGGGGAATGACTTACACGTTCTTTCCGGTCAATAGAATTCCTTACCCGAACTTTATTTTTGTAGACCAATAAAAATAGAGTCAAATTATCCTTTGACTAGGGATTCAAATAAAAGGTGACTTGGTATACCCAAAATCAATTCCAACAAAGATGGCAAAAAGGACAAGACACAACTGGGAAAATAATGAGGCAGATATTCAGTTCGAGGGAGACATATACCGTTATTCTCTAATGGAAATCACAAGTCCTACAACATGGATAACATACAGCTGCCTATTAGCACCAGTGATGCAGACACAAGCAGAACGAAAGAGGAGCTCAAAAAACTGGAATAAGGCTGAGGATGATTACTCGTTAGGAGCAAAAGGCATAGAGGCGTGGGTGCACAGACCAAGAGATATGCTTCACAATGTAGATAGGCACCTTGACACAATAAAACTAGATCCCTTACGGACGATAGATATATTAAACAAATGCAAAATGTATTGGCAAGTGCAATTCGATCGCATGCTACTGTTTTTAACTTGGGATAGGCAAGACATTGAGCTATGCCATCAACAGTTTTTGGAAATACAAACTCATGTATCAAAAAGAGCAAAAACATGTGAAGCATGGGTTCAAATACCAAACAATGAAGTTGATAATGCAGACAAGCACATTGGGTTATTAATCTGGGGTCTTGTGCAGTATATATTAAATTCATGGACCATCTTTCCATTTTGCAAAACAAAACACACGAGAGGAGCACATGACAGATGCTGGGCAGCCATGTTCGAAGGAAATAGTCTCTTCAGCTTTCAATCATATGCAATCATAAGGGATCTATCACAAGTAAGTGCGAGCATTTTTTACAACTCTTATTTACAGCGGAGGATCAATAGGGAATATTCAAGCAAATACCACCAACTAATCGGGGCAGAGACAAGAATTCGAGTACAAGGCTTGGAAGTAATATTTTCGAAGTTGGACTCAAGAGATAAGCTGATGTATGGGCTACAATACTATATCAATGCGTATATTAGTTCATATGTGATACCAATTTTGATTTCACTACTCGCTATTGGTATTAGGTACTACGTAACAATCATAGGTTATTATTTCCATTTTGCAAGACCTCCAGATATTGTACGCTTTGTTTGTACAATACCTCCGGAGATTGTACCCTTCGTATTGTATAATTTTGTTTTTGTTACATATAAAAATTAGCCCTGGGCGCTTACCTGGGGGATTACCAAAAAAAAAAAAAATCAATTCCAACTGACGACTCTGTAAATAAAATAATCCCTACTCAAGTTTGTCACTTTAATTGGAAAAACTCTTTAACCCACAATCCATAACACCACATATCTTTTTGGAGGGGTAAAAAGGGGTGTGACAACTCTGGCGACTCCGCTGGGGATTATCAAAAAAATCGAGCTTGTACATTGACTTTATTTGCCTTTATTAATTTTTGTATATATTGTGATTTATTTGGGCTTAATGTGTTACTTATTCGCTTTTTACTACTTTGATATTGTCTTGACTGTATATATAAATTATCTTCTCTCGTAGCCCATCTGAGTCTTCTGATAAGTAATAATGTTGTGTGTGCTGACTAGCTCCACAAAATTTTCTGTCTAAGATAAGGCCAGTGTGCAGAATTGCTCCTAGCTTAGGATTTAGTCACACATGTTTAGGCCGGGAGAACCACCAGTAAAGCCAGAACCGTTCTACGGCCGGCACGCTGACGCTCCTCGGCTCGAGTTGTCCGCTCGAGTAAGCTAGTCCAGATACCTCTCCACCAGGATTAAAACCTAGAAGAACAAACCTCATGCTGGATATCCCTATTAGGTTCGCTTTATGTGCATCACGTGCATTTGACTTAGCGAAACTCGGCACAGGGGCCAGATCCGTATAAGACATGTATCCTTTTTGAGAGCATTATGTTCACTTTTGTGCTACATATTACATAATTTGGAAGGCTTACTTGTATGTTGACCGGCTTTAGAAAATCAGTTGAGCGGAATTATTTTAAAAAAAACTTTCTCTTAGTTTAGCACAAATAAACCTTTCTTTACTAAGCTTTTGTAGTAGTCTGGCGTGAGGTGAAAAAATTAATTTTTCATAACAATCAAAAGAGAAAAATACTCATTTTTATCGAACTACGCGGGTTTGATTCTCATCGGATGTGAGATACGTTGGAAACCTCTATCGGGTCCGGCCCCCATTTTGCAAAAGTTTTCAAAATCGGTGTGTCCATAAATTTTTTATTTTTATTTTAATTTTATTTTTTTCATTTTTTTTGAAAAAAGAGAGAAGAAAATAAAGCTTTAATAATAAATCAACAATTTTGCCTTTTTATCATTTCCATTACATCAAGTTATTAGTTTTTTGAGCACATCTTTCTCGGAAGCACCAAAAAGCTTGTTTTCTTGAACAAATAGCGGGTTTTCTTCCTTTGCAGTAATTTTTACTATTTGTGTCCCTATGTCTTGCGCTTTTTGCCTCTATCGGGAGCGCCGAGCGACTGTTTTTGTAAAATAGCTAATTTTTCCATTTTTATCCTTTTCATTTTTGTTGTTTGTTTTACCTTTTTTTTATGTTCGGTCATTTTACCGTGACAGCCTTGAAACCTTCCTAGGATGTGTTGAAGGTTTTTTTTACTTTAAGTTAGCCATTTTATTTTATTTAAGGGCCCCTCATGTCGTGTTGTTTTACCAATACATTCCTAGAGTAGATGTTTGCTTTCAAATACTATTTTGCACAAACTGCATGTACATATATTTTGCCTTTGAGGTTGGGCACATAGGTAACATGTCTAGGGCTCATTTCCTCTCCGCAAAATTAGTTGGGTCAGTCATTTACTTGATCATTTAGGTTTTAATTGACCAGAATTTGAAATAGGGTTATCCCTAAGTGGGATTTGCGGGAGTCAAATGATCAATACATTCGAGCTTTGCGGTCTAGATAGGTCGTAACCCTGTTCTCTCCTTGTGTAGGTACAACACGAGTACGATGAGTCAACAATACAAAAAGAGACCTATGGATGAGGAGACACCACAATTTTTTATCGTCGATGAGGTACTCGCACTTCTATCAATTTGGTGGAATGACATAGACGGTTATGAACAAAGACAAATAAAACGATACTTGGGACACTTGGTTCACATAATAGAGATCAAACCAAGAAATGATGTTATAGAAGCTCATATTCCCTTGTTGGGACCCGGATAACAATGTATTTCGCTTTAATGATTGTGAAATGATGCCCACACTAGAAGAGGTCGCGAGCTTCATGGGAAAAGGCCAATATCTTCCCCATGATAGACCTATCGTACCAAAAAGAGTACAAACATGCAAATTTCTGGAACTTTTGAGGATCAATCATGGAAAGTATAAGGGGTTATCCGATCGATGGGTTACTTTGAAATTCTTGTTTGACATATATAGCGATAGAGATGCTTTTGAAAACAATTTGGGTCAACTCAAAAATGACGGGGACATAGAAACATGGAAGATGCATAGGCGTTTTGCTTATATGATTGCATTTTTGGGCCGTATGGTTTTTCCAGATGTAGAGGGGCGTATCAGCATCCGATTAGATGGGGTAGTGCAAGCTTTGACTACCATGAAAAAACCCACTCTTGTCCTATGATTCTTTCAAGTTTATTCCGGGCTTTGACCAAGTGTTGAGAAGGACATAAATTTTTCGAGGGCTGCAACATATTACTATAGATGTGGATTTTGGAACACTTCTACCATCATCCTGTCATGGAGAAATTTGACCCGCATTGGTCCAATTTTGTTCAAAATCATGAAGATAGGATTGAAACATGTGAGTTTCCTGAAGGAATTGGAGCTTGGAAAGCGTTATTTATCACCTTGATTGCAGATCGAGTCACTTGGAATTACCATTGGCCTTCTGCAAAGGATGTTATTTGTGAATCCTCCCATCAACCTTTCCTGATATTAATAGGGCTCAACGGCATCCAACCTTACGCTCCATTTAGGGTGATGCACCAGTTAGGCCGACACCAAGAAATACCACCAATAAGGGACATGAGCAAGTTCGCATATGATATTTCTTCAGAAGAGCCGGTCGATGACAAGGAAGTCATGAACAGTTGGTTCTGGGGTGGAATTTCTAAGTTTCGTAATATGGTAGAAGACCGCGAAAGAGGGGAGGTGGGCCCCGGGTACCTTGCTTGGTTTCACGACCCCTCATCATTAGCAGATAGGCCAGAAGGGTCCAACAGAAGAAGAAGTGACCACCTTGTTATACAAATGCTAAAGCAAGAACTAGACAAAGCTAGAGAAACCATCTTTCAACAACAAGCCCAATATCATTCAGATCCGGTCAGAGGTTAATAAAGACTACCGAGCTACCCTGCAGGTTATGGATAAGGACTTAAAGACCGCTCGTATGAATCTCGCATGTTTGGAGGAACAACTTGCATATAGGGTTAAGTCGGCCATAAAGAAAGCTGAGAAGGGTCGACTCTCTATAATACACAAGCTGCAAGAAGACCTGAGCATCGTCGAGGAAGCAATACGCCAACAACAAATGGAGATAGATCTCCAGAGGGAGAAATTCGAGTCAATTAAGAATCACCAACTAGCTGAATTCGAGATGGAGAAATGTCACTATCATGAGGTAATAGGTCGGCTGCAAAATGATTTGACCGAAGACATGAAACAAAGGAACTCAGCATTGGACCGCGAGGTAGATGCACTGAATTTCGCCGATGCCCGTGGGCAGCAAATCGATGGCATGTTTGCGTTCCAGGAGAATGTTAAGAGAATGATGCTTGAGATAGCCGAGTACACTGCTCTGGGGTGCACAGATTGTGAGAAAATGAATAAGAAAATGTTTATAAAATCCGCAATTAACCTCGCTCGCCACATTGCTACAGATCTGGAGGCCCTGTACAAAGATATGTCCAACCAATTGGGGCAAAGAGCGCCCCAACCAAGATGATGTCAAGTGGATAGTCTGCAAATTTGGAGTCTTTATTGCATTCAATTTTTAAGATGTTTTAGTAGGTGTATTTTTATTTTTGAGTCTATGAGGGGTTTGTTTGTGACTTTGGTTTTGTGGAGTCTTGTTTCAATCCTGTCGTTCTGTTGTAGTTTTCTTTACGCATTTTTATTTCAATGTCTTGTACCAAAAACAAAAAAATATATATATTGAAAACCCAAAAAGATTTTTTTTATTTTTCAAAATGTTGTGTGTGTTTTCTTTTTTGAAGAAAAAAAAATCAGTTAAGTGTCTTGCACTTGAACTATGTAATGATCTGATTCATGCGGCGACATAATACGTAGGCAACCCACAAAAGGTTCGATCAAAATATTTGTCAATGAATCTAAGTTGAGGGATCAAAATGAGGGGAGTGTAAAAACAAAAAAAAGGAAAAAAAAAAGAAGAAGAGAATAAGAGCGCCAATAAGAAGCAACTTAATAAGCCGGAATGAAACATGAAGCCTTCCAAAAAACATTTTAGAAATGGTGATGATGTTAGGAGCATGGCATATTATGTGTAATTCATATCTATAAAATGCCTAACCCTAACACGTTTGCTGTCTCTTATCCAGTAAGTTTAAGGTGGTTGGTTTGTGGTGAATCTGGCAACACATCATTACTTTGCAAAATCTAAGGGACCAGTAGTAATGGATAACAATGGTGAAATTGAGTTGATTAGTGATAATCCCCAGGGTCAGTCAGTCGAGCAAGAGTTAGAGGAAATAAAAGAATTGAGACAACAACTGTCAGATGTATATCAGGCTTGGGTTTCTGGTCAACCACCACCCCAGGGTCCCTCTGAGGGAACTTCCACCGTACCCCGGGCTACTCAACCATCGCTCCATGTAGTGAGCGATCATGTTCTACCACCAGGGTAGTGCCAAACTACAACCTCCATGCTGCCCCTAGTACTTCTAATATGCGACCTCCAGTCGCACCGGTCAGGAATTCCCCTCTCATCGTGTTTGGCGCACCAGTATATACAATCCCGCCACTACCTCCTGTGATGAGGCCCAACAACGAGCCACTACCTCAGGCTTATGATGGACAATACTACTCCCCAAATATGGCTTTTAGGGTCTTGGCTTCCTACAATCAGACTCCTCAGTACGAGTCACCAGCGGAAAATAAAAAGCCTGAAAAGCCAAGTGAGCTGGATGAGATGGCCAGGAAAATGAAAAGTCTTGAACAAAATAAAGAACATACAGGGACTAGGTGGTCACAAAAGTGTTTCATTCAGTGATCTATGTATGTTCCCTCACATCCATTTGCCACCAGGGTTCTAGACCCCAAAATTCGAGAAGTATGATGGACATGGCGACCCTATCGCCTACTTGAAAAGGTGCTGCAAACAGCTAAAGGGTGAAGGTAGAAAAGAAGAATTGTTGATGGCATATTTTTGGGAAAGTCTTATGGGGGTAGCCTCTGAATGGTTCATTGACCAAGACATCTTTCACTGGCATGTCTGGGACTACAAGGCCCAGGCCTTCATCAAGCAATTCCAATACAATATTGATATTGTACCAGATCGCAATTCCCTATCCAATATGAGAAAAAAGTCGACGGAAAGCTTTAGGGAGTATGCCATCAAGTGGAGGGAGAAAGTGGCCAGTGTTAAGCCACCCATGGATAATCATGAGTTGATCACTGTCTTTCTGGAGGCTCAAGAACCTGATTATTTCCAAAACATGATGTCTGCAATGGGTAGGACTTTTGCAAAAGCAATCCAGATAGGGGAAATGGTCGAAAATGGTCTAAAGACTGGCAGGATTGTAAGCCAGGGTGCTCTCAAAGCCACCACCCAAGCGATCCAAAATTGGTCGGGAAATTTTGCAAATAGGAAAAAGTGAGATGAAGGTTCTATGATGACTTCTGGATCTAGGGAAGTTCAAAGAGGGGCATCGCACCCTATTTACAAGTTCTACATGGGCAATCCAGTTACCCTCAACATTATTATCCTCCACCAATTCCTCAATACTCAGTGGGACCACCACAATATAAAGTGTTTAATGCTCAATCCTATGTTCGACCTACCAATCCACAGATACGTGCACCAGCTCTAGGAACCCCCGACCTCAACATAAAATTTTTGGGCACGTTACAATGCTCGTCCTAGGCAGGATTACGGTTGAGAGTAGAGGCTGGTGGAAAACTTCACCCCATTGGCTGGACCATACTCTAGTCTTTTCCAGAAGCTGAAACAGATGGGCGTGATTGGACCCATCGCTCCCCACCATATGCATCCCGATTCATATAGATTTCAAGCAAATGCTAGATGTGAATATTATTCAGGTGCCCCTGGGCATAGCACTGATGACTGTTAGACTCTGAAAAGAGCTATAGAAAGGCTCATCACTGAAAAGTTAATTGTGGTAACAAATGGCGAAGACCCTCCCAATGTTACAAACAACCCATTGCCAGCACACAACGATGCTCATTTTGTAGGAATGATCGGACGAGATCAGGAACACAAGCTGCTTGATCGGGCAGAGATGACTGTGGGAACAATTCAAGAGGGAACCAAACAGGATGTGAGTCCGAGCCAAGATGTGCAATTGATTGTGAAAGGTGGCCCGAGCTCAGAAAATGTAACTTTATTTATTCCCAAGGTCACGAGGTTGGAAGTTCGCTCTAATGTTCCAAGCCCAAGGTTATATGTCCTTAGAGGCCACCCTATCACAAGGCAAAATCAGGGCAGTACAAAGGGTATAACAGAGCCGATCATAATCAGACCGCCGTGCAACCCCCTGTGACAAATACAAAAACCATTCCTTGGAACTACAACAAAACTGTGATGACTTACAAAGGCAAG
Organism: Nicotiana tabacum; assembly: GCF_000715075.1. NCBI lineage: Eukaryota > Viridiplantae > Streptophyta > Magnoliopsida > Solanales > Solanaceae > Nicotiana > Nicotiana tabacum. The sequence goes on from NC_134095.1 coordinate 133,969,247, forward strand.
GAAATCATAGAAGAAGGGGGAAACTGGAGGTCTGACTCGATCAAGGAAGTGTTACTCTCCGGAGGAGTTGAGGAAGGCCAAGCAAATCAGAGAAGGACAATTGCCAATAAAGAAATCTATCACTAAAGAAGAGGCAGAAGAGTTTTTGAAAAAGATGAAAGTTCATGATTACTCAATCATTGACTAGCTAAGAAAGACTCCTACCCAAATCTCTCTACTATCTCTGCTCCTACATTCAAAAGAGCATGCCCGTGTACTAATCAAGACCCTGAACGAGTCACATGTCTCAGAAAAGACCATAGTGAATAAGTTAGAGAAGATGGCCAACAGATTTTTTGAGGTAAACAGAATCTCCTTTACCGATGATGAACTTCCCGAGGAAGGAGCCGGGCATAATATGGCTTTTCACCTGGTCGTCAAATGTGAGGGGCATTATGTAAAGCAAGTCATGGTAGATGGAGGCTCGAGTGTAGATGTATTCCCTCTATCTACTTTGCAAGGCATGAAGATCAACACAGACAGAATTCCACCTAGCAATGTTCGCATCCGGGCTTTTGACGGTTCATCGAGAGATACCATTGGGAAGATCAACCTCAATATGACGATTGGGCCGGTTGACTTTGAAATTGTCTTCCAAGTAGTAGACATGGACATTTCTTATAACTTTGTTCTTGGAAGGCCATTGATCCATACGGCTCGAGCTGTGCCATCCATATTGCATCAGATGGTCAAGTTTGAACACGACATGCAAGAAATTATTGTTCATGGAGAAGACGAGTCGTCCATTTATAAAGACCCGTTAATCCCATGTATTAAGGCCAAGGAAGGGTGTGAGTCCATTGTCTATCAAGCTTTCGAAGTGGTTTATGTGGACCATTTTGAGGAAGGAAAAATGGTTTATGTGGACCATTTTGAGGAAGGAAATCCCATTCTACATCCTCGTCTTTCTGCCACATCTGTAATGGTGGCTTCACTAATGCTGAGATAAGGTTATGATCCAGGAAAAGGTTTGGGGGCATTACTGCAAGGAATTTCGAAACCCATTTCTCCGTTCAGTAACAAGGGTGCTTTTGGTTTAGGTTTCAGGCCAACACAAGCAGATGAAAACAAAGCTAAGCACTGCAAAAAGTGTGGGTGGGACTTGCAGCAAGCTATCTCTCACATTTTCTACACTTTTGTCAAGCCACGACTCCAAGAGGGTCAAAAATCCTCAGCGCAACCAAACATTGATGAAATTTTCCATGGCCTCAGCCAAATATTTTCTGAAGTGAATATGATCCAGGATGGTGAAGGCACTAGTCGTGCCGATTTGCAACTAATTGGCCCAGACACCATGTTCAACTACTGGGAAGCAACTCCTTTCCCCACAAGGAAGGAGTCTTGGTAGTTCGCTTTTGCATCTTTTTTTTTGTATTTTGGGTTACTTTCAGGGTTGTAATCCAGACATCTTAATATGATTGTTTTTATGTTAACCTTTCTATCCTTTCAAATTCAATAAAATGCAATTCAATTTCGTATTAAGTTATGTATTTTTTCTTTCTAATTTATGTTATTTTGTTCTATTTCAGTTTTGTTAATGCCGACTTTAATAACATGACATGCATGCATAATTCATGCCCAGATCTTAAAAAGCTGTCTAATTTCAAAATAATGCATCAAGAAGTTGAATGTGATGAAGATGAGGTTGTTGAGGAAATAAAAAGAGAATTAGAACAATTTGAAAACAAGCCTAAGCCCAACCTTAATGAAACTGAGCCAATCAACCTTGGAAGTCATGAAGAAATTAGAGAAACAAAAATAAGCATTCATACTGAACAAAATACCAGAGATGCCTTGATTCAACTTTTATTTGAATACAAAGATGTGTTTGCTTGGTCTTATAATGATATGCCAGGTTTAAGTGCTGATCTAGTGGTTCATAAGCTTCCTACGTATCCTGATTTTCCACCAGTCCAACAAAATCAACGAAAATTTAAAACGGACATGAGTGATAAAATCAAAGAGGAAATAATGAAGCAATTGAGCGCCAATGTGGTCAGAGCTGTCCGATACACCACATGTGTGGCAAATGTTGTACCTGTACCAAAAAAGGATGGAAAGACCAGAGTTTGTGTTGACTACAGAAACCTGAACAAAGCAAGTCCAAAGGATAATTTTCCTTTACCAAACATCCAAATTCTTGTAGATAATTGCTCAAAGCATGAGATACAATCATTCGTGGATTGCTATGTTAGGTACCACCAGATTCTAATGGATGAGGACTATGTATAAAAGATAACTTTCACCACTCCATGGGGTACTTATTGCTACAAGGTCATGCTATTCGGTTTGAAGAATGCAGGGGCAACTTACATGAGGGCCATGACCACCATTTTTCACGACATGATGTACAAAGAGATTGAAGTATATGTCGATGATGTCATCATAAAATCAAAGACACAAGCTGATCACATGCACGATTTGAAAAAGTTCTTCGAACGACTTCGAAAGTATGACCTTAACCTTAATCCAGTCAAGTGTGCATTTGGGGTTCCATCTAGGAAACTCCTCGGTTTTATAGTCAGCCGGAGAGACATCGAACTGGATCCATCTAAGATAAAGTCCATTCGAGATTTGCCACCCCCGAAGAACAAAGAGGAAGTCATGAGTTTTCTCGGGAGGTTGAACTACATCAGTAGGTTCATTGCTCAGCTCACAACCACGTGCGAGCCCATCTTTAAGTTGCTAAAAAGGGATGTCGCTATCAAGTGGACGGACGATTGCCAAAAAGCTTTTGACAGGATCAAAGATTATCTATCAAAACCCCATGTACTCGTCCCACCTGAACCTAGTAGGCCTTTGTTTTTATATCTATTGGTGATGGATAATTCCTTTAGTTGCGTTCTGGGGCAACATGATGCAACATGCAAAAAGGAACAGGCGATCTATTATTTGACCAAGAAGTTCACCAATTATGAGGTTAAGTACACCCTTTTAGAGAGAACATGATGTGCCTTGACTTGGGTCGCTCAGAAGTTGAGACATTATCTTTTGGCCTACACTACTTACCTCATATCCAGAATGGATCCTTTGAAGTACATCTTCCAAAAGCCAATGCCCACTGGCAGGCTCGCAAAATGGCAAATCCTGCTCATAGAGTTCGACATCGTCTATGTCACTCACATGCGATGAAAGCACAGTCTTTGGCAGATCATTTGGCAGAGAATCCAGTTGATGATGAGTACATGCCACTTCGCACATACTTCCCAGACGAAGAGGTCAACTCAATAGAGAAAGTAGGTCCAGACGATCACTATGTATAGAAAATGTATTTGATGGGGCTGTCAATATCAAAGGAGTTGGGATCGGGGCAATCCTCATCTCACCTATTGGACATCACTACCCTGCAACGTCCTGACTTCGGTTCTTCTGTACCAATAATATGGAAGAATACGAAGCTTGTATCATGGGTTTGAAAATGGTCATCGATCTGGATGTGCATGAACTATTGGTTATGGGAGATTCTGACATGCTTATCAGGCAAGCCCAAGGTAAATGGGAGACTCCAGACATCAAACTTATTCCGTACAGACAATGTGTGCAAGACTTGAGTAAAAGATTCAAATCCATCGAGTTCAGGTACATTCCCAGGTTTCACAATGAGCTAGCCGATGCCTTGGCTACTTTAGCCTCGATGCTCCCTTATCCAGGCAACACTCATATTGATCCACTAGAAATCCAAGTTCGGAATCAACACGATTACTGCAACACAATTGAGACAGAACTAGATAGTGAACCATGGTATCATGACATAAAATGGTTCCTGAAAACAAGAGAATATCCAGAGAATGCCAAAGGAGATCAAAACAGAACTATAAGGAAGCTCGCCAGTGGTTTCTTCCTGAATGGGGAAATTCTGTACAAAACGACCCCAAATTTATATTTGTTGAGATGCATAGATGCCACAAAAGTGGAGCGGATCATGAGTGAAGTGCATTCGGGGGTATGCAGACCTCACATGAATGGATATGTTTTGACGAAAAAGATTTTGCGGGCAGGGTATTATTGGCTTACTATGGAGCGAGATTGCTTCAGATTTGTTCGCAAGTGTCACCACTGCCAGATTCATGGTGACCTAATTCACTTGCCTCCTTCAGAGTTGTATCCCATGTCCTCTCCTTGGCCTTTCGTCGCTTGGGGAATAGATATTATTGGGCCAATCGAGCCAAAGGCTTCAAATGGGCATATATTCATTTTGGTTGCAATTGATTACTTCACCAAGTGGGTGGAGGCCATCACTTTCAAAGCAGTCACCAAGAAAGCAGTGGTAGACTTTGTTCATTCCAACATCAACTATCGCTTTGGTATCCCAAAGACCATTATCACTGACAATGCAGCCAATCTAAATAGTCATTTGATGAAGGAGGTATGCGAACAATTTAAAATCATGCATCACCATTCTACCCCTTACCGGCCAAAAGCCAATGGAGCCGTTGAAGCGGCGAACAAGAACATCAAGAAGATTCTTAGGAAGATGATCCAAGGTTCCAGGCAATGGCATGAAAAGTTGTCTTTTGCTATTTTGGGATACCGCACGACTATTCCCACATCTGTTGGTGTAACTCCGTATCTTCTTGTATATGGAACTGAAGTTGTAATACCCGCTGAAGTTGAAATTCCCTCTCTCCGAATTATTGTGGAATCAGAGATTGAAGACACTGAGTGGGTCAAGACCCGATTAGAACAACTGATGTTGATCGATGAAAAATGGCTAGCAGCAGTGTGTTTCGGCCAGTTATACCAGCAAAGAATGGCACGCGCTTACAATAAGAAAGTGCACCCAAGGCAGTTTGAGGTAGGCCAGCTAGTTTTGAAATGCATCCTTCCGCACTAGGTAGAAGCTAAAGGAAAGTTCGCCCGAACTGGCAAGGACCCTACATTATCAAGAAATTATTACCAAAAGGGGCCTTGCACTTGGTAGATGAAGAAGGACGGTTACCAGACATGACTATTAATGCAGATGCAATCAAAAGATATTATGTCTGATATATACCCATTGTAGAATTTTCACGCATTGATTTTCTCAGATCGAAGTGACGAAGGCTATCATTTGCTCACTATTCTAAATAGGTGTAACCCTTCTGTTAATCCTTTTGAGCCGTATTTGTCTTCCTTGTTTCTCACTTTTTGGAACTGGTGTACTTGTAAAAAAAAGCCAAACAACAAATCTCTGAGTCATTGAACTACGTCCGACCTTATTCCGAAAGGATACGTAGGCAGCCTTACCCTGGGTTCGGTCCCATCAGAACAAAAAATCCGTATTCCATATACTCCAAACTGGGGCAGAAGTTTGTTTTATTTTACGTTTTTTTACTATAAAAACGGTTCCAAAAGTTGTATTTTTAGTTCAAGCTTCTTTTTGCCTTTTCCTTGTTAGGAGCTTCTGATCGATCTTTGAGAATGTTTGCAGTCACCATGCCAAGGGCGTTGAGCAGCCTTCCGCATGCAACATCTTAGTCCAAAAAAAAGAAAAAAAAAGGAAAAGAAATGAGAGAGTCTTATCGGTGAAAACCCAGATGGGCACCATAAGGTGACAGTGAGCTGAGAAATGAGAGAGGTCAGTTAGCGAAAACCCGCAAAGGGCGCTACTAGCCGAATGAGGGTCTTCGATACTCCAGCATGAGCACAACCAAGATAGTTTCAAGATGAACATTTGCGATGGATTTTTAAGAATTAGACAGCTTAGACAGATCAGACATCCAATCCAAAATACATGTCATGATTCATTGAAGTGGGCACACACCTCCAGATAAGTCTCCCTATTCTTCTCATCGAAAGGGACAACTTTATTTAGACCTAATTCCTTTTTTGCTTTCAATTGCTCTTCTATTATTTCCCATAATTATTTTTTTCTTTGAGTCCCTTTCGGTATATTCTTTCATCAAAAGCAAAGCAAAGAAATGGCTACAAAATCGACTATTTGTTTCCCCAGACGATCGGGCACGAATTTGGGCATATACGGCATTGACTAAGGCACAAATCCATTTGTGATCTCTTTTGATAAGACGAATAAAGTGTTTCAAAGAAAATCAAAGGTCGTCTAAGGAAGACTGTTTTATGGGAAAAGTTTGATAAGGGTTACGGACACAAACTGGTGCTGGGAAGACAACTAAACTTGATTTAATAGGAAAAATTGTTTTGACCTGGGGACAAAGGTCAGCGATGCCATGGACATCCGGGTATGAAATACTAGAGGGAAACATCGGAATGACAAATTCTCCAGAAAGAGATACAGGTTATCCGAGCATCTCGGTACCACATTCGCCAAATCGGTTCTTTGACAATAGTGGCCGTGAATTCAAGCTATTCAAGGCATCAAGGCCACAAACCAATCACCACTTTGAAAACTCACAATTTTTCTTTGTTTGAAGCAGGAATAAAGCATTGAAGAATGGTGATTCCTAAAGGACGAATACCGCTAAAGGCAAGTTCCTCAAAATCTCCATTTTATTTTATTCAGCATGCATCATTACCGTCCATACCTCTTAGTTTTCATAGCTTAACCTAGGTAGAACCTTTTCTCCTAGGGGGATCCACCTCATAGTTCCAGGTAGAAGTACTCTTCACTTAGATTGTTTTTTACGTAGCTTAACTTGGGTAGAATCTTTTCGCCTAGAGGGATCCAGCTCATAGTTCCGAGTAGAAGTACTCTTCGCTCAGATTGTTTTTTACGTAGCTTAACTCAGGTAGAATCTTTTCACCTAGAGGGATCCAACTCATAGTTCCAAGTAGAAGTACTCTTCGCTCAGGTTGTTTTTTACGTAGCTTAACTCGAGTAGAATCTTTTTGCCTAGAGGGATCCAACTCATAGCTCAGGGTAGAAGTACTCTTCGCTCAGTTATTTTACATAGCTTAACTCGGGTAGAACCTTTTTGCCTAGGGGGTCCAGCTCATAGTTCCGGGTAGAAGTACTCTTCGCTCAGGTTGTTTTCATATAGCTTAACTCGGGTAGAACCTTTTCACCTATGGGGATCCAGCTCATAGTTCCGGGTAGAAGTACTCTTCGCTCAGGTTGTTTTTACGTTGCTTAACTCGGGTAAAATCTCTTCGTCTAGAGGGATCCAGCTCATAGTTCTGGGTAGAAGTACTCATCGCTCAGGCTTATTTCTACAGCTTAACCCATGTAGAACCTTTTCGCCTAGGGGGATCCAGCTTATAGTTCCAGGTAGAAGTACTCTTCGCCCAGGCTTAGTTTTTACAGCTTAACTCGAGTAGAACCATTTTTGCCTAGAGGGATCCAGCTCATAGTTCCGGGTTGAAGTACTTTCGCCTAAGTTTAATTTTCATAGCTTAACTCGGGTAGAACCATTTTCGCCTAGAGGGATCCAGCTCAGAGTTCCGGGTTGAAGTACTTTTCGCCCAGGTTTAATTTTCATAGCTTAACCCAGGTAGAATCTTTTCGCCTAGGGGATCCAGCTCAGGGTAGAAGTACTCTTCGCTCAGGTTGTTTTACATAGCTTAACTCGGGTAGAACCTTTTTGCCTATGGGGTCCAGCTCATATTTGCGGGTAGAAGTACTCTTCGCTCAAGTTGTTTTACATAGCTTAACTCAGGTAAAACCTTTTCGCCTAGGGGGATCCAGCTCCTATTTCCGGGTAGAAGTACTCTTCGCCCAGGCTTATTTTTCGTAGCTTAACCCAGGTAGAAACTTTTCGCCTAGGAGGATCCAACTCATATTTTCGGGTAGAAGTACTCTTCTCCCAGACTTAGTTTTCGTAGCTTAACCCAGGTATAACCTTTTCGCCTAGGGGGATCCAGCTCATATTTCCGGGTAGAAGTACTCTTCTCCCAGACTTAGTTTTCATAGCTTAACCCAGGTAGAACCTTTTCGCCTAGGGGGATCCAACTCCTATTTCTGGGTAGAAGTAATACAGGGTGCCATCCCCTGGTTACATATCCTTTTTCGTAATACAGGGAGCCAACCCCGGTTACATTCCTCCCCAGTAATACATGGTACCATCCCCTGGTTACATTCCTTTCAGTAATACAAGATGCCAAACCCTGGGTGCATATCCTCACATAACTAGGTTATACGGTTGTCTTTGTTTTCCTTTCAATAAGTTAGATAGTTTATAGCTTTCTCTAATAACTCACAAAATTTTCCTAGTACAAACTGGGGCAGAAAATTTTTGTTCGTTTTGTTCGTCTGTTGATGGCTTTGCAGGCCTCGCCGTAAAGCACAAGTGATGATTGAAGCTTGCAGTTTCAGTTTCTCATCAGAAGAAAGAAGTGTTTCGATCACATAGTTAGAGTTAGCTTTGATAATGTGTCAGCAACCCAGTTTCTCAAGTTTCACTTTGCCAAATTCTGCGCAGCAAATCAAGCAATCGAAAATGAGTCATAATCTTTTCTTCAATGGCGTCAAGATCCAATCTGAGGTCAACACAAGCGTGCAGGACAAGAATCAAGATTTGACGCATAGATAGGAATTTTGTAACTCTTGGCTTTTAGACAGATATATCAACAACAACAGCAACAACAATATTAACTCAGGTGTTCGGTAGTCTTAGCTACCAAATTTTCTTGAACTACACGTGACCTAATTCTTTTATAATCCGGGATATGTAGGCCTTCCAAAACCAGGACTCGGTTGCACCTTATCTTTTATTTCTTTACCTTTTTAATAACGGTTTGATAAAAAATAGCCACATGGCTCACCTTGTCTTTACGTGAAAACTCTTCATATTTTCAAGCAAAGAGGGCATGCTGTGAGCGCCTAATTTTTGACCATGCTTGAACTTTTCCCACTCTCTCTTACTAAATAAACTAATCACAATACAAAGTCAAAAAGAGAGGAGGAAAAACAACACGGAAGAATGGGTGATTGGCTTTTGAAAAGATGAAAAATAACAAAAGTAAAAAAGGGAGGAGGAAAGAGGGGGGCAAAATGAGAAAAGAGGGGGCATCTTTTGAAAGAAGGAAAAGAATATTGAAAATACAGGAAATAATTTTGAAAAATTGGAAAAGCAATCTGAGAAGGAGAAAAATAGAGCACCTAAATTTGATTATTTTTGGACCGTAGCTTCACCACGTTTTTCTTCTTTCTATTTTTGGGTTCTTTATATAAATCGGCAAAAAACCACCTTCAAGAAGGAGGACACTCTATCTTACATTACAGAGAGATATACACATAAAAAGAGAGAAAAATTAGTAGTTATAGGATCCTTTAGCAGCTGAAATTTAAGAGCTTTGTGATTATTATTTGAGTGCAAAAACTTTTGAAAAAAAAAAAAAGATACCTTAGGCATTTTGTGAAGTTGATAGCTACTAGTTTCAAGCATCTCTGTTGAGTTTTTGGGCCGTTCTTAACATTTGAGTTGCTGCTGTATGTTGTTGCTAAATTTCTGTTGCTGCACTGCTGTATTTTATTATTCTGCAAACCAGGTAACTTTCAAATTCTTATATTGCAGATTCTTTGTGATAATAAGAAGGATTTGATCCCGGTCTGGATTGACGGAACATGTTAGATCCGATTATTTATTGCTTCAAGACAAATGTTATATTAGTGTTATTATCATGTAAATCTTTTAAAAATTAGTTAGATTAACTTTTCTCCTTTATGTATGTGATTGAAATTGCATTCTTTTAAGTTTACTTAGTTTAAGGAAAAGATAAATACCTCCTTTTTAACCATGCTTGTTTAATTTGAGATTTTTTATGTGAATTACTTTTAAGGTTCATGTATAATTAGTTAGAAATATTATATTAGTCCTTAAGAAATAATTGATTAAGGAGATAAAGAGCAAATATAATAATTAGCATGTAAGTCTCGCTTGTGAAAATCAATTTTAGTTTGGACATTAACGTGAAAAAGAAATTTAGGCTTAGAAGATTACTCTATATTTTGTCATTTTGTGTTGTTTTGGTCTTTGAGGTTTTAAAGCAACATGAGTCAAATAAACTAAAATCTTTAGGCCCAATGATAATAGAAAGTAAGATGACTTTTCTTTAAAATCAATAATTTGTCTTTTGTTAGATAAAATAAGTGACCCAACATGAAAGTTTAGCAATAATTTACCTAGATTTAATGTCCAGCATATATATATTTTGTCGAATAAGTAATAGTAAAAAAAGGAGTTTAAGCTTTCTTCATAATTAATTTTTTTTACGCTAGGCAACTAGTAGGCGCGTTTTGACAATTTAATATTACTCAAATATTTTTATTTATTTTTATTTTAATAAATAAAAGGGACATAGGAAAAGCATAAAAATCAAATAATCCCTACTCAAATTTGTTACTTTAATTGAAAAAACTCTTTAACCCACAATTCATAACACCACATATATTTTTGGAGGGGTAAAAAAAGGGTATGACATGGTCCTTCCTTAAACTTTTAAGTGTGAACTTAAAGCACACTCGACCTCAAGGATATGATACAAAGATTGTTGTATTGGCCATCCATACTAGGTAGTCTTCTCACAATTGCTTAACATCGTCTACAACTAATAAGACTGATTGGATAATGTATAAGGCAGCAACACCTTGTTTCTCTATTACGGTGAATGTCTTTGTTCTACACCTCATAACCTATAAAAGATCTTCACCAACAAAACTATCCTTCGCATCCCCCCCCCCCCCTCTAACCTCTCTAATGAAGAACAATGTTTCTTCACTTTTTTTTTTTTAACAAAATCCAACCATCCTGGTATACTTGCATTGACTGGATCTCACTTAGACAAGGGCCACAATTTTATCCAGTAACAAGGCAAAATTCCTTCATCCCAAAGCAGATAGGTTTGTTGCGCATCAAAAATCACATTTCATTTTTTTTTCCTTGTCTTAATTTCTCTTAGCAACAAATAATGGCGTAAGAGAGTGTGAAAGCAATTTTTTCAGCAATTAACATATACTATGTCATAAAATTGATCTAGACAGGCTTTATGTAAAAAAAAAAAAAAAAAAAAGGACGTACAACACTGGGCTCCAATAATAGAAATTTTCAAACTCTCGATAGCAAACCCCATCTTACACCTACTTTTACTCTACTCGAAAAATAACCGGTTTCGTCTTGAACTGTTTTAAAATTGTATCTCAACTTCACAGGTGCAGGTGGATCATCATACAAGTTTTTCTATATATTCAATTGCAGATTAGCAAAAACGTTTAACTAGTTATAGTAAAACTTTAAAACAGTAATTTAGCAAAAACTTTAAACTAGTTATATAAGAGATCTTACAGCAAAACATAAGAGATGATCAACTTTAAACACAAAAGATAGTAGAATAAACATAAGAGATCATATATAAACTTAAACTAGTTATATAAGAGATCTTACAACAAAACATAAGAGATCATTAACTTTAAACTCCCAGAGATGTTAGAATAAACATAAGAGATCATATATATATATATATATATATATATATATATATATATATATATATATATATATATATATATATATAATACAATTTATCATTGGAAATTTAAGACATTTAAACATTTGAGAAATATTATTAACTTCAAACGTAAAATACAAATGGAGAAGAAAAACAACAATTACAATCGATACAGAGTCCTTGAGATTAGTCACGTGACTAATTTATTAAGTAGAATTACAAAAACAAATAATGCAAGAGTGAAACAAAAAAATAGAATTACCTCACTTTTCCCAACTTCGACATTTTTTGAGTTTCGAGCAGCAAATTCTTGATCATCCGTCACTTCCACCTCCTCTGCACTATCCTTCTCTGACTCGTCCCTATCGTCATCTTCCAATGTTTGTTCCTCGTCAGTTTCCTCGTCCACACTATCTTTCTCTGGCTCGTCCTTATATATCGTCATCTTTCATTGTTTATTCATTGTCAGTCTCCTCCTCTGGTTTTGTCACGACCCGGATTTTCTCCCTCGCAAGTCGTGATGACGCCTACTCATGAAAGCTAGGCAAGCCGAGTATTACAGATTTTATTAACCTTTTTCCTTAACCTTTTAATATTTACGAGCTAACAGGATGATCAACGACGTAATAATCATGATAAATAGAAATGCAGAAGACGAAATCTAATAGTTTAACTAAGTACTAATACAAAATCCAAAATACAACTCTACCCAGAATTTGGTGTCACAATGTCACGGACCATCTACGAATACTACAAACAGTGGCCTGAATGGAAAATACAAATTTGTTTCTGAAATACATAAAAACAGAATGGAAAGATAGATGGGGACGACAAGGCCTGCGAACGTCTGCAGGACTACCTCGGGTCTCTGCCGCTGGACTGAAGGCAACAACCTCTCTATAGTCCAAATGCTCCAGCACCAGGATCTACACACAGTGTAGAGTGTAGTATCAACACAGCCGACCATGTGATGGTAAGTGTCGAGCCTAACCTTGGCGAAACAGTGATGAGGCTAGGACAAGACTACCAAATAAACCTGTGCAGTTATATCATGTAGAACAAATAATAATAACAGAAACTAGCAGTTAAAGATGGGAAGGAGAAACATGCTGCGGGGAATATCATGTACAATCAAAAATTCAGTAAAGAAGCATAAGGAACACCAAAATTCAACTATAAGCAAGAATAAGGAGAACAATAACAAGTACACGGTATGACCCTTCATGATTTTACTCTCGTTCTCACTATAAGAATCTATATATTCAGCACGGCATCACCCTTCGTGCTTTTACCTCACATAATTATGGCACGACATTATCCTTCGTGCATTATCACTCATATTATGGAACAACATCACCCTTCGTGCTTTTACATTTACAATATCGGCACAACATCACTCTTAGTGCATTAACACTCACTCACAAATATTACGCACGACATCACCCTTCGTGTTTTTACACTCTTCCTTACCCAAGCAACAATCACAAAGCAATTCGGGCAAGGGAATCAACAAAATCACAATAGAATCCTGGCAAGGGAACAATAGTATAACAATAATATCTCGGCAAGGGAAACAATATCATAAGCGATAACATCCCAGCAAGGAAAATAATATTATAAGCAATAACATCCTCGCAAGGGAAACAATATCATAAACCTCTTCTCTTTTTCCATAATTACTTCACAACCCAATTCTCAACTTGAGCCAATTCGCTACAATGTTCAATTACCAAGAATACTTCCACAAGCCTTGTTCAACATTAGAAATTATCATATTAAGCATGGGCAATACATAACAGAGTCACAACAATCATAGTATAAGACTCACGGGCATGCTTGACACCAACATATAGATACTCGTCGCCACACCTATACGTCGTACTCAACAATTAACACATACAAATAAGACTACAATTCCTATTCCCTCAAGCTAAGGTTAGACCAAACACTTAGCTCAATGCCACGAACACAATCAAGCCTCAACTACCGCTTTACCTATTGATTCCACTTTCAATTCGCTTGCATCTAGCCACAATTTACTTAATAACATTAATAAATACTAAATAAACCAATTCTAATGCATGAAAATAGATTTTCCCAAAAAGTCAAAAATCAACCCCTGGCCTGCATGGTCCAAATCCAAAATTCGGATCAAACCCGATTACCCATTCACCCCCGAGCCCGGATATACAATTAATTTTGAAATCCGACCTCAATTTGAGGTCTAAATCCCCAAATTTCGATATTCCTAAGTTCTACCCAAAATTCCCAATTCTACCATGAAAACCCTAGATTCTCGGATGAAATCTTGTAAAAAATAATTATGGAGCGAAAGAAATGAGTTAAAAATTACTTACTTGTGTTTTGGGGAAGAAAGAGTATTTGAAAAATCCCCTTTTATGTTTTAGGGTTTTGAAAAATGAAAAATGGCTGAAAAGTCCTATTTATATATACCCCTCTCAGACCCTCACCGCTGACCACAGAAAAAGGACCGCAACCGCGGAGCTCCACCGTGGACCGCGAAATATCGAGCGTGGCCGCAAAGATATGGCCTTGCCCACTGCTGACCGCGAAAACCCCACCGCGGTCGCGAAGCTTCACCGCGGACCACGAAGCTCAGTTCAGAGACCTGCAACTTCTCTGAACCTGCAACAACTATTTTTCTAAGTCTAAATTCACTCCGTGGCCTATCCAAAACTCACCCGAGCCCTCGGGGCTCCAAACCAAACATGCACGCAAGTCTAAAAACATCATACGGGCTTGCTCGTGCGATCAAATCATCAAAATAACATCAACAACTACGAAGTCAACCTCAAATTCATATAATTACTCAAGAACATTGAAATTTCCATTTTCTCTCAACTATAGGTCCGTTTTATACCAAACCACTTTCGATTCTTACCAAATTCCACAGATTCAACCAAATTATTATTTTAAACTTGTACCGGGCTCCGGAACCAAGATACGGGCCCGATACCATCAAGAAATTGCGTTAATTCACTTCTAAAAGCCTTTATATTTTCCAGCAAATAGTTTTCTTTAAAAATTCTTTTCTCGGGCTTGGGGACCTCAGAATTCAATTCTGGGCATACGCCCAAGTCCCATATTTTACTACGGATTCTACGAGACCGTTGGATCACATGTCCGGGTCTGTTTACCAAGAAATTAACCAAAATCAACTTTAATAAATTTTAAAGGCCAATTTCCTTATTTTACTTAGATTTCACATAAAAGATTTCCGAAAATGCGCCCAGATTGCACACGCAAATCGAGATAAAACCAAAGGAGGGTTTTAAGGCTTAGGAACACAGAGTTGACTTGCAAAACAAGAGATGACCTTTCGAGTCATCACAGGCTTTTTCGTCACATTTCTATGACTCAACCTCATCTCCATTAGACGCCGACCCAGAAGCAGTAGCATCGGCAATAGCTTCCGTCGTCATCTATTGTAATTTGATTTACAAAAGAAACGTGGATTTTAAAAAGCAATAGAATAACAAGAAATAATGGGGATCTTAGAACATAACAGAACAAAAATGTGACGACCTGGCCGGTCGTCTCATGAGTTACCACTATGTTTCCTCCATTTCTACTTCTTTATGCTTCGTTATCCGTGTTTGGGGGTATCATGTTGGTCGGATCGAGTCCGGAATGAGTTTGGTGAAGTTTGAGACACTTAGTTTTTTTTAAGAAGGCTTAAGTTGGAAAACATCATCTGGATGTTGACTTAAGTATTAGAGGGCTCGGATATAAGTTCCGATGGTTTGGTTAGCTTCGGGAGGCAATTTGTGACTTAGGAGCGTGATCAGAATGGGTTTTGGAGGTTCGGAGTAGAATTAGGCTTGAATTGGCGAAGTTGATATTTTAACGATTTTCGGTTAATAGGCGAGATTTTGTTATAAGGGCCGGAATGGAATTCCGAGAGTTGCAGTAGCTTCGTCCTGTCATTTGGGATGTTGTGTAAAATTTCAGGTTATTCGGACGTGGTTTGTTTGGGTTTTTGATCAAAAACGTATTTCGGAAGATTTTAGAAACTTAGGCTTAAATCCGATGTGATTTGGTAGATTTGATGTTATTTGAGGTGTTTTGATGATTAGAACAAGTTTGAATAAGGTATTGGGTTATGTTGGTTCTTTTGATTGAGGTCATGGGGCCCTCAGGGTGATTTCAGATGGCTAACGAAAGAGTTGAAGTGTAATTGCAACTGCTGAAGTTGCTGCTTCTGGTGTTTTCGCACCTGCGGTTTGGGGACTGCAGGTGCGGTGCCGCACGTGCAGGAGAATAGCCGCAGAAGTGATTTTAGGAGGATTCATCAAGAGCCATAGATGCGGTTGAAGGGCCGCATCTGCGAGGTCGCAGGTGCGGAAGCTTGACCGCAGATGCGGTTTGGGTCTTTAAAGTGACTTTCGCAGGAGCAGACTATTATCGCCGATGCGGAAGCTTGACCGCAGAGTTGGCCCAGACCGTCCTCAGCTATAGAAATTCGAAGCTTTTTTGATTTGGCATGCTATTATCGCCGGTTTGTTCAGGGATTCTTATCTATTGCATCACCCTTGACCAAGTTGACTCAGAAGGGTGCTTCATTTGTATGGTCGGACGAGTGTGAGGAGAGCTTTCAGAAGCTCAAGATAGTTTTGACCACAGCTCCAGTGTTGGTTTTGCCATCAGCTTCAGGTTCATATACTGTGTATTGTGATGCTTCGAGAGTTGGGATTGGTTGTGTATTGATGTAGGAGGGTAGAGTTATTGCTTATGCTTCTCGTCAGTTGAAGCCCCATGAGAAGAACTACCCTGTTCATGATTCGGAGTTGGCTGCCATAGTTCATGCATTGAAGATTTGGAGGCATTACTTGCATGGTGTATCTTGTGAGGTGTTCACTGATTATCATAGTCTTCAACATTTGTTCTAGCAAAAGGATCTTAATTTGAGGCAGCGGAGATGGTTGGAGTTGCTTAAGGATTATGATATTACTATATTGTACCATCCGGGAAAGGCCAATATGGTGGCCGATGCTTTGAGCCGAAAGGCAGTGAGTATGGGGAGCTTGGCATATATTCCAGTTGGGGAGAGACCTCTTGAAATTGATGTTCAGGCCTTGACCAACCGGTTTGTGAGATTAGATATTTCGGAGCCCAGTCGAGTATTGGCTTGTGTGGTTTCTCGGTCTTCCTTTTATGAGCGCATCAGAGAGCGCCATTATGATGATCCGCATTTGCTTGTCCTTAGGACAGAGTTCAGCATGATGATGCCAGGGATGTGACCATCGGTGATGATGGGGTGTTGAGGATGTATGGCCGGATTTGCGTGCCCAATGTGGATGGGCTTCGAAAATTGATTTTGGAGGAGGCCCATAGCTCGCGGTATTCCTTTTTGAGGTAGCACTATTGGTGGAGAAGAATGAAGAAAGATATTGTTGGATTTGTAGCTCGGTGTCTCAATTGTCAGCAGGTAAAATATGAGCATCAGAGACCGGGTGGCCTGCTACAACAGATGGATATTCCTGAGTGGAAGTGGGAGAGAATCACTATGAACTTTGTTGTTGGACTTTCACGGACTTTGAAGAAGTTCGATGCTTTTTGGGTGATTATGGATCGGCTGACCAAGTCTGCGCACTTCATGCCTGTGTGTACTACCTATTCTTCAGAGTGGTTGGCAGGGATCTATATCTGAGAGATTGTTCGCTTGCATGGTGTCCCAGTTTCCATCATTTCAGATAGAGGTACTCAGTTTACTTCACAGTTTTGGAGGGCCGTGCAGAGAGAGTTGGGTACTCAGGTTGAGTTGAGCAGAACTTTTCATCCTCAGACGGACAGGCAATCCAAGCGTACTATTTAGATATTGGAGGACATGTTGCGTGCTTATGTCATTGATTTCAGAAGATCATGGGATGAGTTTCTACCGCTTGCAGAGTTTGCTTATAACAACAGCTACCAGTCGAGTATTCAGATGGCTCCATATGAGGCTTTGTATGTGAGGAGGTGTAGATCTCCAGTTGGTTGGTTCGAGCCCGGTGAGGCTAGGCTATTGGGAACTGATTTGGTATAGGATGTGTTGGAAAAGGTGAAGGTGATTCAGGAGAGACTTCGTACAGCACAGTCGAGGCAAAAGAGTTATGCTGATTGGAAGGTTCGAGATGTATCCTACGTGGTTGGCGAGAAGGTTCTGTTGAAGGTTTCACCCATGAAGGGTGTTATGAGATTTGTGAAGAAAGGGAAATTGAGTCCTCGGTTCATTGGGCCTTTTGAGGTGCTTCGGAGGATTGGGGAGGTGGCTTATGAGCTTGCTTTGTCACCCAGCTTGTCGAGTGTGCATCCAGTGTTTCATAATTCTATGCTCCGGAAGTATATTAGGGATCCGTCTCATGTTCTAGATTTTAGCACGGTTCAGTTGGATGATGATTTGACTTATGATGTGGAGCTAGTGGCTATTTTGGGTCGTCAGGTTCGGAAGTTGAGGTCAAAGGATATAGCTTCAGTTCGAGCAGTGGAGAGGTCGACCCATGGAGGAGGCTACCTGGGAGACCGAGCGGGAGATGCGGACCAGATATCCTCACCTGTTTGAGCCTTCAGGTATGTTTCTTGACTCGTTCGAGGACGAACGTTTGTTTAAGTTGGGGAGGATATGATGACCCGGCCGGTCGTCTCATGAGTTACCGCTCTATTTCCCCTATTTTTGCTTCTTTATGCTTCGTTATCCTTATTTGGGGGTACCGGGTTGGTGGATCGAGTCCGGAATGAGTTTGGTGAAGTTTAAGACACTTAGTCTCTTTTAAGAAGGCTTAAGTTGAAAAAAGTCAACCGGATGTTGACTTATGTATTAGAGGTCTCGGATGTGAGTTCCGATGGTTCAGTTAGCTTCGAGAGGCGATTTGTGACTTAGGAGCGTGATCGGAATGGGTTTTGGAGGTTCGGAGTTGAATTACGCTTGAATTGGCGAAGTTGATATTTTAGCGATTTCTGGTTGATAGGCGAGATTTTGATATAAGGGTTGGAATGGAATTTTGAGAGTTGCAGTAGCTTCGTCGTGTCATTTGGGATGTGTGTGTAAAATTTCAGGTTATTCAGACGTGGTTTGGTTGGGTTTTTGATCAAAAGCGTATTTCAGAAGATTTTAGAAACTTAGGCTTGAATCTGATGTGATTTGGTAGATTTGATGTTATTTGAGGTGTTTTGATGATTGGAACAAGTTTGAATAAGGTATTGGGTTATGTTGGTGCTTTTGGTTGAGGTCACGGGGGCCTCGGGGTGATTTCGGATGGCTAACGGAAGGGTTTAAGTGTAATTACAGCTGCTGAAGTTGCTGCTTCTGGTGTTTTCGCACCTGCGGTTTAGGGACCGCAGGTGCGGTGCCGCACGTGCGGGAGAATAGCCGCAAAAGCGGTTTTAGGAGGATTCATCAGGAGCCGCAAATGCGGTTGAAGGGCTGCATCTGCGAGGCCGCAGGTGCGGAAGCTTGACCGCAGATGCGGTTTGGGTCTTTAAAGTGACTTCCGCAGGAGCGGACTAGTGGCTGCAAATGCGGTACCACAGAAGCGGTTATGGGACCGCAGATGTGAAAAGGACTGGGCAGAATGTATATATTCCTTAAACCATTTTTGAACTCAGAATTGGGAGCTTTGGGCGATTTTGAAGAGAGAAATCTAAGAGACTTCGTTGAGGTAAGGATTTTGGACTTAAAACACATTTCTATGGTAGAATCTCATGAATTAAGGTTGTAATTAATGGGATTAAAGAGCTAAAAATGGAGGATTAAGGCTTGAGTTTAAGAGGCCTTTAATGGAGGATTTGAGGGGTCATTTGAACTTCGATTTTGGTATTCTCGATATGTATGGACTCGTGGGGAGATGAGGAATCTATTGATGTAAAAATTTCTGAGTTTCGAGAAGTGGGCTTGGGGCTCGGGTTTTTGCTAATTTCGGGATTTTTGGTATTTTTCGATTGTTTTCGCTTGGACTTTGTTTCCTTAGCATATTGTGATGTAGTCGTTCTGATTTTGGATAGATTCGACGCGAGCGGGGGCCGATTTGAGGGGCATGGGCATCGCGGAGTAGTATTTTCACCGGTTTGAGGTAAGTAATCATTGTAAAGCTGGAACTGAGGGTACAAAGCCCCGGTATTTGACTTGATTTGATAAGAACAGTGACGTACATGCTAGGCGACGAGCGTGTGGGCATGCACCGGGTGGGATTGTGACTTGGTCCGTCCCATAGCGACTATTAAGCCACGTATTTGATTTGAAAATCTTACAATATTTCGTATTTTAGTCTTTTATACTGTATTATGGGCTGTATGCCATGTTTGGGGCCTTGTGCCAGCCTGTAGAAACCTTTAGGGGCATTTTGACTGTTCTTTCTCACTTTACTTGTTAAAAACCATATCTTCAGTCATGTTTTTACCTGTTTAAATGATTAAAGCTAGTTTTATCACTCTATTCGTAAATGCGAGGATTGTTTGGGTTGAGATCCATACCTTCTATTATTGTGTCCGAGAGGCTGTGAGGTTAATGACTGAGAGAGGTTGAAACCCAATTGTGAGGATATTATATGTATATATTATGGATTGGGCTGCACGCCCTAGTGATACTTATATGGATCGGCTGCACGCCGTAGCGATATATATATTGGATCAGGCTGCACGCCGCAACGATATGACGTTTGGGCTGTAGGAACCCCTCCGGAGTCTACACACCCCCAGTGAGCGTAGTCGACTATAAATATATGAATCGGGCTGCACGCCGTAGCGGTTACTATGATTCTAATATTATGAGGTTATAAGTGAGCCGAGTGCTGAGAGTGAGTACTGTGTGATGGGAGTTGAGTCACGAGTGACTGAGAGGCTGCCCGAGGGGCCATATTCTGAGTGATTTCTTGCCCGAGGGGCTTTGTTATGCTGTTTTCACTATTTCACTCTTCCTTAAAACTAAGCCTCTATTGGGAAATACTACTAAGTATATGATTTCAAGTTTTAAACTGAAAGTGTGGATCTTATGACGAAACTGGTTTTAAACTGTAAGTTGAGCTATAATCCTGTTGCTATTTTCAGTTATATGATTTTAAACTGCTCGTCACTACTTTCAGTCTTTATTTACTTTAGTTATTTACTGAGTTGGCGTACTCATGTTACTCCCTGCACCTTGTGTGCAGATCCAGGTGCCCGAGGGGCAGTGAGGGCTTTCTGCTGATTCAGTGTTCGTCGGAGATTACGAGGTAGCTTCATGACGTCCGCAACCCTGTCTTCTCCTCTCTATCCAGTTTATTTTCACATTTCCTAGACTTGATGTACTAGATGTTCAGTTATGTATTAGAGGTTCTAGACTCGTGACACCAGATTGTTGGGGTTGTGTAGTATCTACTATTTTGATTTTCCGCATATTTCTGTCATTATAATACTTATAAAGAATTTCGCATTTAAAACTTGTGCTAGAAAATGACTTTATGTTAATAGCAAATGGGTTGTGGTTATGGATTTGTCGGCTTGCCTAGTAATGTGATAGGCGCCATCACGACCGGTATTTGGGGTCGTGACAAAAAATGACCAGAAAATACAAGAAAATGGAGAATTTAGAAGGCAACACTTTTTTCCCGTAGAACTCGACAAGAAGGATTTCCAAACAAAGAGGAAGGGTTTTGTCTTCAGTAAAGTTTTCCTATTGTAAAGGGCAAAAAGTGTTTGTTTTTTGTTTACAAACAAGTCCTTTCATATTTTGAGTTTGCAAAGGTAGGCTTCTATATTGCCACATAGGAAAATATATATAAAAAATAATTGAAAAAGAAAACATTAAAATGGGTAGGGACATTTACTTAATTCAAATTATAAATGGTCATGTCATCCTAAAAGCTCGTGAATAAGTCAAACACCCTCGTATAATTGCAAATAGAGATTTTCTGTGTGGTTTTGTATTCGATGTTCACCCTTGCGTTTATTTTGAATTCAAAAATCATTGTATCTATCCCGAATTTCTCCGTTTATTTTGGCCAAAGTACCTAAAATCAGTTGACTAGATCCAATACAGATCCCACACCTGCAGCCACACCCATGTCGTATTGACACGGGTGCATCACCCAAAGTGAAGAGTCCGAACAACTTAGAAAAACACATTGAAGAGGTTAGAAAACAACTCAAATTAGATTTTTCAATGAATGATGTGGTTATATGGTAGTAATAGCGCAGGCTACTGCCTTTCAGTATTATAATTAAAAAATAGCCACAGTCATAGTAGAATTTGACACTCCATGAAATTGGCTATTTTCAATTACAAAGGTTGAAAAGTGGCAATTTGTTTGAATTTAATCCGGTTTTATGATTATTCTAAAGATATTGTCCAACAGCATGTTATGATCAATGGAGCATCCCTTGTAGAGATTTCAATCTAGCCTACCTCTATATTTTGTTCTTCGTCTTAATATAAATTACTTGCAATGTGCAAATTGGCGAGTATACAAACAAGGACAAACCCGTAATAATAGGAAAAATCTCACTCTCATCACCCAAATTGGTGACTACAAAAACGACAAATTTAAGTACAATCTCTAAGTATAATGTGTCAAAATCGAGCAAAACAGATTTTTTTCTTTGTTTCTTTCTTTTTTCCGGTCATGTCGTAACTCATTTTACCTCAAGAAACCTCTCCCTTGCCATTGCTGCCTAGTAAATAAAATCAACTCTAAGACTTAGCAAGAATTATAAATGTTAATGACAATGGAGAAGGAAATTAGAATTGAAAAGGTGGAATTACCCTGTTTTTTCCAATTAGTGCAGCTTGTTATCACAGAAAGGAGAATAGTTTGCAGAGTTGCACCACATAGGATGCCAATCGACTGGCCTTTTCCCCTAAATTCTAACCAGAAACCCAATGAAGCAGCTATAGGAATTCCAAATAGTTAAAATGAAGCAAGATTCACATAGGCTCCAATATGCTGCCAACCACATCCCCTAGCAACACCTGGAAAAAATAAAGTGCATCAAGTCATATTCATGGGCGGAGGAAGGGGGCTTATCCCCTTTCTCTGGAAAATTACTGTGTATATAAACTTAACATTTTTTAATGTACATATATTAGCTGTTGCTTTTTTGTTTTATAAATCCCCATAGTGAAAATGAAGCCAAAAAGTTCCGACAACTAAGAGGGTATAGCCTCAATTACTGTGAGGAGCATCACAGAAAATACAGATATACGCGCTCCTTGTGGATTTCCAGCTCCTAGCTCATTAGACACTCTCGTGCTGGATATTAAGCAAATGTGATATCCTCAATTCTTGTGTTCAACACAGACCAATGGATATGGATTCCTTGGTCATACCTGTTATGACGAGGAAGAGGCATACCCGAAAATAAAGAAGATAAAGAACACCAAATTTTAACGTGGAAAACCCTTCAAATCGAAGGTAAAACCACGGTATCACAAAGATCCAAAAAGGTCCACTATAACAATAAGAGTGTTAAAAAATATTCAAATTGGCTACACAACAAGTGCCAAACACGGAGCAACAACAGCAACAACTAATCAATTGAAAAAAGAGAAGAATCCACAAAAACGAAACTACTGTTCGAGGCTCGAAATCAGATTCTACAAGCCTCTAAATCCGATCTCCACTGTTCAAATCCAAGACCAAGATGTTGCGAACATTCAGTCAAAATTTCAGCCCGATCCAACAGTTAACGAATCGGAAAACGTGATTTGAATGTTGGCTGGTCGGAATACAAATCTGCAGCAAAACAAATATTTTTCTTCTCTTTTCTCTCTTGACGAAAGCTCTCTAAAAAACCACTCTTATGTACTTAAGTCTTTCAAAGACTTGTATCAATGAGCATAGAATTATTCTCCAAGGTTGTCCTATTTATAGATCATGAGTGGTGCTTTCTCTTTAAGCAAAAACCCACTCAAAATAGGAATAAACTGAATCCAATTCCAAATAGGAATGGAAACCAAAAGAGAATAGAATTAGGCCATTGGGCCTTTGACTGGACAACATGGGCATGAGCCCAACAAACTCCCCCTTCAGCTAAGGGGCCAAATGTGTCTTTAAGTAGAGAAACTATTGACAGGCTTCATGCCTGCCAATTTTCTACAAAATTCATGCTTATCTGCAAGCTTAACTACGAAGTTCTCAGGGTGCTCCATATAAATTTCCTCATCTGAATCACCATGAAGAAAAGCAGTCTTGACATCCATCTGTTCAACCTCTAAATCTAGACTTGCAGCTAAGCCTAGAACCACATGAATAGAAAACATCTTCACAACATGGGAGAAAATTTCATCAAAGTCAACTCACTTCTTCTGGTCAAAATCTTTAACAACTAACCTCGCCTTGTATCTAAGCGCAAAGGTATGGTTATCTTGATTTATTCTGAATATCCATTTGTTAGATAAAGCTCTCTTACCTTTCGGCAATTTCACTAACTCATATGTGTCATTCTCATGGAGTGACTTCATCTCATCTTCCATCGCTTCGATCTACTGATCTTTATGAGTATCTTGTATGGCATCATCATAATTCTAACGTTCTCCCATGTCAGTCAAAAGTACATACTCATCAGGAGGATAGCGCGTGGATTTTTGCTTCTCCCTTGTAGATCTTCTAAGAGAGGTTTTAGGAGCATTCGAAGTAGTTACCTGTGCAGGAATTGGTTGCTGATCAACCACAACTTCATCAACTGGAGCATCCATAACATCTACACCATGATGATCATTTTGATCTTGATCACTATCTCCATCATTGTCTTGGGTTCCCTCATGTGCAATAGATGCCTTAGCAATTGAAACTGGATCAATATCAACTAAGCTCTCATTACTCTGAGAATCAATCTTCTCAGCTTTGTCAATATCTTCAATAGTTTGGTCTTCAAAGAATATTGCATCACGACTTCTAATAAGTTTATTGTCAACTGGATCATAAAACCGATACTCAAACTCATCTTGACCATAACAGATAAAGATGCACTGCTTAGTTTTGACATCCAGTTTCGATCTCTCTTCTTTAGGAACATGCACACAAGCTTTACACCCAAAAACTCTCACGTGATCATAAGAAACATCTTTGGCAAATCAAACTCTGTCTGGGACATCACCATCCAAAGCAACTGCATGAGACAAATTGATAACATAGGCAACAGTGTTAAGTGCTTCTGCCCAAAATGTATTTGGAAGTTTAGCCTCTGAAAGTAAGCATCTAACTCTCTCAACTAGAGTTCTATTCATCCTCTCTGCCAAACCATACAATTGAGGTGTCTTGGGTGGGGTTTTCTGATGACGAATTCCTTTTTCCTTGCAATAGTTATCAAAGGGGCCACAATATTCACCACCATTGTCAGTGCGAATACATTTTAATTTCTTCCCCGATTGTCTCTCAGCTAAGGCCTGAAATTCCTTAAACACGCTAAGTGCTTGATCTTTAGATTTCAAAGGATACACCCAGAGCTTACGAGAATGATCATCAATGAAGGTCACAAAGTAAAGTGCACCACCTTTTAACTTTACTTTAAAAGGAACACACAAATTAGAGTGTACTAGCTCCAATAAATCGGGATTTCTTGAGGGAGGATGGCTATGAAAAGAAACTCTTTTCTGTTTGTCAGCTAAACAATGTATGCACATTTTCATCTTTGCTTATTTCACTCCAGAAAGTAAACTTTTCTTTGCCAAACATGTAATCCCCCTCTCACTCATATGACTCAATTTTCGATGCCACAATTCTGACAAAGTATCACTTTCCACCAGATTTATTGAGTCATTAAGAATAGAGCCCTGTGTCACATATAAATAACTAGACTTGACTCCTCGAGCTACTACTAACGAACCCTTGGAGAGCTTCCACTGGCCATTAAAGAGGGCATTACGGTGACCTTCATCATCTAATCTTCCTGCGAAGATCAAATTGAAAGGAAAGTTTGTAGAATGCTTGACATCTTAAAGAACTAATGTTGCACCATTATTAGTTTTCAAACAAACTGTTCCAACACCAAACACCTTAACTTCACTAGCATTGCCCATTTTTAACACTCCAGAATCAACATGAGTATAAGATGAGAAAAAGTCTTTTCTTGGTGTGACATGTGAGGTAGCTCCAGAATCTACTATCCAGCTCGTCTCATGGGATAACAAATTGATGACATTTTCATCATAAGCAAAAAGAAGGTCATCTTGAACAATAACAGCAACATTGTTCTCGTTATTTTCAGCTTTCTTTCCTTCTCTAGTGTCTTGATTCAACTTGCGGCAAAACCTTTTGATGTGTCCTTTCTTGCCACAGTGGTCACATGTAATATTATAGTATTTGGACCTTGACTTACTTCTACTTTTACCTCTATTCCTTGAGTCTCTTGTTCTATCTCTCCCCCGGTCTTCAGTAACCAAGATATCTGCTTGTGAGGACGAACCCTGAGATTTTCTCCTTACTTCCTCGTTCAACACACCACTCTTGGCATATTCCATGGTCACCTTACCTCCAGGAGCTGAATTTGTCAAAGAAACATGAAGTGTTTCCCAAGAGTCTGGCAGAGTATTAAGAAGCCAAAGTCCTTGTATCTCATCATCAAAATTGAATCCCATTCCAAATAGCTGATCAAGGACACCCTGAAAATCATTTATGTGATCAAGAATAGGGCTGCCTTCCTTGTAATTAAAGGTCATCAATTGCTTTAGCAGAAATAATTTGTTGTTCCCAGTTTTTGAAGCATAAAGAGTCTCTAACTTTTCCCACAATGATCTCGCATGTATCTCATTCACAATATGGTTGCGAACATTATCTTCAACCCATTGTCGTATATATACACATACTTGTTGGTGCTCGAAATCCCAATATTCATTGGATATACTCTCGGGTTTATGTGCTGAAAAATGGGTAGATGCATCTTCTTCACGAACAACAAGTCTTTCATATTGTTTCTCCAAACATTATAATTTCTCCCATTTAAACATACCATCTTGCTCATATTTGCCTCCATTCCGTAACAATCCGGATAAATAATCAAGGCTCTGATACCACTGTTATGACGAGGAAGATGCAAACCCGAAAATAAAGAAGATAAAGAACACCAAATTTTAACGTGGAAAACCCTTCAAATCGAAGGTAAAACCACGGGATCACAAAGATCCAAAAAGCTCCACTATAACAATAAGAGGGTTACAAAAGTTCTTCAAATTGGCTACACAACAAGTGCCAAACACGGAGCAACAATAGCAACAAGAGCAACAACTAATCAATTGAAGAAAGAGGAGAATCCACAATAATGAAGCTGCTATTCGAGGCTCGAAAGCAGATTCTACGAGCCTCCAAATCCGATCTACACCGTTCAAATATAAGACCAAGATGTTACGAACATTCAGTTAATATTTCCGCCCAATCCAACGGTTAACAAATTTGAAACCGTGATTTGAATATTGGCTGGTCGGAATATAAATCTGCAGCAAAACAAATATTTTTCTTCTCTTTTCTCTCTTGACGAAAGCTCTCTAAAAAACCACTCTTATGCTCTTAAGTCTTTCAAAGACTTGTATCAATGAGCATAGAATAATTCTCCAAGGTTGTTCTATTTATAGATCATGAGTGGTGCTTTCTCTTAAAGCAAAAACCCACTCAAAATAGGAATAAATCGAATCCAGTTCCAAATAGGAATGGAAACCAAAAGAGAATAGAATGAGGCCATTGGGCCTTTGGCTGGACAACAAGGGCATGAGCCCAACAAATTATTAGGTGTTTGCCATAATTTTCTTACCATATTTGATTTTCCTATTTGTTGAAGGAAAGGGCAATATAATTACCTTAATTGGGTTTTCCTTGTTGTAGAAGCAAATTATAATTCTCCTATACTTGGCGAGTCCTTTTGCTTGTCGGAAAAAGTTTGGACTTCTATAAATTGAGGATCCATCCTTCTCATTCAGTAGCATCCACAATGTAGCCATATGGGGTTTGAGAGTCGTGTGTAGGGGAGAACTTTACGGGACAAGTGTTAGTGTGTGACTAGTGTTTGCCTCTTCGTGAGTTTGTTCTCTCAATATTTTGTACTCTCTTTTATATATGGTGGATTACTCATCTTCGCGATGGATGTAAGTCAGTTGACCGAACCACGTTATATATTTGCGTCTCTTTTGATATATTTCTCTTGTGTTATTTGATATATCGTCGTTCAAGATTTGCTTTGCTAGTTCCCGCGTGAACCTGTTTTTTTTCGGTCCTAACAAGTGGTATCAGAGCGAGGTTCAAGACAGGTTCATCTTGGTGGGTTCAGTTTTAGCCGCAA
The DNA here is from genome assembly GCF_000715075.1 of Nicotiana tabacum. Classification (NCBI taxonomy): domain Eukaryota; kingdom Viridiplantae; phylum Streptophyta; class Magnoliopsida; order Solanales; family Solanaceae; genus Nicotiana; species Nicotiana tabacum. The sequence continues at coordinate 133,996,865 of NC_134095.1, forward strand.
CATATTTTGACGATAATCGTGATTTTTGTTTGAGAAATTTGACCGGTGTGCTACGCATGTTGAGACAAACTTTGTGGAAGAGATTTGGAGATGCGACCTGTTGAAGGCTATGTGAAGAAGGTGGATCAAGTTTATTTTGTCAGAAAATTCCACCCAAGGGGGGAATTGTTAGGTGTTTGCCATAATTTTCTTACCATATTTAATTTTCCTATTTGTTGAAGGAAAGGGCAATATAATTACCTTAATTGGGTTTTCCTTGTTCTAGAAGGAAATTATAATTCTCCTATACTTGGCTATTCCTTTTTCTTGTAGGAAAAGATTTGGAATTCTATAAATTGAGGATCCATCTTTCTCATTCAGTAACATCCACAATGTAGCCATATGGGGTTTGAGAGTCGTGTGTAGGGGGAGAACTTTACGGGACAAGTGTTAGTGTGTCACTTGTGTTTGCCTCTTCGTGAGGTTGTTCTCTCAATATTTTGTACTCTCTTTTTTATATAGTAGATTGCTCATCTCCGCGGTGGACCAGTTGACCGGACCACGTTATATGTTTGCGTCTCTTTTGATATATTTCTCTTGTGTTGTTTGATATATCGTCGTTCAAGATTTGCTTTGCTAGCTCCCGCGTGAACCTGATTTTTTTCGGTCCTAATAAGCGGTATCTGAGCGAGGTTCATGACAGGTTCATCTTGGTTGGTTCAGTTCTAGCCGCAACATATTTTGACGATAATCGTGATTTTTGTCTGAGAAATTTGACCGGTGTGCTACGCATGTTGAGACAAACTTTGTGGTAGAGATTTGGAGATGCGACCTGTTGAAGGCTATGTGAAGAAGGTGGATCAAGTTTATTTTGTAAGAAAATTCATTCCAAGGGGGAGAATTGTTAGGTGTTTGCCATAATTTTCTTACCATATTTAATTTTCCTATTTGTTGAAGGAATGAGCAATATAATTACCTTAATTGGGTTATCCTTGTTCTAGAAGGAAATTATAATTCTCCTATACTTGGCTATTCCTTTTTCTTGTAGGAAAAGGTTTGGACTTCTATAAATTGAGGATTCATCTTTCTCATTCAGTAGCATCCACAATGTAGCCATATGGGGTTTGAGAGTCGTGTGTAGGGGGAGAACTTTACGGGACAAGTGTTAGTGTGTCACTTGTGTTTGCCTCTTCGTGAGGTTGTTCTCTCAATATTTTGTACTCTTTTTTTTATATAGTGGAATGCTCATCTCCGCGGTGGACGTAAGTCAGTTGACCGGACCACGTTATATGTTTGCGTCTCTTTTGATATATTTCTCTTGTATTGTTTGATATATCATCGTTCAAGATTTGCTTTGCTAGCTCCCGCGTGAACCTGATTTTTTTCGGTCCTAGCAAGTGGTATCAGAGCGAGGTTCAAGACAGGTTCATCTTGGTGGGTTCAGTTCTAGCCGCAACATATTTTGATAATAATCGTGATTTTTATCTGAGAAATTTGACCGGTGTGCTATGCACGTTGAGACAAACTTTGTGTTGGAGATTTGGAGATGCGACCTGTTGAAGGCTATGTGAAGAAGGTGGATCAAGTTTATTTTGCCAGAAAATTCCGGCCAAGGGGGAGAATTGTTAGGTCTTTGCCGTAATTTTCTTACCATATTTAATTTTCCTATTTGTTGAAGGAAAGGGCAATATAATTACCTTAATTGGGTTTTTCTTGTTGTAGAAGGAAATTATAATTCTCCACTTGGCTAATCCTTTTTCTTGTATGAAAAGGTTTGTACTTCTATAAATTGAGGATCCGTCCTTCTCATTTAGTAGCATCCACAATGTAGCCATATGGGGTTTGAGAGTCGTGTGTAGGGGGAGAACTTTACGAGACAAGTGTTAGTGTGTCACTTGTGTTTGCCTCTTCGTGAGGTTGTTCTCTCAATATTTTGTACTTTCTTTTTTATATAGTGGATTGCTCATCTCCGCGATGGACGTAAGTCAGTTGACTGAACCACGTTATATGTTTGCGTCTCTTTTGATATATTTCTCTTGTGTTGTTTGATATATTGTCGTTCAAGATTTGCTTTGCTAGTTCCCGCGTGAACCTGATTTTTTTCGGTCCTAACAAGTGGTATCAGAGCGAGGTTCAAGACAGGTTTATCTTGGTGGGTTCAGTTCTAGCCACAACATATTTTGACGATAAACGTGATTTTTGTCTAAGAAATTTGACCAGTGTGCTACGCACGTTGAGACAAACTTTGTGGTAGAGATTTGGAGATACGACCTGTTGAAGGCTATGTGAAGAAAGTGGATCAAGTTTATTTTGTCAGAAAATTCCGGCCAAGGGGGAGAATTGTTAGGTGTTTGCCATAATTTTATTACCATATTTGGTTTTCCTTTTTGTAGAAGGAAATTATAATTCTCCTATACTTGGCTAGTCCTTTTTCTTGTAGGAAAAGGTTTGGAGTTCTATAAATTGAAGATCCGTCCTTCTCATTCTGTAGCATCCACAATGTAGCCATAAGGGCTTCGTCCTTCTCATTCAGTAGCATCCATAATGTAGCCATATGGGGCTTGAGAGTCAAGTGTAGGGGGAGAACTTTACGGGACAAGTGTTAGTGTGTCACTTGTATTTGCTTCTTCGTGAGGTTGTTCTCTCAATATTTTGTACTCTCTTTTTTATATAGTGGATTGCTCATCTCCGCGGTGGACGTAAGTCAGTTGACAGAACCACGTTATTTGTTTGCGTCTGTTTTGATATATTTCTCTTGTGTTGTTTGATATATCGTCGTTCAAAATTTGCTTTGCTAGCTCCCGCATGAACCTGATTTTTTTCGGTCCTAACAATACCTAACAACACCGGATAGACCATATGGAATTGAATAAAGGGTTTCAGGCTGTAAAAGAAAGCGGCTCAATAAAATTAGTGAAATCTAGGATGTAAGAAATGGCTCTAATGAAATTAATTGTATTTCATCTCACGCATACAAAGAATCATTTAATCTGTTCATCCTATGTTTATGTAAATCAATTAATGAAGAGACTCAACTGGAACTCGCCACACAGATAATACTGAAGTTTCAAGCTCTGGATTTGGCAATACGTCAGATGGCAAGATAATTAGTTCAAATGACCACCTTTCAAAACTACCAAAACAAGAAAAGTTAGTACACTTTAATATCAATTTAAGTTAGTTTTATTGGCAAAATTGAAGGTAAAATACCATATGTATCATGATAGCAGGGGAATGATCATAATTTGAATTATATAAGTAATACCTAATAAGTGGCTGAAGAGCTGCACTACCAAAAAGAGTAGGAATTAAACACATTATGAACTTCCCAGATTTCACATGAGGATCTTGTCCGATGAAGACGAGCAATCGTCCTACGTATATCCATAACATTGACGATGGAATGCAAACAATGAACAGAGAGAACATAGCAGTGTATGTTTGTGTTCCAATTTTCTTGTGTTGCTTGGCTCCATAAGCCTGTTCACATAGAGTTTCTAGTGCACTGGCCATTCCTAGTTGAAAATCACATGTAATATGAGCTTTTCAGCTAAGTATATGACATGCAAAAAGATGTAATTGCAACTTAAAATTGCATACTTTTTTCCCTTTCAACAGAGATTTCACTCCGTTTAGGGGTTGACTTCACAAAAATTTCTCCTCTTGTTTGTGGCTAAAGGAAGATTTATTAAGAGATTAAGTACTGTAAATAAGTAAAGCGAGAGTTTAGTATAATGGTCTGTCTTTTTTAATACTTCAAATAAAAGTTAGATAGCATTTTAGACATATTTAGAATTAACAAAATGTAATATCTATTTAACAAATCTAAAATGCTCGGCTCGGATATTAATATTTCACGCTAAAGATATTAATGTACTCTCTCTATTTTGAAACTAAAACATCTTTGTACTCTTTCTCTATTCTAAAAAGAATTACTAGATGATTTAGTTTATTTATATTCAAATTTGGCTAATTTACCGTCCAGATTTAAACATGTATAACATGTTCACAAAATATATTCAAACAAAAGCATTTGAACTATACAAAAATGATAATTGTGGTCAATTGTTTTGACCGTGCAAATACTAACGTTATATTCCATTTTTCGTACGAAAACATTTAAGTTTTTACCTAACATTTTAGAAGTTACCAGCCTGTGCATGCTAAGGGTGTGGTGAGATGAATGAGATGCATCATTCATCACTCATTAATTAGAAATATGATCTTTGGATTAGTCGAACTAATGCGTTTTAGATATCACTTAGTTAAAAAAGAAAGTTACTCTGCTGAATCTATTGAAGCAATTTCTGATCTATTTCTTCCTCTTCCCACCTCGGGTGCCCTCCTTTAAGAAAATTCATACTTCAGTACTGGTCATTACATAGCAGATCCAAAAAGAGGAAAAAGAAATACTCCTAGTAGTTAGGACGAACAAAAAAAAAAAAGAAAAAAAAGTGACACCAAATTTAGCTTTATTTATGAAAAAAGATCCCTATGGACCAGCTGGTATACGGTTATAGGCATTATTAGGGATCGGAGCTGGTATTAATTTCTTTTCATTTGTCTTGACGGTAGTGTACAAAGTTACTCAATATATGTGTTAGATGAAAAAAATTACAACAATAACCTATATAATAAATTGAGGTGTCTCAAACTGACTGTACTCACTATTATTAAAAAACTCTCTTGAATTTTTGGCATCATAAAGTATTTTTGCTCCCTATAATATTCTTTTCCGGCTAAAAGAGAAATTATCTGTTGTTCTTGTCTCTGCTGAAATTCGAACCTTCATTTCTTATACTCTTAACTCATTTTCGTTGATCGATATATATATATATTACACCTTAATGATGACAATAGTGCAAATCTAATCTACTCTAATTGATTGCAGGAAACCAGGGAGGCAATGCTATCAAAAAGAAATAAGATCAAATGCATTTGATATGGGAAAGTTAGTTCGTAAATTAAGGAGAGTCTATGAAGAAAGAGATCAGAAGATATTAGTGATGGATCAATCAAGCCGTATCACAAATCACTCCTATATATCAGGAATGTAATAAGCAAAGAAAATCATTGAATTCAACCTTCCTCATAAACTGGATTCTTAGGCAACCCTTGGGACAAATCCCTTAGAATATTTTTGCCTCAATCAATGGTCAATCTGCAACGGCTAGTTCAAGAGAAGATTACATAACCTCAAGTCATTCCTATGAGAAGGCTGGAAGACAGAAGAAAGGGTCACACAACTTAATACATGTTTCTATATTTTTGTAGTTCTTAGTACAAACATTGTATTCTTGAGTTTACAAGTGTCACAAAATATTGGAAGAGTTAGAAACAAAACAAGAGTTGTGTCAAGCATAGACAAACATTGTTGCTGAATATTGTTAGTGGTGAACGAACTAAAACCATAATTGTTGTAACGACTCAATATTGAAGATCTAAGAGAACTCTTGTGGCCCAAGAGAACTGGATGTAGGTACCACACCGATACTGAACCAGTATAAAACTTCTATGTCTTTACTGTTTTTACTTCTGCACAATTTACTTTTGTTGCAATCTAAACCTATTGGAAAAGTTTAGTCGACTATTTCCCTCTATGAGTTTTTAAATTGGTCACAATACACCCCTTTCTTTTTGTGTTTCTATTGGTATGAGAGCAAGGACTCACAAGTATTGCTTAACAACAAGTGAGAAAAAGATCATAGGATCAAGCACAATAATTGGAGCACTATTCCAAGAAGGAACCTCTCAAGTAAGACCACCCTATTTCAACGATCAACATTTTTCACACTGGAAGTGCAAATGGAAACCTACACTATGTCATACGACATTAAAGTATGGCATGTGATAAAAAAGGAAAATCTCCCAATTCCACCAAGGAAGGATAAGGACGTTGAGATCATAGTATCAGCTGACCCTCTCGATTTAGATGATTACACTGAAGAGTAAGCAACCGTTGTTCAAGATGTAATCCCCTATATAATACCATAAGTAGAGAAGAGTATAAAAAAATATCAAGATGTAAAACTGCAAAAGAATTGAGGGACAAGTTAGAAGTCACATATGAAAGAACAAATAAAGTGAAAGAAACAATGATAAAACTCCTGGTTTATGAATATGAATTGTTCCAAATGAAGAAGAGACAATCTATTGAAGAAATGTTCTCGAGATTCAGTAAAATTAATGGTGATCTGAAATCATTCGGACAACCTTTGAAAACTGGAGAAAAATTCAGGAAAATTCTCAAAAGCTTACTTACCGCATGGCAACCTAAGGTCATTTCTTTGGAATGTCAAGATCTTGATAAAATATTATACGATGAATTACGAGGAAATCTTATAGACTTTGAAAAGATACATCTAAACAGATGTATACCAGAAAAGAAAAAGAAAAAAGTTGCCTTCAAGGTAAAAGATGTCGAGTATGAAAATGAAGAAGAAGAAAGAGAAGAGCATAATGAAAACATTGCAATGCTATCCAGGGTGGTATCGAATATGATGAGTCAGAGGAGGAAGAATAGGCAAACAATTTTTAAGAAAAGGAAGACCACAGAATGAAAATAATGGAAGATGCTATGAATGTGAAAAATTTAGCCGTATACAAGCTGACTATCCAAAACTAAAAAGGAAAATCAATAAAGGCTTTCAAAAGAAGAAATCATTCGGAGCTTGGAGTGACGAAGAATGATCTAAAAATGAAGAAATGGACAACATGTGCTTCATGGCAATAGGAGAAAGTGATGATGAGGAGTCATAAAATGAACAAGATGAAAAACTAAGTCTGATGGCCATCGGAGAAACCAACGAGGTACGTCCCTGCCCTAAATGCACTGAACTTCAAGAATTTATTGATTTAGCTATGATTTATCTTGAAGGTCCTTCATGAACTTCGAAAAGTTCAAAGGGAAAAGAAGGACAGTGAACTAAAACTAGAGGTTTGTGAGATTGAAAGAGACATGCTTCAGGGAGAAGTTCATGAGTTCCAGCTTTAGTTAAATGGATTACGCATATCCACCAGTCATAGGTTTGTAAAGTCAAATAAGTCGATTGCTCGAAGAGGTCCTAGGAGGGAACCTTTTATAAGATCTTATGAGGGAACTAGACATAATCATCTTGCTTGTTTTTATTGTGGTAAATTTGGTTATTTCTCTAACAATTGCAGGTTTAGAAACAAAAAGCAATTGGTCTGGAGACCCAAAACAACTTAGGCTTCCACCTCTAAATCTAACCAAACAAGACCCCAGAAAGCTTGGGTACCTAAGAAAAATGATTTACTTTTTATGCAGGAGCACCGCAAGAAGAGTAGAAAAGAAAAATGGTATTTTAACAGTGCGTGTTCTAGACACATGACAGGTGGCAAACAACTTTTCAAATCTGTCACAAATCTAGATAGCAGAACAGTTACTTTGGGAGATAAATCCAAAGGAAATGTCACTGGAGTAGGAAAAGTCCCTTTAAGCTCTACGTGTGAAGTAGACGAAGTCTATGTTGTGTATGAACTTGGATAAAACTTACTCAGTGTCAGTCAACTATGTGATAACAACTATGAGGTACACTTCAAGAACTGGTTGGTCTATAATTGATGAATCGGGTTTTCTCACTGCAAATAGAGACAATAATGTCTATACTCTTAGCAGACTTGATAATCTTGACAATCATATCTGCTTGGCATCCATAATACATGATTCATAGTTGTGGCATAGAAAATTAGGACATGCAAGCATGCATTCCGTTGAAAAGCTTTCAAAACAAGATTTAGTAATTGGTCTTCCGAAATTAAATTTTCAAAAAATCATATTTGTGAGGTCATGTGTATCTATATCTGAGAATCAATTTGGATTTATGTCGATACAGTCAAATACAGAAGCCATTCACCTTGTGAGACAATTGATGGAGCAGTATAGGGAGAGAAAAAAAGACTTGCACATCTTATTCATTGACCTTGAGAAGGCTTATGATAAATTCCCTAGGGAGGTACTATGGAGATGTTTGGAGGTTAGTGGAGTCCCGATAGTGTACATTAGGGTGATTAAGGACATGTAAGAAGGTACTAAGACTCGAGTAAGGACTGCGGGAGGAGACTCGAAATATTCCCCTATAGAAATGGGGTTGCATAAAGGATCGACCCTTAGCCCGTTTTTGTTTGCCCTAGCATTAGATGTGTTGACACGAGACATACAAATGAGAGTTCCATGGTGTATGTTATTTGTTGATGACATAGTACTGATTGACAAGACTCGGGGGGGGGGGGTATTAACGTTAGGTTGGAAGTTTAGAGTCAGATGCTGGAGTCCAAAGATTTCAAGTTGAGTAGGTCAAAAACTGAATACTTGGAGTTCAAGTTCAGCGATGAGAGGCATGAAGAAGAAGTTGAAGTGAAGATTAGTTCTTAAGTCATTCCCAAAAGAGATAGTTTCAAGTATCCTGGGTCTATAATCCATGAAAACGGGGAGATTGACGAGGATGTTACTCACTGTATTGGAGCGGGATGGATGAGATAGAGGTTAGATTCGGGGGTTTTATGCGATAAGAATGTGCCACCTAGACTTAAGGAAAAATTCAACGTAGTGGTGGATAGACCGGCTATGCAGTATAAAGCAGTGTATTGGTCTGTCAAGAAGTTCCATGTCCAGAAAATGGAAGTAGCTGAAATAAAGATGTTCAGATGGATGTGCGGACATACCAGGAAAGACAAGATTAGGAACAAATTTATTAGGGACAAGGTGCAGCTGGCATCTGTGGAAGATAAGTTGAGGGAATTGAGGTTGGATGGTTTACACATGTGAAAAGGAGAGACATAGATGCCCCGGTCAGGAGGTGTGAAAGGTTGACCATGACGGGCTTGAGGAAAGGCAGGGGTAGGCCAAAGAAATATTGGGGAGAGGTGATTAGGCAGAACATGTCATTGCTTCACCTAACTGAGGACATGACTAGCGATAGGAATGTGTGGAGGTCGAGGATTAAGGTGGTGGGTTGACCGGTAGTTGTGAGTTTCTCCTAGGTTTACCAGTAGTACTAGTACTATTCTTAGTTTTGTATTACTTGATATGTCACTCGCTTTCATTACCTTATTATATTATTGTTATTATTGCTTGTTGCTTTATTTTTACCATTTCTTAAGCTGAGGGTCTATCGGAAACAACCTCTCTGCCTTTATAGGATAGGGGTAAGTCTGCGTACACACTACCCTCCCCAGACCCCATATATGAGATTATGTTGGATATGTTGTTGGTGTTGTTATTGTTATATTTGTAATGCATGTCAACTTGGCAAACATACTATATCCTCTTTTTAAACAAAATACAAACAATAACTTCTAGTATAAAATGGAAAGAAATATGCATTTCTTATTATATATGATTATTCTCGTTTTACTTGGATTATTTTCTTGAGTCACAAAGATAAGGCACTAAAGATTTTCGAAGTCTTCTGCAAAAAGGTGCAACGTGAAAAAGGATTGTGTATTTGAAACCTTCTACAATGCTTATAGAATCACTCCCAATTTTTCATCCCCAAGAACTCCTCAACAAAATGGGGTTGTAGAAAGGAAAAACATGACACTGTCATACATGGCCAAAATAATAATTGCAGAAAGCTCACTACCTCACTACTTTTGGGTAGAAGCGGTAAGCACAATATGTCATTATTAACCAATGCATGATCAGACCAATCTTGAAGAAAACACCTTACAAATTAAGGAGATGAAAAAGTCCAAATGTGAGTTACTTTCATCCCTTTGGACGCAAATGCTACGTTCACAGTAATGGTAAAGATAACCTTGGTAAGTTCGATCCTAGAAGTGATGAAGGTATATTTCTTTGTTATTCTCCGTCAAGTAGAGTTTTTAGAATTTATAATAAATGTACTCTTGTTGAAGAATCAATTCATGTAATATTTATTTACACTAACCCTCGTAGTGAGCTTAGCAAAACTATAGAAAAAGAAGATCTTGGGGGTGTATCAAAAATAGTTCAAGCTCCTAAGAACATTACTGAAAGCTCGACTCCGGGCAAATCTCAGTCGGCTACAGAAAGAGTTACAGAAACCTCATCCGACATCGCTAAACAAATCCCTGAAAGAAACGTGCATGAGGTCGATAAAGTTCCAAATGGATGGAAAGACGAAGCAGCATACCCTCATAAGTTCATCATAGGAAACTCGCAGGAAGTCATTACCACTAGAAGATCTCAAAAGCTAAACTCTCACATGGCTCTAATATCTCAACTTGAGCCAAAGAAAGTTGATGAAACTCTCAAGGATGAAAGCTGGGTCAAAGAAATGAAAGAAGAACTTGAACAATTTTGAAAAATATAAGGTATGGAACTTAGTTCCAAAACCTTCTAATGCTTCAATTGTAGGAATAAAATGGGTATTCAGAAACAAGTTATATGAGTCTGGTCAACTAGTTTGTAACAAAGCAAGATTAGTCGCTCAAGGTTACTCACAACATGAGGGAATTGACTAGGGGTGTCAATGGATATTCGAAAACCGACTAAACCGACCGAACCGTACCGCACCGAACCGACTTTTAGGTTTCTTAAAGGTTTTAATATAAATCCCGCACCGATAATTAGGGTAGGTTTTTTATTTTATAAAAATAAACCGAAAAAATACCGAACCGTACCGAATAAATTTTACATGTAGAAAATATATTTATTTAGTAAGTTTAAAAATAATAATGCATTAAATTTTCTTTGGGACTTGGAATTATGAAAACTATTACAAGCCAACAAGTAATTAAACTCAAAATACTAATTCCTAAAACCTATTATGCTACTTCTACTTAAACTAAGTTATTTCAAGTATCTTTATTAGCAAGACACAAAGTATTCCAGCGATTATGAGTAGTAAACTACAATGTATTGAATATGTTTCCTTTCATATAATTTAGATTTATCTTTTTGAATATTTAATCTTCTATAGACTTTATTCTTGAGTCTCAACTTGGTATATCTTTCAACTCGTGTGATTTATATTTTCTTTGCCTTTGTTTGATTTCTTTTATGCTGTTGTAGAATAGTTGATGAATCTATACTCTAGCCATCTTTTTTTTAATTCATCACCTTTTAAACAATAAAAATGTCTAGAGTGTTTTGCTAAGTCCTATAAAAGAATGTATGTTATTGCATTCTACTTCTACTGGTGAATTTTACATGATATTAAAAAAATACCGAAAATTAACCGAACCGTACCGATACCGAAGAGAAACCGACATGATTGGGACGGTTTCGAAAAGTCTAATTTTGATTATACATAATAGAATAACCAAAAAATTGGTATAGTACAAATTTTATAAAATAACTGGCCGAATCGAACCATTGACACCCCTAGAATTGACTATGATGAAACCTTCGCTCCCAAGGATAGAATCCATTCAAATATTGCTTGTTGCTCAGAAAGGTTTCAGACTATTTCAGATGGATATAAAAAATGTCTTCTTAAATGGATATATTTCCGAAGAAGTGTATGTGAACCTGTTGGATTTGTAAACAACAGTCTCCCAAATCATGTCTTCAAGTTATCAAAGACCTTATACGGTCTCAAACAAGCCCTACGAGCCTGGTATAAGAGACTAAGTTGTTTTCTGTTAAATCATGGCTTGAAACGAGGTAATATTGATACAAATCTGTTTATTAAGTATTCAAATTCAGGTAATCTTATTACTCAAATTTACGTAGATGATATTATTTTTGGAAGTTCTAACTCTGTGTTATTTGAGGAATTTGCTCATACTATGAAAGAAGAGTTCGAAATGAGCATGATGGGAGAACTGACTTTCTTTCTTAGGCTACAAATTAAGCAATCTTCAAAAGGAATCCTCATTAGCTAAACTAAATACACAAAGGAGCTTATTAAAGGTTTGGTATGAAAAATGCAAAGCCTAGTGGAACTCCGATGAGTCCAAAACTACGCTTGAAGAAGACAAGAATGGAAAAAGTGTGGATGAAACAATGTATAGAGGAATGATTGGATCTATACTATATCTCACGGCTAGTCGACCAGATATAATGTTCAATGTATGTAAGTGTGCAAGATTTCAGTCGGCACTAAAGGAATCACATCTAACTGCGGTAAAACATATCATTAGATATCTTATTAGGACCACTGAACTGAGTTTATAGTATCCTCACTCTAACAATTTTGTTCTAAATGGTTTTTTCAGATGCAGACTTTGCAGGTGATAGGAGTGACAGGAAAAGCACAAGTGGCACTTGCCAATTACTGGTAAATGCACTAATTTCCTTGGCATAGCAAGAAACAAAATTACGTTGTGTTGTCGACTACTGAAGAAGAGTATTTAGTTATTGGAATCCGTTGCACTCAACTTCTTTGGATTATACATAAACTTCTTGACTATGATCTCAACCATACTTATACTCCCATTTTGTATGATAAAACTAGTGTTATTTGTCTATCAAAAAATTATGTCCATCATTCTAGTGCAAAACATATAAAAATTGAGAATCAATTTATTTGTGATCATGTTGCTAAAAGTGATATAGTATTAGAATTTATTAGTACTAAGTCTCAATTTGCTGATATTTTTATAAAACCTCTTTTGGAAGAACGTTTTTGCCCACTGCGTAGTAAGATTGGAGTTTTGTCTATTGCGTGAAAAGATCCTTCCATATTTGCAAATTATTTTAATTCCTTTTATATGTTTGCTAAAGTGATTTCCTTCATTAATTTGATGTGATTGTAATTATTATTTTCCATTGGTGCCACCGGAGAAACTCCTCAGAAGTGTCACTTCGATCTGTTCCTAACCTTTCCTTTAACTAATGTAACCCTTCAATATCCCAAGCAGATTAATAAGTAACTTTTTTCCTCTCATTCTCCCTCACCTCTCACCAAACTTCTCTACCATGGCTAAGAAAAACCTCTCGTCCTCCACTATCACAAGACAAAGCAGGCAGTTCCAAAAGACTCAGAATCCTGAAGAAACTGTCGATCTTGAGTCATCTCTTGATTCAGACCCTCTCAAAATTGATAATGAGAGCAGTGACTTGTCGAAGGATCAAGAACTAAGTCATAAAAAGTCCCAATAAGAGACCCATGGATCAAACCCCCAAAAAACTTGCACGCAAAAAGGGGAAAGTAGAAAGTACTGATTTTGGGCTCAAGGACATTGAACTTCTACGGTCCAACTGAGAAATCGATGTTTGAATTCTATAAGTCAAAATCTATGGATTATGGGTGCATTATAAATCTCTCTCTTATGAAGGATGTTTATTGTGAAGTTGTTTCTATTTTTTTATTTTCAACACATTTCTCCTGTGTTTGATAGTGTTGGAAATACTGTGTATGAAGAACCCGTGTGAGTGTTCTATGCAAATTTATTGTGAATGGCAAAGATGACTTGGAGTCAATGGTCATAGGTACTCATATTATTCTTGATGCATATCAATTTGAGAAAACAATTTCTACAAAGTTTCATGGTTATGATGTGTTTGTTAGAACTCTTGGCTAAAAGATTTCGAAGTGACCTTAGAAGAGGCAAAAGCTACACTGTCTGAACCTTCCCCCTCCCCTCCCCCTCCACCCTGATATTGGTACTAAAAGTCTTAAATTTGAACATCGTGTATTAGCTTACATGATTGCAACTACTCTTTTTCCTAGGACTGGATCTTTTAGCACTTTAACCACTAGGAATATTTTTGTTCTGTATTGTCTTGTCTTGTGTACAACAAACAACTTGACTGGTTTCTGTGGATTCGTCAGTATATGATTGAATGTATTAGAGATATATCATCCTCTGCTACTTGTTTACACTATGGTTTACCTTATTTCTCACATTCTAGAAGTAATGAAAGTTGATTTGGCACCTTTTTTCTACCAAATTCATCTTAAGTACCTATGATAAGACAATTTTTACTATGATGGGTGTCACACCTCCTTTTTACTACACCGCATGGGTATTTAGGGATTTTTTCCAATTTAAGTGACAATTGAAATGAGATTATTATTTCAGATCAGAGTCGCCACTTGGGATAATTTATGGTGTCCCAAGTCACCGGTTTAAATTCCGAATCGAGAAAAAGATTGACTTTGTTTTACAGTTCGCAAAACACAAAAATCCGTGTAAGGAATTCTGTTAACCCGGGAGAAGGTGTTAGGCATTCCCGGGTTCCGTGAATTTAGCACGGTCGCTCAACTGTTATTATTGGCCTATTTATTTGACTTTTAAAAAAATATCTTTGAGCCCTATGTGTATTTTATTCTTTTTAAATCGCTTTTAATAAATTAGTGTTACATATTGTGAATCATGTCATAGGAACCGTACCCACGATCTACAACATGTTTATTTTATTAACAAGATTAAATGTGGCCGGATCACATAAATGTACCCCCGGATTTTAGAAATTAAGCATGACAACTACGTCATGGGAACGGTACCCGTAGCTGTGATAATTATTTAATCAAACGCGCCAAACACCTTCAAAAGATTTCTCTAACGGTATAAAACAAGTTGCTCTTGCCAAACATTAGAGCTCTTCTACCTCTATAATGATCACGCAGAGCACCAAGAACAAAATGCCAATTAAAATGCATTGTCAATAAAGTATCATCTAGAGAAATGAGGCTGGACAGTATCACTCAACCATCCAAACAGGAGAAACCAATCAAACTGCTACTTAGGGAGGGTATGGATGTCATATAGAACGTCATCCATGCCATATCACCTTTAGCACAAAGCTCTAAACAACAAAGAAAACAGCTCATTCGAAGAGCCAGCCTGTTTTTGCCAGAATTTACGTTAGATTTCATATGTAACTTACCCAAACCCAATAACCTCATGGAATTCAATCCAAACAATACAAGCCGACGAGCATAAAGACTTAAATAAACTAACGTTGAAGCAAAAGATAACCAACAAATCCTATATCAACTAGATACAACAAAACTATAACTCAAACTAGCAGAAATTGCAGCTGAAGCTACTCAGAAGTGCAGCAAACTGGACAGAAACATGTTAAGGAACTGAACTTAAAATATCTCTTTATTACAACTTTAGGTCACAGCCCATGAATCAAATTCTCAGTCAACAACACTCCAAATCAGCCTCCATTTGTATTCACATTTCCATTAAAAAATAAGAGAACCACTCAAACAAACATGTTCAAACTCAGAAAACCAACTCAAAGCTCAACCAAGCATCCCAAAATTGTTCAGTGATGTTAATTTTTACTTCTCAGGTATCCAGAAATTGATTCAAACAAACAAGACATTTCAGCTCACACAAAATAGAAAAATAGGAGAGTTTGAAAGTGAACCTGAAAAAATGAACTTTCGATTAATGCAATTTAATTATTACAACGATTCTCAAGGAAGCGAGTCCAAACAAAGATTGCAATGAACTCACGAATTAGCAGCTAAACGAACAGCGTTGGAGCAGCTCAAAACCAACAACACTCAATCGATTTCCATTAACTCAAAATGAAATTCAGAAAATGAACTTAGCCTTCGAGCTTAATCCAAACTCATCATGAAAAATGAAAAGTTCTGAACTTCAAGATGAAGAGAACAAAGAGGTTCAGATTAAACCAAACGAAAATGAAATTATTTTTTTGTATTTTTCTATTGTTACTGGAATTAAACCAAGATGGTTTCAAAATGAATCAAAAAGAAAAAGAAGCTTTCTTAGAACCCTATTTCCCAAGTGACCTCTCCTTCTCCAAAAAAAAAAATCCCTCAGAATCCTCCCCCTTTAAAAAATAGGATCCGGTCCTTTTTGAAAACGAGTACTTGATAAATGTGGGGCTCGGATTAAATGAAATCAATCCAACGCCTCACACTCATCCAGCGATCATCTTCCAGAACCTTCCAATCGCGTGATATGGTTCAAAATCAGGCGAGAGGGGGGGGGGGGGAATCTTTGGTGTCAGAAACCGTTACACCTATGGCAGGAGGAGAGAATAGAGAGACGTGTGATCCGAGTTTGGATTCACTCGCCTGAAGTTAGACTGAATTGGGGCTTGGTTTGGGCGAGAGAGACGATTGAACAGTACTATGCACCACTTTTGGGTCTTGGGGATTTAGGTCTAGGGTTCGCTTCTTTTGTGTTATTAGTTATTTGGGGACGGGTCGGGTTTGGGGCAGACATGCAGGTGAGTGGGGTAATTTGGGCTGGACCTGGACGGGCAGGCGTGGGACTTAGGCTGTGAAGGGAATTGGGTTAATTCCCATCCCAATTTGAATCAATCTCCTTCCCAAATTCATTTTTTTCTTTTTCTTTTATAAATAAAATCCTAAAATTTAACTCCTAAATTAATCTAGGGGAATTGGGCTTGTGATTTTCATTTTTAATGAAAAAATAATTGCTAATTAATTCCAAAAAATATAAAATCAGACCTAAATGTGATGCATTGTGTTTTTGGCTTTCCATGATGTCTTTAATAAAAATGAACATGCACAGAAAATACAAATAATTAACAAAAATCCTACAAAAATCTACAAAATTGCAAATAATGGGAAAAATTTATTTTCTTGAATTTATAGGAGTAATTCATATAGGGCAAAAATCACATGCTCACAGTTGCCCCTCTTTGCTCGGAAACACGAAGAGTTTTCGTGCAAAGATAAAGTGAGCGGATACGAGCGATTTTTGCCCGTTTGAATACTCCGTGGGAAGCATTTTGGAAAGATTTGACCGCACCCTGCTCCCGAGGTTGCCTATATATCCTTGGCTATAAAGGAATCAAGTCAGTATAGTTCGGGAAGTTTTAGTAGCTGGGACTGCCAGGAAGCTGTGATTTCACTATTGCTGCTGCTGCTACTGCTTGCTGAACTCCTTATTACACCAAGACGAAATAAAAGAAGCTAGACTAAACTATGATCTATGAATTACAAGAATCCTATCTATATCTTAAAACTTGATTTTGCAATTTCTGTTGCTCTGTTGACTTGAGCTCTCCAGGTGAACTTCCTTTGTTGCTGACTTGAATTGTATTTTGAGGTGCCTTCCCTTTTTATCCAGGTGGGCGCCTGATTGTTGAACTTGAACCGTCTTCCTTTGAACATTGCTGCTTTCCCTTTGTTCTCTAGGTGGGCGCCTAATTACCAACATTTGAATTATCTTCTTTTCCTCCGACACTTGACTTGTTTTCCCTTTGTTTTCCAGGTGGGCGCCTGATTGCCGAACTTGCACCGTCTTGCTTTGAACCTTGCTGCTTTCCCTTTGTTCTCTAGGTAGGCTCCTGATTACCAATATTTACACGATTTTTCCTCGAAACTCGAACTGCTTCCCTTTGTTCTCCAGGTGGGCTCCTAATTACCAATACTTGAATTGCTTTCCCTTTGTTCTCCAGGTGGGCTCCTGATTACCAACATTTGTACTGTTTTTCCTTGAAACTTGAACTGTTTCCCTTTGTTCTCCAGGTGGGCTCCTGATTACCAACACTTGAATTGCTTTCCCTTTGTTCTTCAAGTAGGCTCCTGATTACCGACACTTGAATTGCTTTTCCCTTTGTTCTCAAAGTGGGCTCCTGATTACCAACACTTGAATTATTTTTCCTTTTGTTCTCCAGGTGGGCTCCTGATTACCAACACTTGAATTGCTTTTCCCTTTGTTCTCCATATGGGCTCCTGATTACCAACATTTGACTGTTTTTTCTCGAAACTTGAACTGCTTCCCTTTGTTCTCCAGGTAGGCTCCTGATTACCAAAACTTGAATTGCTTTCCCTTTGTTCTCCAGGTGGGCTCCTGACTGCTGAACTTGAATTGTATTCCTTTCCTCTGAAACTTGGATTGTTTTCCCTCTATTCTCCAGGTGGGCGCCTGATTGCCAAAACTTTAATCGCTTTTCCTCAGAACTTGATTTGTTTTCCCTTTGTTCTCCAGGTGGGCTCCTGATTTTTGAACTTGAACTACTTTCTCTTGTGACTACTTTTCCTTTGAACTGTCTTCCCTTGTTTCTCCAAGTGGGTGTCTGATTGCTTGAACCTGAACTGCTTTCTATTCTTAAAACTCGTGTTGTTCTCCCTTGCTCTCCAGGTGGGTGCTTGATTACAACAGAATAGACAAAATAAAGAAAATTTCTACCCCAGTTTGGTAGCTGGGTATATCTGTGAGTGTTAATTGAATCATGTTACCCAATATCTCTAAGAACTCGAAAACTAGATCCCATTATCCAGGAGGGTCCTGAAAATTAACATCATACATCATCTTAAGAATGACAACTTTAAAGCTAAATTATATTTCCTAAAGATAAGACTTATGCTAAATCTCATCATCTAATGGAGGTCTTAAAACTTAGTCCCATTATTCAGGAGGGTCCTGAAAATTTCAAATTGAATCCTATCCTAAGAATGAAAACTTCAAAGCCAACTTATATTTCCTCAAGGTAAAGTTTATGCTAGATCTTGTTACTCATGAATGTTTTGAATTTTAAACTAGGTCCCATTGTCCAGAAGGGTCCTAAAGATTTATGGTCGAACTTGTCCGGTACTTGCTTTCCTTACGGAGGGTTTCTCTGAAACAAACGATATTTTCTCCCCGTGTTTCAAATCAAAGAAAAATCTTGTCAGTTTAAAAATATGGTGGTTAGTTTGTGGCATTCTTGCTGAAGGTGGCCTCTCCGTTGTCGCGCTTTGCTTTGATTGGTTGCCTTGAACTGGCCAAGAACCGTTTGACTTTTTAACTGACTCTCAATCGTAGGACCTTGGATGACCCTAGTGCTCTACACTCAAACCGTTGTTTTACACTTCTAACCCTTCTACCTAAACCTCTGTATCTCCCACAAGATTACTAAACCATTCAATCAATGGAACTTTCACTGACACCTTATTTCCCACTTTACATCATGCTATCTCTGGTATGCTTTGGCCGCACTTTGCTTTGTGCAATTTTGGAAGTTGGTTGTAAGCTTTGAAATCCCTTCTCACTTGCTCAAACAAAACTGACATTGGAAAAATCTTAGAGAAATAAACCCAAAATAAATGAAATGCAATGACTTCGAGAGTTATGAGTAAAGAAGAAAAATCAAACGGAAAGACTATTTGAGTATGAAAAAGGAAAAGGGACTTATCTGAGTAAAGCTGCTGGCATCAATGATCATGACATGCATTTCGGTTTAATCAGCCTAGCCTATTCAACCAATCTTCTTCCAATCTTCACACTTTATGCCTGGTGTTCCCGAAATCTGACTCCCTTGCCAAGTCAACAACCTTGTTCGGCTTGCGGTGCCCTGAGGGTTTTCACCAACAAACCTCTCTCATTTATTCATCTCTCAACTCACCATCGTCTTACGGTACCCGTAAGGGTTTTCACCAATAAGATTCTCTCATTTTAATTTCCCTCAGCTTTCCATCACCTTACGGTGCTCGTGAGGGCTTTCACCAATAAAATTCTCTCATTTTTCATTTTTCCTGCTTAGACCGGAGTGTTTCCCCTGATATGAATCATACCTCTACTTGCTCGACTTGGCATCTCTCGAAGACTGATCAGAAAATCTTTCTTTGGACCGTAATGTGAGTTTTGGGATAGGGTTAGAAAGAAAGGATATCACAAAGGCTCAAAACAACTTGAATGAGTTTAAAATTATAACTTTTGGAATCAGATTTCTAAGAACCACAACTTCTGCCCCAGTTTCTTTGCTTGGGGACTTCTGAATTTTTATTTTGATGGGACCGAACTGTGAGGCTGCCTGCGTATCTTTTAAAGGAATCAGGTCGAACGTAGTTCATGGCATATGAATTACTTTGTTGTTGTGATTTTTCTCTTTTCTTTTTCTTTCTCTCTTTTTCCTTTTCTTTTATTTTCTTCTTTTTTCCTTTTATTTTCTTTTTTCTCTTCTCTTTTTTCACTCTTTTCCATTCTTTTCTTTCTCTTTGCTCTTTTCTTTTCTTCTTTACTTACCTTTTGCGCTCGTGTTTCTGAACTTTACTACTTATTCCAAAAGAGGGGTATGAAAGGAAATAAATAAGTCTCAAAAGGGTAACAAAGGATAAAGCGTTTAGATAGCAGAATAAAATGCCTTCGTCATTCCAATCTTCAAAATATGTCAAGTACAAACAAACACAAGTTAAACCAAAGAAATCATACATAATATCTTTTGACTGCATCAGAATTGATAGCCATATCTACACATTTGTCTTCTACATTTGTTAAATACAAAGCACCATTGGACAACACTCTCGTTATGATGAATGACCGCTGCCAATTTGGGGCGAACTTGCCTTTTGCTTCAGCCTGATGTGGAAGGATGTGTTTTAATACTTGCTAACCCACTTCAAATTTCCGGGGACGGACCTTCTTGTTGTATGATCTCACCATTCTCTTTTGATATAGCTGGCCATGACACACTGCTGCCAATCTTTTCTCATCAATCAAACTTAATTGCTCCAGACGGGTTTTGACCCACTCATCATCATCAATTTCAGCTTTAGCAACAATTCGAAGGGATGAAATTTCAACTTCCGCGGGTATCACTGCTTCGGTGCCATATACCAACAAATAAGGAGTTGCACCTACTGAAGTACGAACAGTAGTGCGATAACCAACAACGCAAAAGGCAATTTCTCATGCCATTGCCTGGAACCTTGCACCATTTTTCGAAATATCTTCTTTATGTTCTTGTTGGCTGCCTCGACTGCTCCATTTTCCTTGGAGCGGTATGGAGTGGAATTGCGATGTGTAATCTTAAACTATTGACACGCTTCCTTCATCAGATGAATATTAAGATTAGCACCATTATCTATGATGATCACATTTGGGATTCCAAACCGACAAATGATATTTGAATGAACAAAATTGACCACTGCCTTCTTGGTCACAGATTTGAATGTTTTAGCTTCAACCCACTTAGTGAAATAGTCAATGGCCACCAGAATGAACCTGTGACCATTGGATGCTGCTGGCTCAATTGGTCCGATAACATCCATACCCAAGCAATGAAAGGCCATGGTGCGAACATTGTGTGCAATTCAGATGGCGAAGAATGAATCAAATCTCCGTGTACTTGGCATTGATGACATTTGCGCACAAAACTAATACAATCTCGCTTCATGGTTAGCCAGTAATAACCCACTTGGAGAATTTTCTTTGCCAGAACATACCCACTCATATGCGGTCCGCACTCTGTAATGCACTTCGGTCATGATGGTCGTGGCTTGTCTATTATCTATGCATCTTAACACTTCAGGAGTTCTTTTGTACAAAACTCCCCCACTGAAGAAAAATCCACTCATTAAATGTCGAATCGTTCTCTTTTGATCCCCCATGGCTTATTTCGGATACACCCCCATCCTGATATACTCCCTGATATCATGAAACCATGGTTCACCGTCAAGCTCTTCCTCCACCATGTTACAGTAAGCATGTTGATCACGGACCTGAATATGCAAAGGGTCAACGTAAGCCTTATCTGGATGATGTAACATCAACGCCAGAGTAGCCAAAGCGTCGGCAACCTCATTGTGGATCCTAGGGATATGCCTGAACTCCACTGATCTGAACCGTTGACAAAGATCATGTAGACATTCTAGATACGGTATAAGCTTTAAAACCCGTGTCTCCCATTTTCCCTGAATTTGGTGCAACAGAAGGTCCGAGTCTCCCATGACCAAGACTTCCTAGATTCCCATATCTACAGCTAGCCTTAGTCCTAGAATACATGCCTCGTACTCAGCCATGTTGTCGGTACAATAGAAATAAAGTTGAGCCATAACAGGGTAGTGATACCCTATTTCAGAAATGAGTACAGCTCCTATCCCAACGCCTTTCATGTTGGCAGCCCCATCAAAGAAGAGTTTCCAACCGGGCTTTTCATCCTTCTCGATCCCGTCGATATGCATTACCTCTTCATCAGGGAAGTATGTCCTCAAAGGTTCATATTCTTCATCCACTGGGTTTTTGGCAAAGTGATCGGCTAAAGCTTGGGCTTTCATTGCTGTCCGAGTCACGTATACGATGTAAAATTCTGTGAGCAGGATCTGCCACTTTGCAAGCCTTCCTGTGGGCATAGGCTTCTAAAAGATATACTTCAAAGGATCTAGGCTAGAAATGAGGTAAGTAGTGTAAGATGATAGATAATGCTTCAACTTTTGTGCTACCCAAGTCAAGGAGCAACATGTACTTTCAAGGGGAGTATACTTAACCTCATAAGATGTGAACTTCTTACTGAGATAATAGATGGCTTGCTCTTTCCTGCCAGTGATGTCATGCTGACCCAACATGCAACCAAATGAATTATCCAGGACTGTCAAATAAAGAATCAAAGTCCTCCCAAGCTCCGACGGGACCAACACGGGTGGATTCGACAAATACTCCTTGATCTTATCAAATGCTTCTTGGCACAAGTTAATCTATTTGACCGCAACATCCTTCTTTAGCAGCTTAAAGATGGGCTCACAAGTTGTCGTGAGCCGAGCAATAAACCTGCTGATGTAGTTCAGCTTCTCTAGCAGACTCATCATCTCGGTCTTGTTTTTTGGCAGTGGTAGTTCCTAAATAGCTTTAATCTTTGACGGATCCAATTCAATGCCCTGACGACTGACTATGAATCCCAACAATTTCCCTGATGGAACACCAAATGCGCACTTTGCAGGATTGAGCTTGAGATTGTACCTGCAGAGCCTTTGGAAAAACTTTCTCAAATCTTTGACGTGGTCAGACTGCTTCCTAGACTTTATGATCACATCGTCCACGTAAACCTCAATTTCCTTATGTATCATGTCATGGAATATGGTTTTCATCGCCCTCATGTAAGTTACCCCAACATTTTTCAAACCAAAAGGCATGACCCGGTAGCAGTATGTTCCCCACGGCGTGATGATGTCTTTTCCGCATCTTCCTCATCCATTAAAATCTGATGATAGCCTGCATAGCAATGCACAAAAGACCCAATATCATGCTTGGCACAATTATTAATCAAAATGTGGATATTTGGCAATGGGAAGTTGTCCTTTGGTCTTACCTTGTTGAGATCACGGTAATCAACACACACTCTAGTCTTACAATCCTTCTTTGGCACAGGCACAACATTGGCTAACCACGTGGAATACCGCGTGACCCGAATGACCTTCGTATCAAGCTACTTTGTGACCTCTTCTTTAATCTTCACACTCATATCAGTTTTGAATTTTCTCAACTTCTGCTTGACGGGAGGGAATGCTGGATCAATTGGAATTTTATGGACTACCAAATCGGTACTTAAGCCTGGCATGTCGTCATACGACCATGCAAAAATATCCTTATACTCAAACAATGATTTAATTATTTCTTTCCTGATTTATGGTTCAAGATGGACACTTATCTTAGTTTCTTTGATATTATCTGGGTCCCCTAGATTGATTGCTTCCGTATCATTCAGATTAAGCTTGAGTTTTTCTTCAAAATGACTTAGTTCCTTACTAATCTCTTCAAAGGCCTCATCCTCATCATTTTTTGATACATCATCACACTCTATTTCTTGGATTATTATTTCAGAATTAGATTGACTTTTAAGACTGGACCGAATATTCCTCATGCATGTCATGTCATTGAAACCAGCATAAAAAGAACTTTACAGAGAAGAAAAGAAAACAAAAAATAAAAACTATCAGGAGTGATGGAAAGGGAAATTGCATTTCATTAAAATAAAGGATACAAGGTTTGTACATCAACAAGAGAAAAATAAAAATCTGGGTCACAACCCTGGAATGACCCAGATAGAAAGGAAAACAAAATAAACTACCAAGACTCCTTCCTGGTAGGGAGAGGAGTAGCCTTCCAATTGTTAAGCTTTGCATTCGGCCCGACGAACTGCACGTCTGCTTTGCTAGAACCTTCTCCAACTTCCACCATGTTCACATCATCAAACAACCTCTGGAACCTTTCAATTAACACCTTATCAATGTTAACCACAGAACTTGGAACGGTCGTCGCTGGGCATTTCCTGGCACCCGGCTTGACAAAATACCTGGAGAGCGCGGAATAGGCTTTGGAAGTACCCACGCCTTTTGTTTCAACCTTTTAGCCCTTTTCACATCTGCCGCTATAGGTTTGAATACAAGACCCAATGTTCCCAAATTTTCAAGGAGGGACACTGGCTGTATGATACCCTGCAGAGATGCACCCAGACCTCTACCGGGCACAAAGCCATTTTTCAGCATTTCAAAGGCCACCATGACTAATGCGGAGGTTATCTTTGGAGTTGGAATGCATTTCCCCTCTAGAACCTTCTCGACAGGCACTGTTTCAAAAAGTTAATAGACCCAAGGCCCTTTGTCATCTTCAACCTCAATGAACGGGACAGAGGCATCACTATGAGCACACAAATTATCATCGCCATGCACAGCGATCTCTTGGTGATCCCATTCGAACTTGACCATCTGGTGCAGAGTGGACGGGACTGCTTTAGTAGCATGAATCCAAGGACGACCTAACAGCAAATTGTAGGAGATGGCTACGTCCAGTACTTGGAACTCCATGGTGAATTCTACCGGTCCTATTGTCAACTCAAGCACTATATCACCTACCGAGTCTTTTCCTCCACCATCAAAACCTCGGACGTATATGCTGTTTTTGTGAATCCTCTCATCATAAACTTTCAACTTGTTCAGAGTAGAGAGAGGGAAGATGTTTGCACTAGAACCATTGTCAACTAATACCCTGGTAACCAGAGAATCTTCATATTTTACCGTAAGATAGAGAGCTTTGTTGTGTTTAGTACCTTCCACAAGCAACTCATCATCAGAACCTCAATATTTTGTTGGCGATTTTTTCCAGATGGTTTACTGAAATTTTGTCGGGAACATGAGCCTCGTTCAGAATTTTCATCAAGGCACGACGAGGTTCATCTGAGTGGATTAACAATGACAATAATAAAATCTGAGCTGGCGTCTTTCTCAACTGCTCCACGATGGAATAATCTTGTACCTTTATTTTTCTTCGAAACTCCTTTGCCTCTTCTTCAGTCACTACTTTCTTCACTAGAACCGGGTTATCTTTGGATGTTTTATCTTTCCTTAACTCTTCTGGGGCAAAGCATATCCTCGAACGAGTTAATCCCTAGGCCTCATTGACTTCTTCTTTCACTTCCTTTCCCTTATAGGTCACTATCACCCGTTCATAGTTCCATGGGATGGCCTTGGTGCTGATTACCGGCAATTGGGTTACAGGCTTGATGATGACAGGATCTGTACGGGCACCCTCTACAATTATGATAGGCTTGTTTGCCACTCCTGGCACAACTACTTTTGACTTTTCTTGCTTTGCCGCAACATCACTTGGGGATCCTTTCTTGACTACCACAGATGGTTCACCTCTTGTCCTGCTCAACGTGTCCACTGATCCTCCAACTGTTAGTTTTTTAACTGGCTTGTCCTCGCTAGACCGAATCATTATTACGGTCTGTGAAGGCTTCTTAGGTTCCCCTCCCTTATGTACTATCTCAATCATGTTTGTTTCCTGATAGGTTGGTAATAGGTTCCGGTTGATGTTGGGTGCCTCTGGAGTTTGGACTTCAATTCGGTTTGTGTCAATAAGCTCCTGGATGGCATTTTTCAGTTGCCAGCATTTCTCCGTATCATGCCCCGGAGTAGCAGAACAATATTCATAGCTCACAGAGTAATCAAGATTCTTTGGAGGAGGGTTTAGCAATTTCGACTCGATTTGCCTCAACATATCCAACTGCCTCAATCTATGGAATAAACTGGTATAAGATTCCCCTAATGGGGTGAAGGTTTTCTTCCGATGCAACCTCTCATTTTTGAACGGTGGATTGGGTCGGAAACCTGGGCTGGCAGGGATTCAGTAGGCTTGTGAGGGTGGGTAGGCATTTTGTGGAGCTGGGTAGGTGTTTTGTGGGGCTGGGGCATGCCATTGCGCATAGGCAGGAGGTTGAGTATATGTCTGGGCGTGGTGAATAGAAATATGAGGGTCTGGTGATAGGAAGTAGTGTTGGGATGGATTATATGGGGGTTGGGTGTAGGTTCGGTGATGGGGTCGAGGCTGGGTATATTGGTGTGACGGGCCCTTGGGATCCAAACCATGATCCTGAATCAATTGTGTCCACATCTTCTTTCTTCTTCTTTCCGATCACTCCTCCAGTACCATTCTGAACGGCTTGGGTAGTTGCTTTGATAGCCGAGTAACTCATGATTTTGCTTGATTTAAGCCCTTCTTCCACTATGCCACCCATCTTCACTACCTCGTTGAAAGACTTGCCTATGGCTGATATCAGATGGCCAAAATAGGTTGGCTCTAGAGCCTACAGAAAGTACTCCACCATTTCGCTCTCCTCCATCGGGGGATTAACTCTCACCGCTTGTTCTCTCCAGCGAAAACCATATTCTCTGAAACTTTCACTAGGCTTCTTCTCAATCTTAGTCAAAGACAAACAATCTGGAACAATCTTAATGTTATACTGGAAATGACGGGTGAATGCTTGGGCCAAATCATCCCAGGTATACCATCTGTTGTGATCCTGACGAATGTACCACTCCAGTGCCGAGCCACTCAGACTCTGGCTAAAGTATGCCATCAGTAGCTCATCTTTCCTGCTGGCTCATCTCATTTTACTGCATAATCCCCTCAAGTGGAACACTGGGTCTCCGTGCCCATCATATAAATCAAACTTTGGCATTTTAAATCCTAGCAGCAACTAAACATCGGGAAATAGATACAAATCTTTGTAGGCCACGCTCACCTGGCCTCCCATCCCTGCATGTTTCTGAATGACTGTTCCAGGCTTCTAACCTTCCTGAACATCTCCTCTTATTCTGGGTTTTTAGGTGGTTTCTCAGTCTCAACAGGAAGGTCGAAATAAGGAGTGTAGGAATAACGTTCCGGGGCCTTGAAAGTAGGCTCCATGGGATAGTATTGGTTATCTTGGGTCTAGAATAAAGGCTCTATAGAGGATCGGTAAAGTGTAGCGGGTGGGGGTGCCACGAAAACAGGGGTGGCTGGTGGAGGAGGGTATGGGACTGGTTTGGGTGGTGGTGCTTGTGGTGTTTGGAAAGTGGTGCCTTGGTAGTGGTGGTAAATGGGAAAGCCTAGAGATGAATCAACAGTGGGGGTTTCTTAGGATTGAGCCAGCAGCGGGACGAAAGCAGGGTTGGCGGGGTATGATGTTGATGGATGCCCTTTTACCCATGCCTGGTACATCTCTGTCATCTGGTGTTTCAACTTATACAACTCCACCTTCAGTTTAACATCAGACTCCTCATCCTCTCTTGACGGATCAATAACACTTGCATCCAGTTCTTGGTTAGTCATGATCAACTTTTCTTTGGACCTGGTGTTGTACGGGTGAGTTTCCAGAATGCCAAACAA
The DNA here is from genome assembly GCF_000715075.1 of Nicotiana tabacum. Taxonomy (NCBI): domain Eukaryota; kingdom Viridiplantae; phylum Streptophyta; class Magnoliopsida; order Solanales; family Solanaceae; genus Nicotiana; species Nicotiana tabacum. The sequence continues at coordinate 134,024,102 of NC_134095.1, forward strand.
ACTAACCACATGCCTGTACTTGATGACAACAACAAACTTGTTAGCGATTAGAGCTTAACAGATAGGCAACCGCACGTTGGGGATGCAATGCACCTAAGCTGTTAACTTTCTATTATGAATTTGACCGGCCACTTGCGTCATCCCGACTTTCACTAATTTCCATTTTGTAATTTCTCTCTCTTCTTTTTTTATTCCTGCTTTTCTTTATTCTTTTATTCCCTCATTTTCCTCTCTTGTTTTGCCATTATTTACTTCCCATAGTTTTTCTTGTTTTCTCTTTTTTTTTTCATTTCACGGTTATGATCGAATCCTATGGGGATTGCCTATATATCATGACGCCGCATGAATCAGACCAAGCGTAGTTCTGGGAATAAGTATAAAACAAATAAAAAACAATTTGGGGTTTTCAAATTTTTCATAAAAACGTCTTGATTACAACGACTCATCCTACAGAATTTAATCATAAAAACTAACAAACTCAAAAAAAAGGGACTAACAGACTCTAACAGAAAGATTAAAATACAGACTTGAAAACAGACTAACAGACTCCAACAAAGAAAATAAAAATACAGACTCTAATGAAAATCATAAATACATCAATGCCTCAACTGCTCCAGGGGCCCACGAGACATCAGTCGGTCTCACCACGGGCCTATGCGCAAGATCCTCTTGCAGACGCTCCAGGTCACTCATTACTTGAAGGACAAAGGTCATTACCGGAGCAAAGAAGGTGGTTCTAGTCATGTCTTCCCATTCATGGAACTTCATGACGATGTAGTCAGCAATTGCTCAAACCCTCTCCCTGATGATACCCTTTTCTTGTAGCAACCGTCCAACCTGCTAAGACCTAGCCCCGAAAACTTATTCAGTTGTATGATTTTGTTCTTGAAGCTGTTGCATGTCTTTTTCTAACTGTGACATTAGTGCATAATAGTGTTCTCTTTCTGCTTTGAAATCCCTTGCCTGCTTAGTCATTTCGTTCTCAAGGATGGTGATCTTTTTCTTCAACCCCACGATTCCATTGTCATATTTCTCTTTTAACTGTTTGACCAAGCGTGCTCGTTCCTCCGCATTTTTATCCAATTCTGTTCGAGCTCTTGCCAGTTCGCCTTTGGCCTTGTTCAGATCAAAACCATATCCACCCACTTTCCCCCTAATGTTACTTATAAGCTTTTCATCTTTTGCACTTCTAGCGGGGTTTTCGGCAGCTATTTTTATTTCCTAAATTTGGTCTCATAGGGCGTCATTTTCTTTGGCTACCTTTTTCTTTTCACCCTCATCCGCAGCGGTTTGCAAACCATTCTCAAATTGAAGATCTCTAACTTTCTTTTCTAGCTTGCTTATGGTGGCCCTATACTCATTTTATTTGGCCAACTAATCCTATTGTTCTTGTGATGCCTCGACAAATTCTTGAAGATGGGGTCTTTTGGCTGGTCTTCCAAACTCAATACTTCTTTTGTACCATGCGAGGTAACTGGGCGGGACTTCACCCTTGGATAGATCACGCACTTGGGTGCTTGCTGTCAAGTACTGACACTCACTCCAGATCTGGTGAACTGCCGCTTCATGAAACTGACCATTGGAACTGATCTCGACTACCTGAGTACTAAGGTCTTCATCCTTTGGAACTATTTGACATCTCCCCAGCTGTCTTAAAACCTGGTACGGGGCATAAGGTTATATACTTCTGAGACCCATCAATAGGAAGAGGGGACCGGTATCAGGTATGTATATGATTTCATCAGTAGAAAGACAACCTAACTTCCATTCTATTTGATTGGCAATGATGGAGCGGAGGCAAGATATCCATTCTACGACCCCTTCTGGCATGTTGAACCCGTTGACCCTTGTATAAAATTTCTCTATGCAGCTTTCTCCTGTTGACCCATGGTTCATGTACTGGGGATGATGACATAGATGCTCAGTCATCTACATTTGTAGCAACAAGTTACACCCATCGAAAAAGTCTGCTCCAACTTTGCAGGCTGTGAGAGCTCGGAATATTTCAGATACTATCATGGGTGCGAGGGTGCTTTTGGCCTGGATAAGAAAAGTGTTGACAACCCCGGCTACACGTACGTTGATATTTTCGTCCTTCTTAGGAAACACTAAAAGATCCAAAAATACTACTATGAAGGCCAAGCATCTATGCTCTTCCTATTTTAGTCTATTCCCTTTGCTGCAAATTTTGCTCTCCGATTTTTCGAATCCCCCTATGTGTCCGTACCGCTGATATATATGAACAGTGGAGTAGAAAACCCAACCGCCAAATCTACATATTCGACCCCCCTGCTTATTTTTAGCAAATCAAGAAACTTGTGAGGGGTGACGGCTTTCGGGGCAACCAAATATTTATGTCTCAAAGCTTCGATACTCCCAACATAACTGGCTATCTCTTCTAAAGTGGGTGTGAGTTCAAAGTCTGAGAAATGAAACACGTTGTGTGTTGGGTCCCAAAATGTAACCAATGCTTTTATTATGACTCCTCTAGGCCTGATCTTCAATAACCCAGTGAGAACCCCCAAGTACTGGTTGACCACATCTCGTCCTGATTTTCCCAGATCTTCCCACCACATGTACAGTTCCAAAGGAATCTTGGTCATGACCTTCATTGGCAAGTTTTGACTCGTGCTCATTCTGCACATTTAGGTTAGGGTGATTGGCTTACACACAAAGTGAATCTCATTTGAAAAACTAACAAAAGGTTGTTTTTTTTTTTGCAAAAATCAAGAAATCAGGGCAACTTTTGCGAATACGGCCCTTCAACACTTTGAAATGGAAGATTTTAGGGTTGTGCTCGCTAAGTGGCCAAGATTTGACAAAACACAGTCAACGGCTATTCTTGCAAAAACAGCCTTCCGCCGTCCCGTCAGGACATTCGGCAATTTAGACAAGAACGGCATGACCCATTTTATTTACGATAGAATGACGATGCCTCATATATTATTTTCAAGATTTTAAATAAAAACGTGGCTAGACCCGATGAGGGTTGCCTACGTATCCCACATCCGGTGAGAATCAAACCCGCATAGTTCGGCCAGTTTTGACACAACTGAAAAAATAAAAACACTTTGAAATGATTTTACTACTCTTTTTCTCTTGTTTCAAAAATTTCGACAGAGTTTCAGGATGTTTTGGATACCGGATTTTGGGCAACGGAGGAAATTTTCTCTCATTCTCCACACTTGTTTTTTTTCCTCTGATAATTTTTTTGTTTTTTCTCACTTAATCTAGAAGCCGATCAACATGCAGTCCGAAACAAATTAAATGCACAAGTAGCACATAAAAATGCATCAGGTTGGTCTTTTATTTTTGGGTATGCCTGTCCTAGACGGACCCAACCCATGTGTTGAGTCCCAAAGTCAAATGCATATGATGCAAACAAGCGTTCCTACTAGGGATCTGGCATGACACAGAGTTATTCTAAGTTCAAAATCTGGGTATGTTGTTCTAGACTTGTGCACCCGAGCAGACAACTCGAGCTGGAGGGGGGGATACGTACCAGAAACCAAAAGGCCATCCAGCTTTGTAACTTGTCCGAGCCTCTTCCTAATTTAAGGTATGACACTAACAGAAGAGGAGTCACGCCAGCGTGCACATCCCCGAAGATGAGAGAAGGGTTTCGTAGGAGTTTATATACAGTTCAAATAGTATCAAAGTGGTAAAAAGCATAATTTAACACATTAGGCTCAAACATGTAATAAAAATAGATAATAAATAAAATCCAAATATAACAATTCTTCTAAGCTCGAATTCTTGAACCCTGAACCAGAGATTCTGGGTTCGTTCCCCAGCAGAGTCACCAAAGCTGTCACACCTCCTTTTTACTACCCCGCAAGGGTATTAGGGAGTTTTACCAAATTTAAGTGACAATTGAAACAAGATTATTATTTAAGATCAGAGTCTCCACTTGGGATAATTTATGGTTTCCCAAGTCACCAGTTTAAATCCCGAATCGAGGAAAAGATTGACTCTATTTTATAGTCCGCGAAACACAGAAATCTAGGTAAGGAATTCTGTTAACCCGGGAGAAGGTGTTAAGCATTCCCGGGTTCCGTGGTTTTAGCACGGTCGCTCAACTGTTATTATTGGCCTATTTATTTGATTTTTTTTAAAAAACATCTTTGAACCTTATGTGCATGTTATTCTTTTTAAACCGCTTTTAATAAATTAGTGTTACATATTGCGAATTATGTCATGGGAACTGTATCCACGATCTATAACATGTTTATTTTATTAACAAGATTAAATGTGACCGGGTCACATAAATGTACCCTCGGATTTTAGAAATTAAGCATCACAACTACGTCACGGGAACCGTACCCGTAGCTATAATAATTATTTAATCAAACGCACCTAAAGCAAACTACGAGAGTGCAAAAGCATTTTCTAAACTAATTTTGTGAGGGCCATATGTTATGAATTTTATTTGTGTATAGCGCACCTCAAATTATTTTAGTAGAAAATATTTGTATATTTTATCACAACTACATCACGGGAACCGTACCCGTAGTTGTAATAATTCAATTGCGCGCCTAAAGCAAACTACAAGATTCATTTTAGTAACTAAGTTATAAAATATGAGGGCCATAGATTATATGATTCAAATGTATGAATGACACGCCTCAAAACTATTCAACTAAATGAATTATGGATATTCATATTAAAACTAGTTTGAAATTAGGTGTCACAACTACATCACGAGAACTATACCCGTAGTTGTGATAATTTAATTATGTGCTAAAGCATACTACGACGTTCTTGAATCTAAGTCAGCCACAATCCTGGGAATAAACGCTCACGCCGTTCAATGAAGCTAGATGAATAAACATCCAGATAAAACAACAGAACACCAAGCTAAATGAATCAAAATATTAGGAGAAAACATTAAGATCAAACATGATAACAATTAGACATAGTAAAGTCGAACAAACATGCATATGTATAAATGAGTAGGATTTGGTATTTTAGTAACTTTCCATTTGTTGTGAAGCTAACTCTTTGAATTGTTATAAGAATTGCAGCAAATGTAGCATATTATTAATAAGCCAAAAATGCCACCAACATCAAGAATACCTTCAATCGATATTGTGTTTCAAGAACTTATTAATTGCAAAGTAGATAAAACTTGGATAGAAAGGAAAGAAGCAGGCAGATATCTTAAAGACTCTAAAGGACAAGATGAGAAACATCGGGCATGTAAGAAGGAGAAATTACTCTCAAATAAAACTGTGCAGGCAAGAAAACACGAAGATAATCAAGTGAAAACCATAACTTCACCAAATCCAAGGAATGGTTCAGCAAGCTTAAGAAGAAACAGTTTTCTCTGAACCAAACCATACTCAATGCAAAAATTTCCACACAAAAAAAGAATTCAGAAATGGAAAACCTTCAAAATATTTCTCTAACAGTATAAAACAAGTTGCTCTTGCCAAACATCAGAGCTCTTCTACCTCTATAATGATCACGCAGAGCAGCAAGAACAAAATGCCAATTAAAATGCATTGTCAATAAAGTATCATCTAGAGAAATGAGGCTAGACAGTATCACTCAACCATCCAAGCAGGAGAAACCAATCAAACTGCTACTTAGGGAGGGGAGGGATGTCATATAGAATCGCATTCATGCCATATCACCTTTAGCACAAAGCTCTAAACAACAAAGAAAACAGCTCAATCAAAGAGCCAGCCTATTTTTGACGGAATTTACGTTAGATTTCATATGTAGCTTACCCAGACCCAATCACCTCATGGAAATCAATCCAAACAATAGAAGACGACGAGCATAAAGACTTAAATAAACTCACGTTGAAGAAAAAGATAACCAACAAATCCTACATCAACTGGATACAACAAAACTATAACTCAAACTAGCAGAAATTGCAGCTGAAGCTACTCAGAAGTGCAGCAAACTCGACAGAAACATGTTAAGGAACTGAACTTGCAATATCTCTTTATTACAACTTTAGGTCACAGCCCATGAATCAAATTCTCAGTCAACAACACTCCAAATCAGTCTCCATTTGTATTCACATTTCCATTAAAAAACAATAGAACCACTCAAACAAACATGTTCAAACTCAGAAAACCAATCAAAGCTCAACCAAGCATCCCAAAATTGTTCAGTAATGTTAATTTTTACTTCTCAGGTATCCAGAAATCAATTCAAACAAACAAGACATTTCAGCTCACACAAAATAGAAAAATAGGAGAGTTTGGAAGTGAACCTAAAAATGAACTTTCGATTAATGCAATTTAATGATTACAACAATTCTCAGAGGAAGCGAGTGCAAACAGAGGTTGCAATGAACTCACGAATCAGCAGCTAAACGAACAACGTTGGAGCAGCTCAAAACCAACAGCACTCAGTCGACTTCCATTAACTCAAAATGAAATTTAGAAAATGAACATAGCCTTCGAGCTCAATCCAAACTCATCATGAAAAATGAAAATTTCTGAACTTCAAGATGAAGAGAAAAAAGGGGCTCAGATTAAACAAAACGAAAATGAAATTGTCTTTTTGTAGTTTTCTATTGTAACTGGAATTAAACCAAGATGGTTTCAAAATGAATCAAAAAGAAAAAGAAGCTTTCTTAGAACCCTATTTCCCAAGTGACCTCTCCTTCTCCAAAAATAAAATCCCTCAGAATCCTCCCCCTTTACAAAATCGGATCCGGTCCTTTTTGAAAATGGGCACTTCATGAATGTGGGGCTCGGATTGAATGAAATCAATCCAACGCCTCACACTCATCCAACAATCGTCTTCCAGAACCTTCCAATTGCGTGATATGATTCAAAATCGGGCGAGTGGGGGGAGGGAATCTTTGGTGTCAGAAACCGTTACACTTATGACATGAGGAGAGAAGGGAGAGATGCGTGATGCGAGTTTGGATTCACTCGCCTGAATTTGGATTGAATTGAGGCTTGGTTTGGGCGAGAGAGACGATTGAACAGTATTATGCGTCGCTTTTGGGTTTTGGGGATTTAGGTCTAGGGTTTGCTTCTTTTGTGTTATTAGTTATTTGGGGACGGGTCGGGTTTGGGGCTGGCGTGCGGGTGCGTAGGGTAATTTGGGCTGGACCTAGGCGGGCAGGCATGTGACTTGGGCTGGGAGGGGAATTGGGTTATTTCCCAGCCCAATTTGAATGAATCTCCTTCCCAAATTCATTTTTTTCTTTTTTTTTCTCTTTTTTCTTTTTCTTTTTTTTCTTCTAAAATCCTAAAATTAACTCATAAATTAATCTAAGTAGTAAAATTAAACTAATTTCCTAGTCACAATAATTATAAAATTACTTAGTCCTAAATTAAAAGGAAAAATCAATAGACTAAAATTAAAAGGTGCAAAATGAGCTATTTTGTGATTTTCGTTTTAAATAAAAGAAATAATTGCTAATTAATTCCAAAAAATATAAAATCAAACCTAAATGTGATGCATGGTATCTTTGGCTTTTCATGAATTTTTTTTTTAATAAAAATGAACATGCACAGAAAATGCAAACAATTAACAAAAACCCTACAAAAAATCTACGAAATTGCAAATAATGAGAAAAATTTATTTTCTTGAATTTATGGGAGTAATTCATATAGGGCAAAAATCACGTGCTCACAATGGGCTACACTCTAAGTGAAGATGGATGGTCAAACGTTCCAAGATAAGAAGTTCTCTGGTGCAGGTTAAGATAACTACTAAACCACCAAAGACTCAATCGACTTCCGCCAACAATTTACAGCAAATTCATCAAGGATTGGATGGAGTAAAGACCATGCTTATTATTATAAAGGAATAGGTGGATAAGATCAGGGATTTTACTAAAGAAACAGGTATAGATATAGCTGTTGATACCCAACTTTTTTTCCTATATATTTTTCATATACAAAATACTTTCAAAATAACATATGTACGCATATATAAGCATGCCCAAGTATTTTAGTATTTTTTTCCAATTTTTAAAGATTTTTTTAATCAATTTATTGCTCACATTAGCAGTATAAAAACCAACAATTATTCCCAAAATTATCATTTTGGTGGATAATTTGATTTTCCATATTTATACCAAAATATAGTTAAGGTAATTTTTATATATTTTTACAAATTTATTTGGTATTTTAAAGCTAAATTGCATATAATTGCAATTCTAGCCTACTTTAAGACTTAATAGCATTTTATAATTATAAAATTGGTTCCAACATTCTTAAATCAATATTTATATATTATTAACTAATCCAGTACTCTTAATTTACTTTCAAAATCATTTTACTATTTTTTTAAAATAAAAAAGGAAAAATTGGCTATTTAAAATCTGGCCCATTTTTATTTCAATCATAGCCAAAATTGACCCCCCTAATTGACCTAATTTTGAAACCCAATTGTACCGGCCAATTCTAATCTAACTCGACCCCCGACCCAACCAATTAACCCGCCTGGCCCTTTTTTTCAATCCAAGTCGTTGATCATTTAGATCAACGGCCACGATTACCCCTTACCTTTTTTAATTCACTAACCCTACCTTAATCCCCTCATTTCCATCTCTCAGCCGCCTTTAAATTCTCTCCCTCTCTCAAACTCTCTCGAAGGTTCCTGAAACCCTAGCCTCTCTTACCCCCTTCAACCGCAATCTCACCGGAACCCATGGCTTCTCAGGCCATGAATGGCCTGTACTCACCCTCCTCCACCATTAAACCCAGGGTGTTCGAAGTTTAGAGGTCCGACCTCGATGGTGTCCTTTCAGATCTCTACAGATCCAAGGTTCTATGGCCTCTCCGGCTTGGCTCCGGCGAATTCAAGCATCAGAAGCCTATTTCTGACCTCTTCGACTCAAGATCGGACCTTCTTCCAAGCCTTTCTCATTTCTAGGGTTTCTCTGAAACCCTAAGCTATTCGAGGTTTTTCTCTGGTTGTTTTCTTATATCTATGCTATGTCTATGCTCTACTTGAGTTCTTAAATGTTTTCCCTAATTTTCTTTCAAAAATTACTTCTCTTCGATTTAGGGTCTCTGAAAAGGTTTTAAAATGTTTTCTGATTTCTCTTCTTCTTCTTCTCTTTGTGTGAATCTGTCTATGCTATGTTTTTGTGTTCTCTTTTCTACCTCGCATGTCCTTCTCCTATGTTCTTATGTTTGCCTTATTTTGCATGTCCTTCTATTGTGCTCCGTTCTTTCTTCTACTGGTTTCTATATCATGCTTTCACATGTTTATCTTATGTGTTCGTTTACCCCTATGTTCCTTTGAGTTCTTTGTTAAACATGTTTCCTCTACTGTTCTCTTAAGTGCTATACTATCTCGTTTCTCTTCTGAAACTTGTTTAAGTTCCAAGCTTTCTTAAAACGTGTTCTTTATGCTTCAAATCAGTTCTTCATTCTATTTGCCTTGAATCTGCTATTTTATCTGTTTGTTTTCATATGAATCCCTGAAAGAGACCTCTGAGTCTGTTTCAGTTATTTGTCTTCTCTTCTCTGTATCTGACTCGAGTTGAAAACCTTGAGATTTGGGGGGGTTTTGGCGAGTTTGATCTTGTGTTTTGGACTAGGGTTCTATTTGGGACCCTGGACACTCTCAAACTCATACTGAGTCTATGTACTGAATTTGAGCCTCTTTGTTATGACCCGGAACTCTTCTATACTAGGCTTTTTCGCATGATAGTTCTTTCTTGTTCGATATGTCTGTATGCTTTATATATGAGGAATTTTGCCTTCAAAAGGTTTTGTCAACTTGTGATTGATTCGGAATTCCTCTTAATAAGGCTTGATTGATTGTTACTGATTTCCTTAAGTAAAACCATAACCTCATTTTTCCTGACTTGGTTTATTCGAACAAAGCCTACAATTTTGATTTTACTGGTTGTTGAGTGATCGCCTTTCCTTATTTGCACAAATCATGTACCACTGGACTTTTGCCTTAAATAACTTCTGTGTATTTACCCTTCTTGTTCTACTTTGGAAAAGATTTTGATCAAACTCTTTCCTTAATTATCTTGCCCGTTTGAAATCAGAATCCCTTAATTGAAGGGAGACCTTATGTGATTGGTTTCGAAACTATTTTCTTACCTTTTCTTACTTTCTTTCTGCACTATAAAGGGCACGACCCTTCTGCACTTTTACATACTTCCAATTCAATACTCTTTAAGACTGTCGACGCCCCCTTTTTCTACGCGTGTCAAAATCGGGTATACGACATTGGGAGGATAACTCTATTCCCTTTCGATAATTGGGTCTTAGAAGTTGAAGAGTCACCACCTAATGATTATAGTGCATTAGGACACTTTTAAGAAAGGTTTGAGATGAAGAGACCAGAGATTAGGGTAAGGGCTAGAAATTATCCCGAGAGGAAGGTGTTAGGCACCCCTCAGGATTCACAAGTGTGGTTCCCGGCCATGCTACAATTGTGACCTTAAGAAGACAAGTAGAAAAATAAAGCAAAGGGCTTCACATAGTTTTGCAAACAAGTTTAAGAGTTGAAGAAGTAGAGAATTTAGAAAATTAGTTATAAAAGAAAACTTAAAAAAAATTAACAAGTAAAGGGGAAAGGGGTCCTAGGTTTACCGATAATATGGATCACATCAATGCAATATCCAGCAATCACTCCTCAGAAGAGGGGTCACACATGATATTAGCGCACCGGTCATCATATCCATATTCTACCCTTCCCACCTCGTTAAGGTATTAAAGCGCGGAAAGTATCGTTACTTATTGCATGCTATTACCCGCCCCAATCCTATCAGTCCCGGAGGCATTTAGGACTACTAATCCTAAAGGGAAAGGGATTTGAGGCCTTTTGAGAGTTTCAAAGGACAAAATACTAAGGCGTCAATCAAAATACATAATACAAGTAAAAGGGGAGGCAGATAAGCAAGTAAGGCTCAAGTAAACCTCCTTAAATCAGATAAGCCATAGAGTTTAGCATGTCTTGCATGTACTGGTTTGGTCTTTAAAAATTTAAGCAATAAGCGGACTGATTCAACACATACTTTTAGACAGGAAGTCCGCATTAGGCTCACTCGAATGCAGTTGTCAAATACTGAGCCACTTTAATCAGTCAACTTTACCTTAAGTGGGACAGAACTACTGATTGTAAAGGAGTTGCAGAATAAGATAAGTTTCAGAAAAGATTGCAGACTTAATACAAAGAAAATGGTTTAAAACGAGTTTCAAAAAACATACTTGTTTAAGAAAAAGAGTTGCCGAGTTTTAACAAAAGAGCTGAATTGCAGACTGATTCAAAAGGTTTATCAGATAAGTATAAATAAGTGAATTCAGATTGATTTGAAAAAATGTTTGTCAAATTATCATGAAAGCAGTAAGTTTTCAGAAAATATGCACTAATTTGAGAATATTTATCAAGAAGGAAAGAGATGCACTGATTTGGTTGCAAGAAAAGTTTTAAGGATTCAGAAAACGTGCAGAAAGTCGCTTGTTTTAGCAAAAAGGGTCAGTACTGTTTTAGACGAGTGAAACAATTCTGATTTGAAGTTCCTATAGGCATGATATCTACGAGTTACTGATTTTAATACCTTTCAAACGTTAACAGCCTTATAAACATGATATCTATATGCTGATTTATCATTAAACCTAACGGTTTGCCTAATGTCATTATAAATGCAAAGATGCAAATCCCTATAGGCATGGTATCTATATGCATAGTTGCAGAAATCAGAAAGTTAGATCCTATAGGCATGGTTTCTACTTGTGAGATTGCATAGATTAATAGTAAAAGTCCTATAGGCATGCTTTCTACCCTTTTGTGCATAAAAGCAAATCCCCTCCCCTTTTCACTAGATCCCCGAGTTTATACAAATTTTTACAGACCAGAAAAATAAGACAGAAATAAAAATACATCAGAAATCACAGCTACATCTGAGCAGCCTAATTCAGACTTAGTGTCTAACAATATGAGATTGAACCACTTCTGAGATCAAGATTTTCAAAGCCTTCTCTTATCTAGGGTGTTTCAGAGATCCAAGGAGTTTCAAGAACTCCAGGAAGTGCTTACACCCAAGATATTAATTAGAAAGAGTTACAGTGCAGTGTGGAAGGGCCAGCCCTCAGGTGTCCAAGTTAAGAGGGAGCTCAGGGGGTCCCAAGGCAAGGCTCACAAGAGAGGGGCAGAACTTAGTTTCTAAGAATGAGTGTAAGTGCAAGAGGGGGGTTAGGGAGTGTCATGGCAGGCTGGTGGTCATGCCTAGCCATAGGATAGGCTAGCACACCCCTGACCAGGCATGTTCAGTCAAAAAATAAGAGCACGGACCTATTGAATGTCAGACTATGGTCTGGGCAGTGATTAGGACGCTGCCAGACCAAGGTCTCAAGCTCAGAATACATATAAGGGGGAAAAGGAATGGGAATTGAAAGAGTTTAGGACTCAGGGAGTCCAGTCCATATACATGAACAACAATGTCAAGGGTTGTCATGTTTTCTGAACCATAACTCAGCAGACAAAGGGTTCAGGGATGGGGATTCATATAGGAGCAGGTATAACAGGCTTGCAGAAAGCAGTAAAATAAACAAAGAAAAGACTGAAGCATAAACACATAAGAGAGGGGGCAGAATTTAAACAAGAAGAGACATACCAGTTGCAGAAAAGTAAGCAGGAAGAAAAGCAGAATACTTACAGCCAAAGCACAATCAAAGAAGAGGACTCTAGCTTATGAGTTCAGAGAAAAACTCGAATGCTTTTAAGAAAAACTAAGAGTGTTTGAGAGAAGAAGTAATGACTTATGTTGTGTGTGTTCGTGTCTCTGAAAGAGAAGAGTATAGGTATTTATAGTTTTGAAAACGAGTAAAGAATAAGGTAACAAGTATAGTTTTAACACAAATATGGGCATGATCACAATCATAATCAATTAACACAAGACTTCCCTTTAATCAAGGGATTATTGTTCAAACGGATACTAACAGGATCAAAAATAAGGAAAGAAAATCAGTCTATAAGCAGAATGGTTGTTGCCATAAAAGGAGCGGTAAAATCATACAATAGGTATTTAAGTCCAAGTACAGGATTGTACTAATTTTTGGAAAGGGTTTAGTAAGGCCAAACCAAGAAAGAGAATCAATTAACCCTTAACAGGCGAGTAAGAGGGAAACGTTTTGAAATCAGTTATGAGTTTGAAAATCAATCACAGCAGGGACTCAGTATATAAAGGAATGCACAAGTAATATACATGTGAGGCCAAGCTATGGAAAAAGAAACAATATACAATAGTAGCATAGAGCAAGCATTCGAAGCATGATAGTCAGGTTTCAGTGGTTTAGTAATAAAGAAAAGGATCAGAGGCATGCAAAGAGTAGAGTGAAAATCATAGTCGAGTTTGACAAGTAGCAAGAACTCAGAACAAAGGAATCACATAAAGAAAACGAGATGCTGAAGTAAAGGAATCAGACGGAGCGATTTCAAACAGGCGAGTTGCACAAACAAACTCAAGAACTCGAACAGACCCCAAAGAACTAGGGTTTTTGAAATCAGTAGAGTTTAGAGGCAATAAGCAAGTGAAACAAATAAACAGTCTCAGAATCTCAAATAAAACCCCAAAAAATTAGGGTTTTCAATACTAATCTGGTGTAAACAAAGTAAATCAAACAGATAGACTCAGAAACTCAAACAAATCTCCAAAAATTAGGTTTTCAACACCAGTCGAACTTAGAGATGATAAGCAGATGAATCGAACAAAACGTTACAAACAGACTCAGAAACCCTAGTTTGAAATCAAAAGATTTGGAAAAGGAAATTTGGGGAAAACGCATAAAACATCAAATATGGTACAGATCAAGCACAGATCTAAGAAAATAAATGAAAAAGAACCTAGAATAGGCTAGGGTTTCTAAGAACCCTAGAAATGAGAAAGGCTTGGAAGAAACAAGATCAGATCTGAAGTCGATAAGGTCGGAATCAGGCTCAGGAGGCTAAGACACGCTGGAGCAAGGCCGGAGATGGCTGAAAACCTCGAATCGACGAAGGTCTGGGCAAAGACCCTTGAAGTCTGGCCTTGAAACTTCAGGTATCAAGCGCGTAAGAGTAGTAGGGGGTGAGTATAGGTCGTCCATGTCAGAACAACCATGGATTCCGGTGGATTTGTGGTTGGAGGTGGCAGAGAGCGATTAAGGTTTCGAGAGAGCTTGAGAGCATTTGAGAGAAGAGAGGAGTTAGAGGAAGCGCTTCTGAAAGAATGGGGTAGGGTTTAGGGGTCGTTTGGAATTAAAAAGGAAAGAAGAAATCTGGGTCGTTGATCAAAAATGATCAACGACTCAGATTTTTTAAAAAAAGAAATGGGCGGGTTTGGGCAATTGGATCAGGTAATTGGGTTGAAATTGATTTGGGGGTTGGTATTGGGTTGAATTGGGATGCAAATTGGGCTGTGATTGAAATGTAATTGGGGCTAAATTTTAAATAGCCGGTTTTTCCTTTTTATTTTATAAAAATAATAAAAATAATTTTAAAAGCAAATTAAAAGTACTGACCCAATTAATAATATATAAATATCAATTTAAAATATTGGGACCAATTTTACAATTATAAAATGCTATTAAATCTTTAAAGTAGGCTAAAATTGCAATTATATGCAATTTAACTAAAAAAATACCAAATAAATTTGTAAAAATATGCAAAAAATCACCTTAATTATATTTTGGTGCAAATATGAGGATAAAATAAGTTATTAACCAAAAATAATAATTTTGGGAACAATTATTGGATTTAGGGTATTAAAATAGGCAATAACTTGATTTTAAAAATCATTAAAAATACCAAAACTCTTGGGTGTGCTGATATATGCACATATATGCTATTTTGAAAATATTTTGGGTATAAAATTACCTAGGGAAAAATTGGGTATCAACAAAGACCTTGAGTTCAATACTCTGACCACACTTATGGAACACTTTCAATTTCAATACTCCTACATTCTCAATTCAACACTCTACTTTCTTCTGAAATCTTCTGGCTGTGTGTTTCCAATTTGGATTTACTACTACTCTTCTCTTCTTATTTCCCTGAAACTGGTATGTTCTAATTTAACTTTCAGCTTCATCCCTATGTGTTTGCTTTACAGTTTCAACTATCTTGTCTACTTTGCTGTTTATGTTCTGTATTGAATATGTTGTCTCTTTGCATCTGTTGCTGTGTGAATTCCCCATACCCTTATTCCCTTCTATGTGTTTGAGTTAAAGTTCAAAGCATGGCAACATCCAAATTGTTGCTCATGTCTGGACTTGATCCTTTAATAGATCCTAACTCCCAAACAATGTGGCTAACAGACTGGTTGGGGTATGCCAGCACTTCCAATTGCTGGGTTTGACCACCAGCCTGTCTTGGTTTCCCCAAAATTCCCTCTATGCACTTGCACTCTCTCTTAGATTCTAAGTTCTGCCCCCTCCTATGAGCCTTGCTTTGGGACCTTGAGCTCCCTCTGAACTTGGACATTTGAGGGCTGGCCCTTCCACACTGCACTATAATCCAATTCTGCAATATATTTGGGTGTAAGCACTGCCCGGAGTTCACTTGAGACTCTTAGGGAACTCTGATACATCCCAAATAAGAGAAAGGCTTTGGAATTTGATCTTTGGAGTTGGTTTACTTCATGCTTCAGACAGAAGTCTGAATCAGGCTCTCCTTGGTTGGGATTTTTAGCTTTCTGATGTAATTTTATTTTACTTTTCTTTATTCATTCCGAGCTGTAATAATTTGTAATAACTTATGGGGTTTTAGTGAAAAGGGGAGGGTCACTCATGTATGCATAAGGGTAGATATCATGTTCATAGGTATTTACTGTTGCAATCATGTCCTGTTTTCACTTCTGCATTTTTCATATAGAAATCATGTTTACAAGTCCTGCACTTCTGCGTTTTTCATATAGAAACCATGCCTACAAGTTCTGCATTCATATAAAAATCCTGTCTATAGGTTCTGCATTTCATAAGTAGATACCATGTCTATAGCCTCTGCATTTCATACATAGATACCATGTCTATAGCTTCTGCATTTCATACATAGAGACTATGTCTATAGGTTTCTGCGTTTCTGCCTATCACATAGAGAACATGTCTATAGAGTTTCCTGAATTCTGCATATGCATCTATCACTAGGCAAACACATTTATAGGCTTAAATAATAAAAATCAGCGTTTTAAACACCATGCCTATAGGATTTCTGCATTTTCGTAAAGGTTAAACTCAATAACGCTTAGAAAGCATGTTTATAGGAGTAACCAAGTGATCTGAATCGTTTACAAGTCTAAAATCAGTAGTAACATTACTCAATGTCTGCAGAACTTATGTTTTCTATAATCAACTGGCCTTCTTCTTTTAAAAATCAGCACACTTCTGCATTATTAGATGTCATGCCTGTAGATTTCACTTAGGCAAGCTATAAGGTAAAATTAGCTAATTGAATCAGATTCTGTTAATTCCAACCAACAGGCAGGTCTGATTCCGGTTTCTTATCTGAAATGTGTAATAGACAAGTCTTCCTCCTTAACGTTTAAATTTAATTCAGACCATAACCAATATCTGCAAGACATGCTAAACAATCTGTCTTTAAGTGAGAAGGCCCATCTGAGCCTTTTAAACTGTTATGTGTTTCCCATAATTTGCCTTATGTGTTTTTGTTTGTCGCCCTAGAATTTTATCCTTTTAAAATTCTAAAAAGCCAAATCTCCCTTCCCGTTGGGACTAGTAGTCCCAAATGCCTCCGGGACTGATAGGATTGGGGCGGGTACTAGCATGCAATAAGTAACAATACTATTCCGTGCTTAATACCTTAACGGGGTGGGAAAGGGTAGATATAGATATGATGACCGATGCGCTAATACCACGTGTAACCCCTTTTCTGAGGAGTGATTACCGAGTATTGCATTGATGTGATCCATATTATTTATAAACCTAGGACCCCCTTCCCTTTACTTGTTTATTTTATCACTTTCAAAAATTTCAAATTCCTTTTTCTCAAATTTCAACTTCCTTGTTTCTTCAAACTTTAACTTATTTGCAATCACAATGTTACAACCCCTCATATTTGAAACCCTTAATTGCTTATTTATTGCTTGTACTTAAGTCACAATTGTAGCATGGCCGGGAACCACACTAGTGGATCTTGATGGGTGCCTAACACCTTCCCTTCGAGATAATTTTTAGCCCTTACCCAAACTCTGGTTTTTCTAAACAAATTCTTCCTAATGTCCTAATGAACTTAATCATTAGGTGGCGACTCTTCAAATCAAAAAACCCAATTCCCAAAAGGGAACGAGTTGTCTTCCCAAATGTCATAAACCCGATTTCGCGAGAAAAAGGGGGCGCGACAATAGCCAAGCTCGGGATGGACATGGGAGCCACAAAGAGACAAGAATCAGGGCATTCATCTTCATAACAAAGAAAATGGACAAGCTCACAAAAAAGTTGAAACTTCCTATGACTCTTTCTGCACCAAAGTGATAAATACTCTTAAATACTTTTTGGAGAGGAACTTAGGTCCACTATGTGTGTGTGTGTGTGTCTAAAATAATTCTTTTGGGTACTGTTTGTTTTGGCTTTGGTCTGTAAGAACCATTATCATATGCCTCAACTGAAGGCATAATATCTGCTACTTTGTCTGCCATGCCTATTATTTGCCACATTACATGTTACTTGCCATGATACTTGCATGTCTGTCTGCACTTTCTTCTTTCTATTTTATTGATGTCAAAGGGGGAGAAACATTAGAGTAATGTAGAGCAGCAACTTGGGGGAGCAACATCAGCATCAAAATCCAGGCATGCACATACCTAGGGGGAGCCTTCACTAAAAGGGAAGTGTCATCTGCTTTGTTTACTCTTTTTGATTGTCATCATCAAAAAGGGGGAGATCGTTACACCTAAGTTTTAATGATGAAAATAGTGCAAATCTAATTTACTCTAATTGATTGCAGGAAATCAGGGAGGCAATGCTATCAAAAGAAAATAAGATCAAATGCAGCTGATATGGGGAAGTTCGTAAATTAAAAAGAATCTATGAAGAAAGAGATCAGAAGATATTGATGATGGATCAACCAAGTCGTGTCACAAATCACTCCTATTTATATCAGGAACACAAGAAGGAAAGAAGATCATTAAATTCAGCCTTCCTCGTAAGCTGGATTTAGAGGCAACCCTTGGGTCAAATCTCTTAGAATATTTTTGCCTCAATCAATAGTCAATCTGCAAAGACTAGTTCAAGAGAAGATTACAAGACCTCAAGTCATTCCTATAAGAAGGCTGGAAGACAGAAGAAAGGGTCACGCAGCTTAATACATATTTCTATATCTTTCTAGTTCTTAGTACAAACATTGTATCCTTGAGTTTACAAGTATCACAAAAAATATGAAAAATTAGAAACAAAACAAGAGTTGTGTCAAGCATAGACAAACAATGTTGCTGAATGTCGTTAGTGGTGAACGAACTAAAACCATTACTATTGTAACGACTCAATATTTAAGATCTAAGAAAACCCTTGTGACCCAAGAGAACTGGATGTAGGTACCACACTAGTAGTGAACCAGTATAAAACTTCTGTGTCTTTTCTGTTTTTATTTCTGCACAATTTATTTTTGTTGCGATCTAAGCCTGCTGGATATATATATATATATATATATATATGGGGGGGGGGGGTAAAGACCCGAGTCCGGAACCAAAATGTGGTTCTTTTGGACTCAAACTACACAAATATGTGGTAAAAAAATGACCTTTTTATATATAGCGCCATAATACCTGGCGCTATACATTAACAGTAACGACACCGTTAATGTATAGCGCCAGGTATTGTGGCGCTATACTGTAAAATCTGACACGCCCAGGTATAGCGCCACAATACCTGGTGCTATACATACATCATTAATGTATAGCGCCAGGTATAGTGGCGCTATACATACATATTTTTATATCCCCTCCGTCTTCCATGTCGATTCATCCTCCATTATTTTAACGTACTATCTAATGGCGCTATACTTTGCGTGTTAAATATCATGATATAAACAAGACAACTTTATGTCAGCTGGTCAGCTTTTTCAGTTCGACAAGACAACACACACATAATAAATATACAAATAATTTTATTAAATTATTATTTAAATAGGTAAAATGGGAAAGTACAAATCATAGTTAACAAGCATAATTTTAGTTCATAAATCTTGCAACATAGACATAACAACTAATTATTACAACATCAACTCATGGGTAGTTAGGTACACTAGAAGAACACCCACCACGAGCTTGATTAGTTTTGCCACCCAAACCAGCTGAAGGACATTTACGACGGTCATGTCCTGTTTGCGAGCATATACCACATTTGCACGCATAAACGGTGTCACTAACATCCCTTTGGTTCCGTATACGTGTTCTCTTCTGCACCTGTCTTTTACGCAAATAGGACTTGTTACACACCATTTTTAATGGTTCCGAAGGCCAATAATGCTCAGCACCCACTGACTGCAACTGACCACTATATGTGTTTTAGGTACTTGGAAACACTATATTGTTGATCAACATAGTTGGTCTCCACATAACCAACACATTGAAAACACTTGATGGCATGTGAGCAAGGCATGTGGCAGATGGGCCATTTCCCACAGGAGCATAACCCTACAGATTCATTTACAGTATGTACATTATTACCCCGATTATTATGGATAGCGGTGCGAACTTCAAAAACACCTCTTTCGTTATCATACTGCAAAAATGAATGTCAATGTGCTCGCCGTCTGTATTTCTCAAATCTCTTTATAGGCACTGGCATAAATTCAACACCCCCTCCATCAATTCCGTTGCAGCTGCAGACCATTCAACAAATCTCTCCGCCATCTGCTTGAACGACATCCGCACCATGGCTGTGACGGGCAATCCTCTTGCCGACTTCAATAACTCGTTGAAGGACTCTGACACGTTTGTAGTAAGAATTCCCCATCGTCTGCCACCATCCGCATGCAACGTCCACTTTTCAAGGTCATGTCATATTAACCAACGATAGGCTGCCTCGTCTTCTTGCCTGATAGAATCCATATGCCTCCGAAATTTATGTTGTTGATGGTCTGTTGTTGCCATCCACATCAAATCATGTAGATCCTTGTTGGAATGTGCCTTCTGGAAATTGGCCTTAAAGTGCCTCACACAGTAACGGTGGTATGCATTAGGTTCTTGCCATGCAGGCAAGTTCTCCACAGAACTTAATATACCACTGTGCCGATCAGATATTAGACAAATACCTGAACGCTGTTTGACAACGTGCTCTTTCAGGTGGTTCAAAAACAGCGTCCACGTCTTTGTGCTTTCATTGGCACAAACAACAAAAGCTAGAGGAAATATCTGTCCATTAGCATCCACTGCCACAACTAAAAATAGCTTGATATCGTACTTTCCATAGACATGAGTTCCGTCTACGGATATTACTGGCCGGCAATGCGAAAAACCATCAATTGCTGGCTTAAACGCCCAAAACACGCAATTGAATATGTATTCTGGTGTTCCCAGACTCTGCTCAAGCTTCCATTCAACAACTGTCCCGGAGTTAAAGTGCTGCAGTGCGGCCATGTACTTTGGCAGAGATGCAAATGACTTATCCCAATTACCGTAAACAATTTCAAACGCTCGTTTGCGCCCGAGAAATGCCTTTCTTTTCGTAATGGTATGGCCATATTCCTGGTGGACCGATGTAATGCACTCTTTGATTGTATACCTTATGGACGCTTCGATGTGCGAAATAAGTACAAGAGAAATCAAGTCAATATCCAAGTTGAAGTGATTCCCGTTGAATGTGTCCATTTCGCATGTGTGGGTGGGAATGTATTTACCCACTTTCTACATACCTGTCTTCTTCTTGATCGCACACAACATCCAATTACATGGCCAAAACCACCTGCGGCAAACAACCTTGTATACCATCGGACTTGACTCTCATACCTGCATCTCACGACACTCTTTTACGTTATGCATTTTACAAGCCCTGCTTAAGCGCGTTTTATCAGGAAAAAGCATCCCATTTGCAAGCACTGTTGGTCTAGACTCATCCCACATTGCTGTCCAGATTTCATCAAAATCCCTTGTTAGAGCTTCCACATCCAGCACGGTTGACAAGTTATCAATGTAAGGAATCTCCCTTGAATGAAACGGCACTTCAGACTCATACACTCTTCGTCTAGGGGGGTCTCTCTTCAAATCAGGTCCTTCCTCCTCATCTTGCTCATCACCATTCTCACGAAAAAGGGTGTCTCGTCTCCGGATTTATCGGCATTGTTATCATAATCACTGTTCTGTTCCCCACTCTGTGCATCTGCCAGATCCCGATGTAATACGTCGTTTTCAGTCAATTGAGTGAGTACGGATGGTTCAACTTGGTCGTTTTCACTGCACAACCAACAAAAATATAAGCTACTGAATGAATAAATGATTTCCATATGGCTATATCACTTCACTTACAAGTCGTAATATGATGAAATTTTATGATGGACGTTTTCAATTAAGTGACGACTACCGGATGGGCCACTTGTAAAATTCATATCCGGTCGGTACCCCCTATTAAATATATGAGCGTTAATACAAATTCAATACGCCAAAAATATACATAATTAACACAAATGAAAATTGAAGTTTACCACTTATCGTGTGAATTATGAAAAACAGGGTATAAGTTATTTTCTCGCTGCTCATTCGTCGGCGGTGATAAGTTTAAATCAAGGAAAACTCTTTCATCCAGAACCTGTCCGGCAAAAACTGCTTCAGAATAACCACCCGATGACTGGGGGTTATCTCTGCTACGCACAACCTCGTTTTTTGGAACGTCTTTGACCTTCACGTACATCTCCAACATTGTGATTACAAGAAATTCCCGGCATTCGTCCGGAGTCCTCAGAAAATCACTTAAAGTTTCATCATCGTCGATGTTAAACTCCGAGTAAAAAGCAACCCCTTGCGGAGTGACGGAATACGGATATCTTTCGGTTACTTTAAGTATCACTGAACGTTTCCTCACACTCAGTTTTTTGCATAACAACGATATCAATTTATCGTACTCTATTGTAAGTGGCAATTTAACATGACACTGAGCAGGTAAACTGTAGCCCACGGAGTTATTCCATCACAACCTCACCCTCCCAATATAATGAAACTCTTATTCTACGCTCTTCAGACATAATGAAAAAATGCTGGAGAATTTAAAAATAATAAACGTTTCAACAAGAGTTAAAATTGTTTTGAATGAATTTCTATACAATCCTAACCTCTTTATATAGGAAATGGCTAGCCGGGATTTTTTTTTATATAGGTATAGCGCCCAAAAAGTTGGCACTATACGCTTTTGAATTATTGAAGTCAGGAATTATTGATGGGGCTAGGAAAAAGAAGTATAGCGCCACTATACCTAGCGCTATACATTAATGATGTATGTATAGTGCCAGGTATTGTGGCGCTATACCTGGGCGTGTTAGATTTTACAGTATAGCGCCACAATACCTGGCGCTATACATTAAACTACCGAACTCAGCTTTAAGCTTTCTATGTTCTTGTTCTTTCCACTAATTGAGTAACATTTTACTTTTTATCATTCTGATTTACAGCTTTGAATATTGGTCATTTGAGATGGTTGTTCTATTATCTGGCCTTCTCCCTAATCCTAAATTAGAGACATCAGTATTATCAATAAGGTCCGCGTTCTATTAACCTTAAGCTCATTGCTTATTTTGCTCTTTGAAAAAGATAAGATTAACAACTACCATTACACAAATTCTTTGAAATTCTTTTCAGTCTCAATACTTGTTGGATGGTATACATGGTTTCAGTAGGACTTGGTGCTGCTATAAGGTAAGTCAATACATTGTTCTCACATGATCTGATTAGTATCATTAATATTCTTCATCGCGCTGAAAGAGAAGATCTCAACTTGTTCTTCAGCACAAGAGTTTCAAATGAACTAGGGGCTGGTCGTCCACAAGGAGCACGATTAGCTTTATATGTTATTGTGGTAGTAGCCATCTCAGTAGGATTGATAATCGCGACCACCACTATTTTGGTTCGTTTCGTATGGGGGAAGCTATACAGCAATGAAGAAGAAGTAATCGCATATGTCGCCAAGATATTGCCTCTGCTTGCTTTATCTGATTTCTTGGACGGCTTCCAATGTGTGCTTTCAGGTTGAAAAATTACTCTGATCTTCTGATAGCTGGATCAAGAACGATAACATGTTAAAGTATTACGCTCATTTTTGCAATTTTTCAGGGGCTGCTCGAGGATGTGGATGGCAAAAACTCTGTGCATTTATCAATCTTGGGGCTTATTATGTTGTGGGATTACCTTCTTCTGTTCTCTTTGCATTTGTCTTCCAAACTGGAGGAATGGTATATCTATATTACTCTTCAAATAGTTGCCCTCAAACACTCACAATCAAATCTCAACTTTCTGTTCATGATTTATGTTCCTACTTTTAGGGACTATGGATGGGAATCATTTGTGCACTGTTAGTGCAAAATGTGGCGCTTATAGCGATAAATATATGCACTAATTGGGATAAGGAGGTGAGTCTTTCTCTTTTTGTAAAATGTCCTGATAAATTTTGTTGATTCTCTGAAAAACTAGGCTCAAGTAATCAAACATCTTTCACCACAGGAGTACGATAGAATCCCATATCGGAGATGGATGAGTACCTTCGACTCTTTATATGGTTTGGGCAATTCCTATCCTTTGAGCTAACTTTTGCTATTGAGTTAGGCTCAAGGTCTATTCTTATCACGGTTTAAGAATCAGGCCCCCGATGTTGCTCCCCCAGGATAAATTGTTCATGCTCCAGTGGGTTAGTCTGGGCACCCTTTGACCTAGCTTTTGGGGTTGAGTTAGGCTCATGGTATATAACGAGTCCAAGGAACCCATCGATCTCCTTTGTGGGATTCCATCACCCCCCTCCCCCATGCCCATAACGGTCAACGGGAGCTTAAACAATCTATCCTGGGGGCCTAACATCGGGGCCCGACTTTGATACCACGATAAAAATGGATCTTGCCTAATTCAATCCCAAAAGTTGAATATCAATTGGCTTGGGCCTGATTTAACCCCAAAAATTTTGGGGTATTATCACTTTTAGCCCGTGCCAGAAACTATTTACATCTGGTAGCCGGAAAAGTATATAAAACTTGTATAATTTTTGTATATAATATACTGTATATTTATGCAAAAAATATACAAATTTTATACATTTTTTCGACTATTATTTTTACAGCCGCTATACAGGGTCATTTTTCCAAATTTTTTGAATATCAATTGATATCCTGAGGCCCAACTGGAGGTTGAATATGCTTACCGTACAGATTGCTCATTCCCTCTCACTTGACTATAAGTATAATCATTTCCACACCAGTTCTAACAAACTCAGTTGTGCTTGAAATACTGCCTATTTATTGAACAAAATTAATCAATAGTTTCCTTCCATATATCAATTGATAGTTTCTTGATACGAGTCTATGACTAAGATAGAGTATATTTCTATTTATTGTACTGTGTTACTTTGCTCATATATGTTTTATCTTATGATATTAGGCAAGCAAAGCTGTAAATAGAGTTCAGGTTTGTTGATTAGTTGAATGATATTTGGTGCGCCTTCTCGGACGAGGAATCAACATAAGGGTTCAAGCCGTAGAAGCTGCCTCTAATGCTTGCATTAGAATAGGTTGTCTACATCATAACCCTTGGAGTACGGTCCTTTCTCGGACCCTGTCACACTTCTTTTTTGCACGCCCGCCCCCGAAGGGTAAAATGCGCGAGGGGAGTTTTTCCAATTTAAGCGACAATATTCAAAATGTGATTATTTATTTAATTCAGAGTCGCCACTTGGGAAAGGTTTGGCTTTTGGTGTCCTAAGTCACCGGTTTATCTTGAATCCCAAATCGAGGAAATTTTCGACTTTTCCAAATGAAGTCTGCGAACCAGAAATTCTAAGTAAGGAATTCTGTTGACCCGAGGGAAGGTGTTAGGCACCCTCGAATCCCGTGGTTCTAGCACGGTCGCTTAAATTGTTATAATGGCTAAATATCTTATTTAAATACATGTTGTGACTTATGTGCTTTTATTGAGTTTAAAATCGCTTTTATTATTATCATTTATTTTTGTAGAATTGCAACGTCGTGAAAATGCATCTCGAACCACGTCACAATCAATGCACCCGTGATCGTCAACACATTTTGACTCCGTTGAGATTTGGATTTGGGTCACATCAATGTGCATCCGTGTTTAAGAAGGTTAAATTATAATTAAGTCGCGCCTAAAGAGTCTAACGCATTATTATCTTTGGGGAAGGCAGTGAAATTCACTAAAAGTCCATCCCAAATTCCAAGTATTTATTATGATTAATTGTTGAGGGCCCCGCAATTTGCATTTCTAATTTGGCGAGGCTCATCTCATTATTTTAGAAGGAATATCCTAAAGCGACTACATTTCTAATGTGTTTGTCTCTAAAAAAAAATAGAAGAAAAGATGCATGCTAATTCAATTATATGCTTTGGCAAAATCCAGATTTTGTTAATCGTCTGATTAATTATTTACAGGGTGAAGAAACGTTATACCTCATGAAACATGCTTTTAATTTGATAGAAGATACAAGATTGATGAAACGCTACAACTACTACAAGCGCTCCTTGAATTAAATTTAACTCATTTAGACAGGATTAATTAAAACCACTTATTAGAGGATGCGACTAATGATATTTGAAACTCATCCTATAAACTGCCTAATGAAGCTAAAACTCGAGAATCTAAAACTGTATTGTATTTTTGCGAAATTGAAACGGACCGTCCACCCTACATATTCAAAACATGCTGAAGAACGAGTTTGAATTAACAATCATACTAATGGTTGCATATGCCATGAATTATAGTTACATCCTGTATATCATTAAACGAATCACATATCGTGGTTTAGATCAACATAAGCTTCGATTAAATACACACTTGCTAATATATTCTCTATTGAACTACAAACTAAAATCTACATAACTTAACAACCTTTAACAAAAGTCTGTAAGTAAAACAACAGATGATTATAATTCCTTCAGATCTTTCAATTCATGCTTTTCATTGTTACAAATCAGTTACACCAATGCGGGGGTCAAAATGTGTACCTGGGAAATGCTTACAATGAAGAAGCAGGAGAGTCAGTAGAGCAGCAGTACAAACGAAACAGCAGCAGTAACAGATAGATAGTAGCAGGACAAGTTTCAGTGCAAGATGCAATTATAGACGAAGGAAAAGGTAGCAAAATGACAGCAATAAGCAGGGGAGTAGGATAAAAACTCAGGCAGATCAAATCCAAGAATGAACCAATGAGACCAACCAACCAGTAAACTCAGTTAAAGACTTGGAAAAATCTGTATTGATTCCACAAGTTGAAAACAAAAGAAATACAAACAAACAAATAGGAAGAAACAGTTTCTGATTTTGTCTGTATGTTTCCTATTCCTTGCTCTTTTTCTATATGTGTTTTTCTCACTCAAGGTATGTCTGTATATCCTATTCTGTGGTATCTTTCCTTGTATCTATGCTTTCTAAAACCCCTCAAAATCCAGTCTAATTTTCAGCCTAAAAAAATCAGTCTGCCTCTCAAAATCAGTCTCAAAGTCTGTCTGAGTTTCTCCAAATCCAGTCCGTTTAATGGAAGTTCTGCTTCCTTTTATATCCTAAACTCAAACTATTCACAGCCAGTTAAACAACTCAGAACCTATTCCTTTTTAGCTGTTTTTCCAACTCAAACATTTAAAATTAGGAACCCCCATCATATTCCCTGACAGTCCCCTTTTAACATTTTATTAAACTAAAAGCAGGCCAGGGGCAGCAAGAATATAATCTGACAGCATATGCTGTCAAACTATTTTAATCTAAACAAGGGCCTTTATGCACATGTTGTGCACAAGTGCACATGCCACCAATTCAGACTGCAGTTACAGACCAAAACCTTAGATTTATGATTCAAATTAACAACTATAAGTAGCTATACTCGATTCTCAATTTTGATTCAAACAAATGTTCAGCAAGAACAAATCAAATTGTTATCATTCAAACAACTGAAACTATTCGACGACACGTATTGAATCGACTATACTAATTACAACATATACAATCAAACACCATGATCAGAGATCTAACAGTATCAAACATGCGATTCAAATTGTACTGTCAAAACAATGACCTTGGGAACTAAATAATCGACCAATTTCAAATTCAACTGACTATACAGTTTACACACTCACACACATTATCAGTGAATGAAGAAGGACTTGACCAAATGCAAAGGTCCAGGCAAGGTGGACAGGACACAGTCAACTAATTAATTCAGAAATAAAAATCAACTAACATTTTGGGGCAATAAGCAAACATTTAA
Source organism: Nicotiana tabacum (assembly GCF_000715075.1). Classification (NCBI taxonomy): domain Eukaryota; kingdom Viridiplantae; phylum Streptophyta; class Magnoliopsida; order Solanales; family Solanaceae; genus Nicotiana; species Nicotiana tabacum. The sequence continues at coordinate 134,051,443 of NC_134095.1, forward strand.
TTACAACAAAACTCATGAACTGATAGAAAAGAAAACAAAAATACCTGAAATCTTGAAAAATCAGCAAACCCTAGCTCGGACTTGAATTGATCTTTCTTAGGGTTGGACGGACTTTAATCGAAGTGTTCTCAACTGAGAACACTTCGATTAAGGTCCATTAGACCCTAATCAACTCGGCTCAAACGGACACAGACCGGTCATGAGGATTCCTAGGGTTCCTAGAGGCAGATTTGGTTTTTGGGTTTCCTTGGTCAGATTCGGACCAAACCAAGCATGGCTTGGTCACGAGGGAGGTCCGAGGACTGTCTGGTGTGAAACTGGGGTAGATCGGGGTAAGTTGAGGTCCGACTCGAATCTTCAAATGAAGATTCGAGAAGGTGGGAGGGGATTCGAGCTAAATGGTTGATGGATTTAGGTTCAGGATGGTGAGGTGCATCTATGGTGTTAAGGCGGGGGTCACCGGCGTCCATGCCGCCGGGTTTTTGGTAAGGGGAACGGGGGGCGGCTCTAGGGGGGTGGCTCTAGGGTTCCGGGGTTGGGGTCTGTGAAGGGGATGAGGACGAAGGTAGGGGGTCTTGGATAGGGGGCAGGGTATGAATGGAAAGTTTATATATGGGATGGATGGCCTGATCTCAGCCGTTAGATCAATCGAGATCAACGGCCTGGATCGGGAGGTTTAAGTGAAACGATGTAGTTTGCTTTCATACTGGTGGATTAGGTTGGGTTTCATTGGGTCGGGTCTGATAATAGGTAAAGGAGATGGAACGAGGGCTGTTAGATCAGCCCGACTTGAACGGCTGAGATTAGACGGCCGTATACGGCGTCGTTTGGGTAAAGGACTGGTCTGATCTGGACCGTTCCCCTGAATCAATCAACGGCTCAAAAGGATGACGCCCATACGGCGTCGTTTGGGGCATCCCGCAGAAATCCTGGTTGGACTGGGTCATTTATATGAGTTTGGGCCTGATTTCATTTGAAATTATGGCCCAAATCCAATGTTTTTCTTCTTACAACTCAAAAAATAGAATTCCTAATAAAATTATACCAATATTAATTAATACTCAAAACAACAATTATCACTCACATTGACATTTAATTAAAATAAAATCACTTAATGACAATAAAAAATAGAATAAAAGACGCATATTTTTTACGATTTTCCTTTTTAAAAACCACTTATGGTTCAACTACACACGACACACATTTTTTGTATTTGTTTTAATAAAAATAAAATGGGCCAAAAATCATAAATAATTAACAACGTACCACGTAAAAATAAAAAAATTGTACAGCAAGATCAATTTCTATTATTTTCATTTCTTTTTTGAGTGATTGTCGCAAAAACAAAAATCACGTGCTCACAGCTGCCCCTCTTTGTTCGGAAACACGAAGAGTTTTCGTGCAAAAATAAAGTGAGCGGATATGAGCGATTTTTGCCTATTTGGACTACTCCGTGTGAAGCATGTTTTGAAAGATCCGACCGAATCTTTGCTTCAAAGATTTCCTACATATCCTGGGCTAAACAGGAATCAGGTCAATGTAGTTCGGGAAATTTTGGCAGCCGGGACTACCATGGGATTGCAATGCTTGCTGTTACTGCTGTTGCTGTTGTCACCGTTGCTTTACTGACCGCCTTATTACAACCAAAGAAAATTGAAACTGAACTGAATACTTATATGCATGTCAACTGCTAGTTACAAGATTCCTATCTATGATTCTTTTGCGACTTGATCTTGGGTCTTAGCTGATTTTGCTTGGAGACTTCGATCCGAATCTTGATGCTTCCAAGTTGTAGGCGCCTATTTGTTTCTGCGACACTGAGTAAGGTGGGGTTGGTAGAATTCGAGGCCTTGATCAAACCTTTGAACGATACGCCCTTCGCCTTTCCGAATATCTCGGCATATCTTCTTTTTGTCTTTTTCTTCTTTTATTCTGAGTTGAGACTCGTCTTGTGGGTCGTCTCCATCCTTGTGTCTCGAGGTCAGACCTGCGGGGAAAAACAAACGAACGAAATTTCTACCCCAGTGCTACTAGGAAAATTTCGTGAGTTAGTTGCCGGGAAGTTTACAAAGTTGATGAAGGGATTGGACCACAAAATGCAACTTCAGGATTGGATCCCTAATATTGCCATAAGGTAAAAATGCTCAGTTCAGGGTTGGAGCCCTAATACTGACTAGCTAGGGAGAAGTTCAGTTTAGAGTTGAAACCCTAATACTGACTAACTGGGGAAAAGTTCAGTTTAGAGTTGAAACCCTAATACTGACTAACTGGGGAAAAGTTCAGTTTAGGGTTGGGGCCCTAATACTGACTGACTGGGGAAAAGTTTAGTTTAGGGTTGGGGCCATAATACTAACTGAATGGAAAAAGTTCAGTTTAGGGTTTAAAACCCTAATGCTGACTAAAGGAAAGAGTTCAGTTTAGGGTTTAAAAGCCTAATCCTGATTAAATGGAAAAAGTTCAGTTTAGGGTTTTAAAACCCTAATGCTGACTAAAGGAAAGAGTTCAGTTTAGGGTTGGGGCCCTAATACTGACTGAATGGAAAAGTTCAGTTTAGGGTTTAAAACCCTAATGCTGACTGAATGGAAAAAGTTAGTTTAGGGTTTAAAACCCTAATGCTGACTAAATGAAAAAAGTTCAGTTTAGGGTTTAGAACCCTAATGCTGACTAAATAGAAAAAGTTCAGTTTAGGGTTTAAAACCCTAATGCTGACTAAAGGAAAGAGTTCAGTTTAGGGTTTAAAACCCTAATGCTAACTAAATGGAAAAAGTTCAGTTTAGGGTTTAAAATCCTAATGTTGACTACATGGAAAAAGTTCAGTTTAGGGTTTAAAACCCTAATGCTGACTGAATGAAAAGAGTTCAGTTTAGGGTTTAAAACCCTAATGTTGACTGAATGGAAAAGTTCAGTTTAGGGTTTTAAAACCCTAATGCTGACTAAATGGAAAAAGTTCAGTTTAGGGTTTAAAACCGTAATGCTGACAAAAGGAAAAGTTCAGTTTAGGGTTTAAAACCCTAATGCTGACTGAAAGGAAAAGTTCAGTTTAGGGTTTAAAACCCTAATGCTGACTAAATGGAAAAAGTTCAGTTTAGGGTTTAAAACCCTAATGCTGACTAAAGGAAAAGTTTAGTTTAGGGTTTAAAACCCTAATGCTGACTAAAGGAAAAAGATCAGTTTAGGGTTTAAAACCCTAATGCTAACTAAGTGGAAAAAGTTCAGTTTAGGGTTTAAAACCCTAATGCTGACTGAAGGAAAAAGTTCAGTTTAGGGTTTTAAAACCCTAATGCTGAAAGAAGGAAAAAGTTCAGTTTAGGGTTTAAAACCCTAATGCTGACTAAAAGGAAGAGTTCAGTTTAGGGTTTAAAACCCTAATCCTGATTAAATGGAAAAAGTTCAGTTTAGGGTTTTAAAACCCTAATGCTGACTAAAGGAAAGAGTTCAGTTTAGGGTTGGGGCCCTAATACTGACTGAATGGAAAAGTTCAGTTTAGGGTTTAAAACCCTAATGCTGACTGAATGGAAAAAGTTCAGTTTAGGGTTTAAAACCCTAATGCTGACTAAATGGAAAAAGTTCAGTTTAGGGTTTAGAACCCTAATGCTGACTAAATAGAAAAAGTTCAGTTTAGGGTTTAAAACCCTAATGCTGACTAAAGGAAAGAGTTCAGTTTAGGGTTTAAAACCCTAATGCTAACTAAATGGAAAAAGTTCAGTTTAAGGTTTAAAATCCTAATGTTGACTAAATGGAAAAAGTTCAGTTTAGGGTTTAAAACCCTAATGCTGACTAAAGGAAAAGTTCAGTTTATGGTTTAAAACCTTAATGCTGACTGAAGGAAAAAGTTCTGTTTAGGGTTTAAAACTCTAATGCTGACTAAATGGAAAAGGTTCAGTTTAGGGTTTAAAACCCTAATGCTGACTAAAGGAAAAGTTCAGTTTAGGGTTTAAAACCCTAATGTTGACTGAAGGAAAAAGTTCAGTTTAGGGTTTAAAACCCTAATGCTGACTGAAGGAAAAAGTTCAGTTTAGGGTTTTAAAACCCTAATGGTGACAGAAGGAAAAAGTTCAGTTTAGGGTTTAAAACCCTAATGCTGACTAAAAGGAAGAGTTCAGTTTAGGGTTTAAAACCCTAATGCTGACTAAATGGAAGAGTTCAGTTTAGGGTTTAAAACCTTAATGCTGACTTAAATGAAAAGAGTTCAGTTTAGGGTTTAAAACCCTAATGCTCACTAAAGGGAAGAGTTCAGTTTAGGGTTTAAAACCCTAATGCTGACTAAAGGAAAAAGTTCAGTTTAGGGTTTAAAACCCTAATGCTGACTAGATGGGAAAAGTTCAGTTTAGGGTTTAAAACCCTAATGCTGACTGAAGGAAAAAGTTCAGTTTAGGGTTTAAAACCCTAATGCTGATTGAAGGAAAAAATTCAGTTTAAGGTTTAAAATCCTAATGCTGACTGAAGGAAAAAGTTCAGTTTAGGGTTTAAAACCCTAATGCTGACTGAAGGAAAATGTTCAGTTGAGGGTTTTAAAACCCTAATGCTGACTAAATGGAAAAAGTTCAGTTTAGGGTTTAAAACCCTAATGCTGACTAAAGGAAAAGTTCAGTTTAGGGTTTAAAACCCTAATGCTGACTGAAGGAAAAAGTTCAGTTTAGGGTTTAAAACCCTAATGCTGACTAAAGGAAAAGTTCAGTTTAGGGTTTAAAACCCTAATGCTGACTAAATGGAAGAGTTCAGTTTAGGGTTTAAAACCCTAATGCTGACTAAATGGAAAAAGTTCAGTTTAGGATTTAAAACCCTAATGTTGACTGAAGGAAAAAGTTCAGTTTAGGGTTTAAAACCCTAATGCTGACTGAAGGAAAAAGTTCAGTTTAGGGTTTAAAACCCTAATGCTGACTGAATGAAAAAGTTCAGTTTAGGGTTTAAAACCCTAATGCTGACTAAAAGGAAGAGTTCAGTTTAGGGTTTAAAACCCTAATGCTGACTAAATGGAAGAGTTCAGTTTAGGGTTTAAAACCCTAATGCTGACTAAAAGGAAGAGTTCAGTTTAGGGGTTTAAAACCCTAATGCTGACTGAAGGGAAAAGTTCAGTTTAGGGTTTAAAACCCTAATGCTGACTGAAGGAAAAAGTTCAGTTTAGGGTTTAAAACCCTAATGCTGACTAGATGGGAAAAGTTCAGTTTAGGGTTTAAAACCCTAATGCTGACTGAAGGAAAAAGTTCAGTTTAGGGTTTAAAACCCTAATGCTGACTGAAGGAAAAAGTTCAGTTTAGGGTTTAAAACCCTAATGCTGACTGAAGGAAAAAGTTCAGTTTAGGGTTTAAAACCCTAATGCTGACTGAAGGAAAAAGTTCAGTTTAGGGTTCAAAACCCTAATGCTGACTAATGGAAAAAAGTTCAGTTTAGGGTTTAAAACCCTAATGCTGACTAAAGGAAAAAGTTCAGTTTAGGGTTTAAAACCCTAATGCTGACTAAAGTAAAAAGTTCAGTTTAAGATTTAAAACCCTAATGCTGACTCAATGGAAAAAGTTCAGTTTAGGGTTTAAAAACCTAATTCTGACTTAATGGAAAAAGTTCAGTTTAGGGTTTAAAACCCTAATGCTGACTGAAGGGAAAAGTTCAGTTTAGGGTTTAAAACCCTAATGCTGACTAAAGGAAAAAGTTCAGTTTAGGGTTTAAAACCCTAATGCTGACTGAAGGAAAAAGTTCAGTTTAGGGTTTAAAACCCTAATGCTGACTGAAGGAAAAAGTTCAGTTTAGGGTTTAAAACCCTAATGATGACTGAAGGAAAACGTTCAGTTTAGGGTTTAAAACCCTAATGCTGACTAAATGGAGAAAGTTCAGTTTAGGGTTTAAAACCCTAATGCTGACTAAATGGAAAAAGTTCAGTTTAAGGTTTAAAACCCTAATGTTGACTAAATGGAAAAAGTTCAGTTTAGGGTTTAAAACCCTAATGCTGACTAAATGGAAAAAGTTCAGTTTAAGGTTTAAAACCCTAATGCTGACTAAATGGAAAAAGTTCAGTTTAGGGTTTAAAACCCTAATGCTGACTAAAGGAAAAGTTCAGTTTCGGGTTTAAAACCCTAATGCTGACTGAAGGAAAAAGTTCAGTTTATGGTTTAAAACCCTAATGCTGACTGAATGGAAAAGTTCAGTTTAGGGTTTAAAACCCTAATGCTGACTAAAGGAAAGAGTTCAGTTTATGGTTTAAAACCCTAATGCTGACTGAATGGAAAAGTTCAGTTTAGGGTTTAAAACCCTAATGCTGACTAAAGGAAAGAGTTCAGTTTAGGGTTTAAAACACTAATGCTGACTAAATGGAGAAAGTTCAGTTTAGGGTTTAAAACCCTAATGCTGACTAAATGGAAAAAGTTCAGTTTAGGGTTTAAAACCCTAATGCTGAGTAAAGGAAAAGTTCAGTTTCGGGTTTAAAACCCTAATGCTGACTGAAGGAAAAAGTTCAGTTTAGGGTTTAAAACCCTAATGCTGACTGAATGGAAAAAGTTCAGTTTAGGGTTTAAAACCCTAATGCTGACTGAAGGGAAAAGTTCAATTTAGGGTTTTAAAACCCTAATGCTGACTGAAGGAAAAAGTTCAGTTTAGGGTTTAAAACCCTAATGCTGACTGAAGGAAAAAGTTCAGTTTAGGGTTTAAAACCCTAATGCTGACTAAATGGAAAAAGTTCAGTTTAGGATTTAAAACCCTAATGCTGACTGAAGGAAAAAGTTCAGTTTAGGGTTTAAAACCCTAATGCTGACTGAAGGAAAAAGTTCAGTTTAGGGTTTAAAACCCTAATGCTGACTGAAGGAAAAAGTTCAGTTTAGGGTTTAAAACCCTAATGCTGACTAAAAGGAAGAGTTCAGTTTAGGGTTTAAAACCCTAATGCTGACTAAATGGAAGAGTTCAGTTTAGGGTTTAAAACCCTAATGCTGACTTAAATGAAAAAAGTTCAGTTTAGGGTTTAAAACCCTAATGCTGACTGAAGGGAAGAGTTCAGTTTAGGGTTTAAAACCCTAATGCTGACTGAAGGAAAAAGTTCAGTTTAGGGTTTAAAACCCTAATGCTGACTAGATGGGAAAAGTTCAGTTTAGGGTTTAAAACCCTAATGCTGACTGTAGGAAAAAGTTCAGTTTAGGTTTTAAAACCCTAATGCTGACTGAAGGAAAAAGTTCAGTTTAGGGTTTCAAACCCTAATGCTGACTGAAGGAAAAAGTTCAGTTTAGGGTTTAAAACCCTAATGCTGACTGAAGGAAAAAGTTCAGTTTAGGGTTTAAAACCCTAATGCTGACTAGATGGGAAACGTTCAGTTTAGGGTTTAAAACCCTAATGCTGACTGAAGGAAAAAGTTCAGTTTAGGTTTTAAAACCCTAATGCTGACTGAAGGAAAAAGTTCAGTTTAGGGTTTAAAACCCTAATGCTGACTAAAAGGAAGAGTTCAGTTTAGATTTTAAAACCCTAATGTTGACTAAATGGAAGAGTTCAGTTTAGGGTTTAAAACCCTAATGCTGACTTAAATGAAAAAAGTTCAGTTTAGGGTTTAAAACCCTAATACTGACTGAAGGGAAGAGTTCAGTTTAGGGTTTAAAACCCTAATGCTGACTGAAGGAAAAAGTTCAGTTTAGGGTTTAAAACCCTAATGCTGACTAGATGGGAAAAGTTCAGTTTAGGGTTTAAAACCCTAATGCTGACTGTAGGAAAAAGTTCAGTTTAGGTTTTAAAACCCTAATGCTGACTGAAGGAAAAAGTTCAGTTTAGGGTTTCAAACCCTAATGCTGACTGAAGGAAAAAGTTCAGTTTAGGGTTTAAAACCCTAATGCTGACTGAAGGAAAAAGTTCAGTTTAGGGTTTAAAACCCTAATGCTGACTAGATGGGAAACGTTCAGTTTAGGGTTTAAAACCCTAATGCTGACTGAAGGAAAAAGTTCAGTTTAGGTTTTAAAACCCTAATGCTGACTGAAGGAAAAAGTTCAATTTATGGTTTAAAACCCTAATGCTGACTGAAGGAAAAAGTTCAGTTTAGGGTTTAAAACCGTAATGCTGACTGAAGGAAAAAGTTCAGTTTAGGGTTTAAAACCCTAATGCTGACTGAAGGAAAAAGTTTAGTTTAGGGTTTAAAACCCTAATGCTGACTAAAGGAAAAAGGTCAGTTTAGGGTTTAAAACCCTAATGCTGACTGAATGGAAAAAAGTTCAGTTTAGGGTTTAAAACTCTAATGCTGACTAAAGGAAAAAGTTCAGTTTAGGGTTTAAAACCCTAATGCTGACTAAAGTAAAAAGTTCAGTTTAAGATTTAAAACCCTAATGCTGACTCAATGGAAAAAGTTCAGTTTAGGGTTTAAAACCCTAATGCTGACTTAATGGAAAAAGTTCAGTTTAGGGTTTAAAACCCTAATGCTGAATGAAGGGAAAAGTTCAGTTTAGGGTTTTAAAACCCTAATGCTGACTAAACGGAAACGTTCAGTTTAGGGTTTAAAACCCTAATGCTGACTGAAGGAAAAAGTTCAGTTTAGGGTTTAAAACCCTAATGCTGACTGAAGGAAAAAGTTCAATTTAGGGTTTAAAACCCTAATGCTGACTAAATGGAGAAAGTTCAGTTTAGGGTTTAAAACCCTAATGGTGACTAAATGGAAAAAGTTCAGTTTAAGGTTTAAAACCCTAATGCTGACTAAATGGAAAAAGTTCAGTTTAGGGTTTAAAACCCTAATGCTGACTAAAGGAAAAGTTCAGTTTCGGGTTTAAAACCCTAATGCTGACTGAAGGAAAAAGTTCAGTTTATGGTTTAAAACCCTAATGCTGACTGAATGGAAAAGTTCAGTTTAGGGTTTAAAACCCTAATGCTGACTAAAGGAAAGAGTTCAGTTTAGGGTTTAAAACACTAATGCTGACTGAAGGAAAAAGTTCAGTTTAGGGTTTAAAACCCTAATGCTGACTAGATGGGAAACGTTCAGTTTAGGGTTTAAAACCCTAATGTTGACTGAAGGAAAAAGTTCAGTTTAGGTTTTAAAACCCTAATGCTGACTGAAGGAAAAAGTTCAGTTTAGGGTTTAAAACCCTAATGCTGACTAAAAGGAAGAGTTCAGTTTAGGGTTTAAAACCCTAATGCTGACTAAATGGAAGAGTTCAGTTTAGGGTTTAAAACCCTAATGCTGACTTAAATGAAAAAAGTTCAGTTTAGGGTTTAAAACCCTAATGCTGACTGAAGGGAAGAGTTCAGTTTAGGGTTTAAAACCCTAATGCTGACTGAAGGAAAAAGTTCAGTTTAGGGTTTAAAACCCTAATGCTGACTAGATGGGAAAAGTTCAGTTTAGGGTTTAAAACCCTAATGCTGACTGTAGGAAAAAGTTCAGTTTAGGTTTTAAAACCCTAATGCTGACTGAAGGAAAAAGTTCAGTTTAGGGTTTCAAACCCTAATGCTGACTGAAGGAAAAAGTTCAGTTTAGGGTTTAAAACCCTAATGCTGACTAAAGGAAAAAGTTCAGTTTAGGGTTTAAAACCCTAATGCTGACTAGATGGGAAACGTTCAGTTTAGGGTTTAAAACCCTAATGCTGACTGAAGGAAAAAGTTCAGTTTAGGTTTTAAAACCCTAATGCTGACTGAAGGAAAAAGTTCAATTTATGGTTTAAAACCCTAATGCTGACTGAAGGAAAAAGTTCAGTTTAGGGTTTAAAACCGTAATGCTGACTGAAGGAAAAAGTTCAGTTTAGGGTTTTAAACCCTAATGCTGACTGAAGGAAAAAGTTTAGTTTAGGGTTTAAAACCCTAATGCTGACTAAAGGAAAAAGGCCAGTTTAGGGTTTAAAACCCTAATGCTGACTGAATGGAAAAAAGTTCAGTTTAGGGTTTAAAACTCTAATGCTGACTAAAGGAAAAAGTTCAGTTTAGGGTTTAAAACCCTAATGCTGACTAAAGTAAAAAGTTCAGTTTAAGATTTAAAACCCTAATGCTGACTCAATGGAAAAAGTTCAGTTTAGGGTTTAAAACCCTAATGCTGACTTAATGGAAAAAGTTCAGTTTAGGGTTTAAAACCCTAATGCTGAATGAAGGGAAAAGTTCAGTTTAGGGTTTTAAAACCCTAATGCTGACTAAACGGAAACGTTCAGTTTAGGGTTTAAAACCCTAATGCTGACTGAAGGAAAAAGTTCAGTTTAGGGTTTAAAACCCTAATGCTGACTGAAGGAAAAAGTTCAATTTAGGGTTTAAAACCCTAATGCTGACTAAATGGAGAAAGTTCAGTTTAGGGTTTAAAACCCTAATGGTGACTAAATGGAAAAAGTTCAGTTTAAGGTTTAAAACCCTAATGCTGACTAAATGGAAAAAGTTCAGTTTAGGGTTTAAAACCCTAATGCTGACTAAAGGAAAAGTTCAGTTTCGGGTTTAAAACCCTAATGCTGACTGAAGGAAAAAGTTCAGTTTATGGTTTAAAACCCTAATGCTGACTGAATGGAAAAGTTCAGTTTAGGGTTTAAAACCCTAATGCTGACTAAAGGAAAGAGTTCAGTTTAGGGTTTAAAACACTAATGCTGACTGAAGGAAAAAGTTCAGTTTAGGGTTTAAAACCCTAATGCTGACTAGATGGGAAACGTTCAGTTTAGGGTTTAAAACCCTAATGTTGACTGAAGGAAAAAGTTCAGTTTAGGTTTTAAAACCCTAATGCTGACTGAAGGAAAAAGTTCAGTTTAGGGTTTAAAACCCTAATGCTGACTAAAAGGAAGAGTTCAGTTTAGGGTTTAAAACCCTAATGCTGACTAAATGGAAGAGTTCAGTTTAGGGTTTAAAACCCTAATGCTGACTTAAATGAAAAAAGTTCAGTTTAGGGTTTAAAACCCTAATGCTGACTGAAGGGAAGAGTTCAGTTTAGGGTTTAAAACCCTAATGCTGACTGAAGGAAAAAGTTCAGTTTAGGGTTTAAAACCCTAATGCTGACTAGATGGGAAAAGTTCAGTTTAGGGTTTAAAACCCTAATGCTGACTGTAGGAAAAAGTTCAGTTTAGGTTTTAAAACCCTAATGCTGACTGAAGGAAAAAGTTCAGTTTAGGGTTTCAAACCCTAATGCTGACTGAAGGAAAAAGTTCAGTTTAGGGTTTAAAACCCTAATGCTGACTAAAGGAAAAAGTTCAGTTTAGGGTTTAAAACCCTAATGCTGACTAGATGGGAAACGTTCAGTTTAGGGTTTAAAACCCTAATGCTGACTGAAGGAAAAAGTTCAGTTTAGGTTTTAAAACCCTAATGCTGACTGAAGGAAAAAGTTCAATTTATGGTTTAAAACCCTAATGCTGACTGAAGGAAAAAGTTCAGTTTAGGGTTTAAAACCGTAATGCTGACTGAAGGAAAAAGTTCAGTTTAGGGTTTTAAACCCTAATGCTGACTGAAGGAAAAAGTTTAGTTTAGGGTTTAAAACCCTAATGCTGACTAAAGGAAAAAGGCCAGTTTAGGGTTTAAAACCCTAATGCTGACTGAATGGAAAAAAGTTCAGTTTAGGGTTTAAAACTCTAATGCTGACTAAAGGAAAAAGTTCAGTTTAGGGTTTAAAACCCTAATGCTGACTAAAGTAAAAAGTTCAGTTTAAGATTTAAAACCCTAATGCTGACTCAATGGAAAAAGTTCAGTTTAGGGTTTAAAACCCTAATGCTGACTTAATGGAAAAAGTTCAGTTTAGGGTTTAAAACCCTAATGCTGAATGAAGGGAAAAGTTCAGTTTAGGGTTTTAAAACCCTAATGCTGACTAAACGGAAACGTTCAGTTTAGGGTTTAAAACCCTAATGCTGACTGAAGGAAAAAGTTCAGTTTAGGGTTTAAAACCCTAATGCTGACTGAAGGAAAAAGTTCAGTTTAGGGTTTAAAACCCTAATGCTGACTAAATGGAGAAAGTTCAGTTTAGGGTTTAAAACCCTAATGGTGACTAAATGGAAAAAGTTCAGTTTAAGGTTTAAAACCCTAATGCTGACTAAATGGAAAAAGTTCAGTTTAGGGTTTAAAACCCTAATGCTGACTAAAGGAAAAAGTTCAGTTTATGGTTTAAAACCCTAATGCTGACTGAATGGAAAAGTTCAGTTTAGGGTTTAAAACCCTAATGCTGACTAAAGGAAAGAGTTCAGTTTAGGGTTTAAAACACTAATGCTGACTGAAGGAAAAAGTTCAGTTTAGGGTTTAAAACCCTAATGCTGACTAGATGGGAAACGTTCAGTTTAGGGTTTAAAACCCTAATGTTGACTGAAGGAAAAAGTTCAGTTTAGGTTTTAAAACCCTAATGCTGACTGAAGGAAAAAGTTCAGTTTAGGGTTTAAAACCCTAATGCTGACTAAAAGGAAGAGTTCAGTTTAGGGTTTAAAACCCTAATGCTGACTAAATGGAAGAGTTCAGTTTAGGGTTTAAAACCCTAATGCTGACTAAATGGAAAAAGTTCAGTTTAGGGTTTAAAACCCTAATGCTGACTAAAGGAAAAGTTCAGTTTCGGGTTTAAAACCCTAATGCTGACTGAAGGAAAAAGTTCAGTTTAGGGTTTAAAACCCTAATGCTGACTGAATGGAAAAAGTTCAGTTTAGGGTTTAAAACCCTAATGCTGACTGAAGGGAAAAGTTCAATTTAGGGTTTTAAAACCCTAATGCCGACTGAAGGAAAAAGTTCAGTTTAGGGTTTAAAACCCTAATGCTGACTGAAGGAAAAAGTTCAGTTTAGGGTTTAAAACCCTAATGCTGACTAAATGGAAAAAGTTCAGTTTAGGATTTAAAACCCTAATGCTGACTGAAGGAAAAAGTTCAGTTTAGGGTTTAAAACCCTAATGCTGACTGAAGGAAAAAGTTCAGTTTAGGGTTTAAAACCCTAATGCTGACTGAAGGAAAAAGTTCAGTTTAGAGTTTAAAACCTTAATGCTGATTGAAGGAAATAGTTCAGTTTAGGGTTTTAAAACCCTAATGCTGACTGAATGGAAAAAGTTCAGTTTAGGGTTTAAAACCCTAATGCTGACTGAATGGAAAAAGTTCAGTTTAGGGTTTAAAACCCTAATGCTGACTGAAGGGAAAAGTTCAATTTAGGGTTTTAAAACCCTAATGCTGACTGAAGGAAAAAGTTCAATTTAGGGTTTAAAACCCTAATGCTGACTAAATGGAAAAAGTTCAGTTTAGGGTTTAAAACCCTAATGCTGACTAAATGGAAAAAGTTCAGTTTAGGGTTTAAAACCCTAATGATGACTGAAGGAAAAAGTTCAGTTTAGGGTTTAAAACCCTAATGCTAACTGAATGGAAAAGTTCAGTTTAGGGTTCAAAACCCTAATGCTGACTAAAGGAAAGAGTTCAGTTTAGGGTTTAAAACCCTAATGCTGACTGAAGGAAAAAGTTCAGTTTAGGGTTTAAAACCCTAATGCTGACTAGATGGGAAACGTTCAGTTTAGGGTTTAAAACCCTAATGCTGACTGAAGGAAAAAGTTCAGTTTAGGTTTTAAAACCCTAATGCTGACTGAAGGAAAAAGTTCAGTTTAGGGTTTAAAACCCTAATGCTGACTAGATGGGAAACGTTCAGTTTAGGGTTTAAAACCCTAATGCTGACTGAAGGAAAAAGTTCAGTTTAGGTTTTAAAACCCTAATGCTGACTGAAGGAAAAAGTTCAATTTATGGTTTAAAACCCTAATGCTGACTGAAGGAAAAAGTTCAGTTTAGGGTTTAAAACCGTAATGCTGACTGAAGGAAAAAGTTCAGTTTAGGGTTTAAAACCCTAATGCTGACTGAAGGAAAAAGTTTAGTTTAGGGTTTAAAACCCTAATGCTGACTAAAGGAAAAAGGTCAGTTTAGGGTTTAAAACCCTAATGCTGACTGAATGGAAAAAAGTTCAGTTTAGGGTTTAAAACTCTAATGCTGACTAAAGGAAAAAGTTCAGTTTAGGGTTTAAAACCCTAATGCTGACTAAAGTAAAAAGTTCAGTTTAAGATTTAAAACCCTAATGCTGACTCAATGGAAAAAGTTCAGTTTAGGGTTTAAAACCCTAATGCTGACTTAATGGAAAAAGTTCAGTTTAGGGTTTAAAACCCTAATGCTGAATGAAGGGAAAAGTTCAGTTTAGGGTTTTAAAACCCTAATGCTGACTAAATGGAAACGTTCAGTTTAGGGATTAAAACCCTAATGCTGACTGAAGGAAAAAGTTCAGTTTAGGGTTTAAAACCCTAATGCTGACTGAAGGAAAAAGTTCAGTTTAGGCTTTAAAACCCTAATGCTGACTAAATGGAGAAAGTTCAGTTTAGGGTTTAAAACCCTAATGGTGACTAAATGGAAAAAGTTCAGTTTAGGGTTTAAAACCCTAATGCTGACTAAAGGAAAAGTTCAGTTTCGGGTTTAAAACCCTAATGCTGACTGAAGGAAAAAGTTCAGTTTATGGTTTAAAACCCTAATGCTGACTGAATGGAAAAGTTCAGTTTAGGGTTTAAAACCCTAATGCTGACTAAAGGAAAGAGTTCAGTTTAGGGTTTAAAACACTAATGCTGACTAAATGGAGAAAGTTCAGTTTAGGGTTTAAAACCCTAATGCTGACTAAATGGAAAAAGTTCAGTTTAGGGTTTAAAACCCTAATGCTGACTAAAGGAAAAGTTCAGTTTCGGGTTTAAAACCCTAATGCTGACTGAAGGAAAAAGTTCAGTTTAGGGTTTAAAACCCTAATGCTGACTGAATGGAAAAAGTTCAGTTTAGGGTTTAAAACCCTAATGCTGACTGAAGGGAAAAGTTCAATTTAGGGTTTTAAAACCCTAATGCTGACTGAAGGAAAAAGTTCAGTTTAGGGTTTAAAACCCTAATGCTGACTGAAGGAAAAAGTTCAGTTTAGGGTTTAAAACCCTAATGCTGACTAAATGGAAAAAGTTCAGTTTAGGATTTAAAACCCTAATGCTGACTGAAGGAAAAAGTTCAGTTTAGGGTTTAAAACCCTAATGCTGACTGAAGGAAAAAGTTCAGTTTAGGGTTTAAAACCCTAATGCTGACTGAAGGAAAAAGTTCAGTTTAGGGTTTAAAACCTTAATGCTGATTGAAGGAAATAGTTCAGTTTAGGGTTTTAAAACCCTAATGCTGACTGAATGGAAAAAGTTCAGTTTAGGGTTTAAAACCCTAATGCTGACTGAATGGAAAAAGTTCAGTTTAGGGTTTAAAACCCTAATGCTGACTGAAGGGAAAAGTTCAATTTAGGGTTTTAAAACCCTAATGCTGACTGAAGGAAAAAGTTCAGTTTAGGGTTTAAAACCCTAATGCTGACTGAAGGAAAAAGTTCAGTTTAGGGTTTAAAACCCTAATGCTGACTGAAGGAAAAAGTTCAGTTTAGGGTTTAAAACCCTAATGCTGACTAAAAGGAAAAGTTCAGTTTAGGGTTTAAAACCCTAATGCTGACTAAATGGAAGAGTTCAGTTTAGGGTTTAAAACCCTAATGCTGACTTAAATGAAAAAAGTTCAGTTTAGGGTTTAAAACCCTAATGCTGACTGAAGGGAAGAGTTCAGTTTAGGGTTTAAAACCCTAATGCTGACTGAAGGAAAAAGTTCAGTTTAGGGTTTAAAACCCTAATGCTGACTAGATGGGAAAAGTTCAGTTTAGGGTTTAAAACCCTAATGCTGACTGTAGGAAAAAGTTCAGTTTAGGTTTTAAAACCCTAATGCTGACTGAAGGAAAAAGTTCAGTTTAGGGTTTCAAACCCTAATGCTGACTGAAGGAAAAAGTTCAGTTTAGGGTTTAAAACCCTAATGCTGACTGAAGGAAAAAGTTCAGTTTAGGGTTTAAAACCCTAATGCTGACTAGATGGGAAACGTTCAGTTTAGGGTTTAAAACCCTAATGCTGACTGAAGGAAAAAGTTCAGTTTAGGTTTTAAAACCCTAATGCTGACTGAAGGAAAAAGTTCAATTTATGGTTTAAAACCCTAATGCTGACTGAAGGAAAAAGTTCAGTTTAGGGTTTAAAACCGTAATGCTGACTGAAGGAAAAAGTTCAGTTTAGGGTTTAAAACCCTAATGCTGACTGAAGGAAAAAGTTTAGTTTAGGGTTTAAAATCCTAATGCTGACTAAAGGAAAAAGTTCAGTTTAGGGTTTAAAACCCTAATGCTGACTAGATGGGAAACGTTCAGTTTAGGGTTTAAAACCCTAATGCTGACTGAAGGAAAAAGTTCAGTTTAGGTTTTAAAACCCTAATGCTGACTGAAGGAAAAAGTTCAATTTATGGTTTAAAACCCTAATGCTGACTGAAGGAAAAAGTTCAGTTTAGGGTTTAAAACCGTAATGCTGACTGAAGGAAAAAGTTCAGTTTAGGGTTTAAAACCCTAATGCTGACTGAAGGAAAAAGTTTAGTTTAGGGTTTAAAACCCTAATGCTGACTAAAGGAAAAAGGTCAGTTTAGGGTTTAAAACCCTAATGCTGACTGAATGGAAAAAAGTTCAGTTTAGGGTTTAAAACTCTAATGCTGACTAAAGGAAAAAGTTCAGTTTAGGGTTTAAAACCCTAATGCTGACTAAAGTAAAAAGTTCAGTTTAAGATTTAAAACCCTAATGCTGACTCAATGGAAAAAGTTCAGTTTAGGGTTTAAAACCCTAATGCTGACTTAATGGAAAAAGTTCAGTTTAGGGTTTAAAACCCTAATGCTGAATGAAGGGAAAAGTTCAGTTTAGGGTTTTAAAACCCTAATGCTGACTAAACGGAAACGTTCAGTTTAGGGTTTAAAACCCTAATGCTGACTGAAGGAAAAAGTTCAGTTTAGGGTTTAAAACCCTAATGCTGACTGAAGGAAAAAGTTCAGTTTAGGGTTTAAAACCCTAATGCTGACTAAATGGAGAAAGTTCAGTTTAGGGTTTAAAACCCTAATGGTGACTAAATGGAAAAAGTTCAGTTTAAGGTTTAAAACCCTAATGCTGACTAAATGGAAAAAGTTCAGTTTAGGGTTTAAAACCCTAATGCTGACTAAAGGAAAAGTTCAGTTTCGGGTTTAAAACCCTAATGCTGACTGAAGGAAAAAGTTCAGTTTATGGTTTAAAACCCTAATGCTGACTGAATGGAAAAGTTCAGTTTAGGGTTTAAAACCCTAATGCTGACTAAAGGAAAGAGTTCAGTTTAGGGTTTAAAACACTAATGCTGACTAAATGGAGAAAGTTCAGTTTAGGGTTTAAAACCCTAATGCTGACTAAATGGAAAAAGTTCAGTTTAGGGTTTAAAACCCTAATGCTGACTAAAGGAAAAGTTCAGTTTCGGGTTTAAAACCCTAATGCTGACTGAAGGAAAAAGTTCAGTTTAGGGTTTAAAACCCTAATGCTGACTGAATGGAAAAAGTTCAGTTTAGGGTTTAAAACCCTAATGCTGACTGAAGGGAAAAGTTCAATTTAGGGTTTTAAAACCCTAATGCTGACTGAAGGAAAAAGTTCAGTTTAGGGTTTAAAACCCTAATGCTGACTGAAGGAAAAAGTTCAGTTTAGGGTTTAAAACCCTAATGCTGACTAAATGGAAAAAGTTCAGTTTAGGATTTAAAACCCTAATGCTGACTGAAGGAAAAAGTTCAGTTTAGGGTTTAAAACCCTAATGCTGACTGAAGGAAAAAGTTCAGTTTAGGGTTTAAAACCCTAATGCTGACTGAAGGAAAAAGTTCAGTTTAAGGTTTAAAACCTTAATGCTGATTGAAGGAAATAGTTCAGTTTAGGGTTTTAAAACCCTAATGCTGACTGAATGGAAAAAGTTCAGTTTAGGGTTTAAAACCCTAATGCTGACTGAATGGAAAAAGTTCAGTTTAGGGTTTAAAACCCTAATGCTGACTGAAGGGAAAAGTTCAATTTAGGGTTTTAAAACCCTAATGCTGACTGAAGGAAAAAGTTCAGTTTAGGGTTTAAAACCCTAATGCTGACTGAAGGAAAAAGTTCAGTTTAGGGTTTAAAACCCTAATGCTGACTGAAGGAAAAAGTTTAGTTTAGGGTTTAAAACCCTAATGCTGACTAAAAGGAAGAGTTCAGTTTAGGGTTTAAAACCCTAATGCTGACTAAATGGAAGAGTTCAGTTTAGGGTTTAAAACCCTAATGCTGACTTAAATGAAAAAAGTTCAGTTTAGGGTTTAAAACCCTAATGCTGACTGAAGGGAAGAGTTCAGTTTAGGGTTTAAAACCCTAATGCTGACTGAAGGAAAAAGTTCAGTTTAGGGTTTAAAACCCTAATGCTGACTAGATGGGAAAAGTTCAGTTTAGGGTTTAAAACCCTAATGCTGACTGTAGGAAAAAGTTCAGTTTAGGTTTTAAAACCCTAATGCTGACTGAAGGAAAAAGTTCAGTTTAGGGTTTCAAACCCTAATGCTGACTGAAGGAAAAAGTTCAGTTTAGGGTTTAAAACCCTAATGCTGACTGAAGGAAAAAGTTCAGTTTAGGGTTTAAAACCCTAATGCTGACTAGATGGGAAACGTTCAGTTTAGGGTTTAAAACCCTAATGCTGACTGAAGGAAAAAGTTCAGTTTAGGTTTTAAAACCCTAATGCTGACTGAAGGAAAAAGTTCAATTTATGGTTTAAAACCCTAATGCTGACTGAAGGAAAAAGTTCAGTTTAGAGTTTAAAACCGTAATGCTGACTGAAGGAAAAAGTTCAGTTTAGGGTTTAAAACCCTAATGCTGACTGAAGGAAAAAGTTTAGTTTAGGGTTTAAAATCCTAATGCTGACTAAAGGAAAAAGTTCAGTTTAGGGTTTAAAACCCTAATGCTGACTAGATGGGAAACGTTCAGTTTAGGGTTTAAAACCCTAATGCTGACTGAAGGAAAAAGTTCAGTTTAGGTTTTAAAACCCTAATGCTGACTGAAGGAAAAAGTTCAATTTATGGTTTAAAACCCTAATGCTGACTGAAGGAAAAAGTTCAGTTTAGGGTTTAAAACCGTAATGCTGACTGAAGGAAAAAGTTCAGTTTAGGGTTTAAAACCCTAATGCTGACTGAAGGAAAAAGTTTAGTTTAGGGTTTAAAACCCTAATGCTGACTAAAGGAAAAAGGTCAGTTTAGGGTTTAAAACCCTAATGCTGACTGAATGGAAAAAAGTTCAGTTTAGGGTTTAAAACTCTAATGCTGACTAAAGGAAAAAGTTCAGTTTAGGGTTTAAAACCCTAATGCTGACTAAAGTAAAAAGTTCAGTTTAAGATTTAAAACCCTAATGCTGACTCAATGGAAAAAGTTCAGTTTAGGGTTTAAAACCCTAATGCTGACTTAATGGAAAAAGTTCAGTTTAGGGTTTAAAACCCTAATGCTGAATGAAGGGAAAAGTTCATTTTAGGGTTTTAAAACCATAATGCTGACTAAACGGAAACGTTCAGTTTAGGGTTTAAAACCTAATGCTGACTGAAGGAAAAAGTTCAGTTTAGGGTTTAAAACCCTAATGCTGACTGAAGGAAAAAGTTCAGTTTAGGGTTTAAAACCGTAATGCTGACTAAATGGAGAAAGTTCAGTTTAGGGTTTAAAACCCTAATGCTGACTAAATGGAAAAAGTTCAGTTTAGGGTTTAAAACCCTAATGCTGACTAAAGGAAAAGTTCAGTTTCGGGTTTAAAACCCTAATGCTGACTGAAGGAAAAAGTTCAGTTTATGGTTTAAAACCCTAATGCTGACTGAATGGAAAAGTTCAGTTTAGGGTTTAAAACCCTAATGCTGACTAAAGGAAAGAGTTCAGTTTAGGGTTTAAAACACTAATGCTGACTGAAGGAAAAAGTTCAGTTTAGGGTTTAAAACCCTAATGCTGACTAGATGGGAAACGTTCAGTTTAGGGTTTAAAACCCTAATGTTGACTGAAGGAAAAAGTTCATTTTAGGTTTTAAAACCCTAATGCTGACTGAAGGAAAAAGTTCAGTTTAGGGTTTAAAACCCTAATGCTGACTAAAAGGAAGAGTTCAGTTTAGGGTTTAAAACCCTAATGCTGACTAAATGGAAGAGTTCAGTTTAGGGTTTAAAACCCTAATGCTGACTTAAATGAAAAAAGTTCAGTTTAGGGTTTAAAACCCTAATGCTGACTGAAGGGAAGAGTTCAGTTTAGGGTTTAAAACCCTAATGCTGACTGAAGGAAAAAGTTCAGTTTAGGGTTTAAAACCCTAATGCTGACTAGATGGGAAAAGTTCAGTTTAGGGTTTAAAACCCTAATGCTGACTGTAGGAAAAAGTTCAGTTTAGGTTTTAAAACCCTAATGCTGACTGAAGGAAAAAGTTCAGTTTAGGGTTTCAAACCCTAATGCTGACTGAAGGGAAAAAGTTCAGTTTAGGGTTTAAAACCCTAATGCTGACTAAAGGAAAAAGTTCAGTTTAGGGTTTAAAACCCTAATGCTGACTAGATGGGAAACGTTCAGTTTAGGGTTTAAAACCCTAATGCTGACTGAAGGAAAAAGTTCAGTTTAGGTTTTAAAACCCTAATGCTGACTGAAGGAAAAAGTTCAATTTATGGTTTAAAACCCTAATGCTGACTGAAGGAAAAAGTTCAGTTTAGGGTTTAAAACCGTAATGCTGACTGAAGGAAAAAGTTCAGTTTAGGGTTTAAAACCCTAATGCTGACTGAAGGAAAAAGTTTAGTTTATGGTTTAAAACCCTAATGCTGACTAAAGGAAAAAGGTCAGTTTAGGGTTTAAAACCCTAATGCTGACTGAATGGAAAAAAGTTCAGTTTAGGGTTTAAAACTCTAATGCTGACTAAAGGAAAAAGTTCAGTTTAGGGTTTAAAACCCTAATGCTGACTAAAGTAAAAAGTTCAGTTTAAGATTTAAAACCCTAATGCTGACTCAATGGAAAAAGTTCAGTTTAGGGTTTAAAACCCTAATGCTGACTTAATGGAAAAAGTTCAGTTTAGGGTTTAAAACCCTAATGCTGAATGAAGGGAAAAGTTCAGTTTAGGGTTTTAAAACCCTAATGCTGACTAAACGGAAACGTTCAGTTTAGGGTTTAAAACCCTAATGCTGACTGAAGGAAAAAGTTCAGTTTAGGGTTTAAAACCCTAATGCTGACTGAAGGAAAAAGTTCAGTTTAGGGTTTAAAACCCTAATGCTGACTAAATGGAGAAAGTTCAGTTTAGGGTTTAAAACCCTAATGGTGACTAAATGGAAAAAGTTCAGTTTAAGGTTTAAAACCCTAATGCTGACTAAATGGAAAAAGTTCAGTTTAGGGTTTAAAACCCTAATGCTGACTAAAGGAAAAGTTCAGTTTCGGGTTTAAAACCCTAATGCTGACTGAAGGAAAAAGTTCAGTTTATGGTTTAAAACCCTAATGCTGACTGAATGGAAAAGTTCAGTTTAGGGTTTAAAACCCTAATGCTGACTAAAGGAAAGAGTTCAGTTTAGGGTTTAAAACACTAATGCTGACTAAATGGAGAAAGTTCAGTTTAGGGTTTAAAACCCTAATGCTGACTAAATGAAAAAAGTTCAGTTTAGGGTTTAAAACCCTAATGCTGACTAAAGGAAAAGTTCAGTTTCGGGTTTAAAACCCTAATGCTGACTGAAGGAAAAAGTTCAGTTTAGGGTTTAAAACCCTAATGCTGACTGAATGGAAAAAGTTCAGTTTAGGGTTTAAAACCCTAATGCTGACTGAAGGGAAAAGTTCAATTTAGGGTTTTAAAACCCTAATGCTGACTGAAGGAAAAAGTTCAGTTTAGGGTTTAAAACCCTAATGCTGACTGAAGGAAAAAGTTCAGTTTAGGGTTTAAAACCCTAATGCTGACTGAAGGAAAAAGTTTAGTTTAGGGTTTAAAACCCTAATGCTGACTGAAGGAAAAAGTTCAGTTTAGGGTTTAAAACCCTAATGCTGACTAAAGGAAAAGAGTTCAGTTTAGGGTTTAAAACCCTAATGCTGACTAAAGGAAAAGAGTTCAGTTTAGGGTCTAAAACCTTAATGCTGATTGAAGGAAATAGTTCAGTTTAGGGTTTTAAAACCCTAATGCTGACTGAATGGAAAAAGTTCAGTTTAGGGTTTAAAACCCTAATGCTGACTGAATGTAAAAAGTTCAGTTTAGGGTTTAAAACCCTAATGCTGACTGAAGGGAAAAGTTCAATTTAGGGTTTTAAAACCCTAATGTTGACTGAAGGAAAAAGTTCAGTTTAGGGTTTAAAACCCTAATGCTGACTAAATGGAAAAAGTTCAGTTTAGGGTTTAAAACCCTAATGCTGACTAAATGGAAAAACTTCAGTTTAGGGTTTAAAACCCTAATGATGACTGAAGGAAAAAGTTCAGTTTAGGGTTTAAAACCCTAATGCTAACTGAATGGAAAAGTTCAGTTTAGGGTTCAAAACCCTAATGCTGACTAAAGGAAAGAGTTCAGTTTAGGGTTTAAAACCCTAATGCTGACTGAAGGAAAAAGTTCAGTTTAGGGTTTAAAACCCTAATGCTGACTAGATGGGAAACGTTCAGTTTAGGGTTTAAAACCCTAATGCTGACTGAAGGAAAAAGTTCAGTTTAGGTTTTAAAACCCTAATGCTGACTGAAGGAAAAAGTTCAGTTTAGGGTTTAAAACCCTAATGCTGACTAAAAGGAAGAGTTCAGTTTAGGGTTTAAAACCCTAATGCTGACTAAATGGAAGAGTTCAGTTTAGGGTTTAAAACCCTAATGCTGACTTAAATGAAAAAAGTTCAGTTTAGGGTTTAAAACCCTAATGCTGACTGAAGGGAAAAGTTCAGTTTAGGGTTTAAAACCCTAATGCTGACTGAAGGAAAAAGTTCAGTTTAGGGTTTAAAACCCTAATGCTGACTAGATGGGAAAAGTTCAGTTTAGGGTTTAAAACCCTAATGCTGACTGTAGGAAAAAGTTCAGTTTAGGTTTTAAAACCCTAATGCTGACTGAAGGAAAAAGTTCAGTTTAGGGTTTCAAACCCTAATGCTGACTGAAGGAAAAAGTTCAGTTTAGGGTTTAAAACCCTAATGCTGACTGAAGGAAAAAGTTCAGTTTAGGGTTTAAAACCCTAATGCTGACTAGATGGGAAACGTTCAGTTTAGGGTTTAAAACCCTAATGCTGACTGAAGGAAAAAGTTCAGTTTAGGTTTTAAAACCCTAATGCTGACTGAAGGAAAAAGTTTAATTTATGGTTTAAAACCCTAATGCTGACTGAAGGAAAAAGTTCAGTTTAGGGTTTAAAACCGTAATGCTGACTAAAGGAAAAAGTTCAGTTTAGGGTTTAAAACCCTAATGCTGACTGAAGGAAAAAGTTCAGTTTAGGGTTTAAAACCCTAATGCTGACTGAATGGAAAAAGTTCAGTTTAGGGTTTAAAACCCTAATGCTGACTGAAGGGAAAAGTTCAATTTAGGGTTTTAAAACCCTAATGCTGACTGAAGGAAAAAGTTCAGTTTAGGGTTTAAAACCCTAATGCTGACTGAAGGAAAAAGTTCAGTTTAGGGTTTAAAACCCTAATGCTGACTAAATGGAAAAAGTTCAGTTTAGGATTTAAAACCCTAATGCTGACTGAAGGAAAAAGTTCAGTTTAGGGTTTAAAACCCTAATGCTGACTGAAGGAAAAAGTTCAGTTTAGGGTTTAAAACCCTAATGCTGACTGAAGGAAAAAGTTCAGTTTAGGGTTTAAAACCCTAATGCTGACTGAAGGAAAAAGTTCAGTTTAGGGTTTAAAACCCTAATGCTGACTGAAGGAAAAAGTTCAGTTTAGGGTTTAAAACCCTAATGCTGACTGAAGGAAAAAGTTCAGTTTAGGGTTTAAAACCCTAATGCTGACTGAAGGGAAAAGTTCAATTTAGGGTTTTAAAACCCTAATGCTGACTGAAGGAAAAAGTTCAGTTTAGGGTTTAAAACCCTAATGCTGACTAAATGGAAAAAGTTCAGTTTAGGGTTTAAAACCCTAATGCTGACTAAATGGAAAAAGTTCAGTTTAGGGTTTAAAACCCTAATGATGACTGAAGGAAAAAGTTCAGTTTAGGGTTTAAAACCCTAATGCTAACTGAATGGAAAAGTTCAGTTTAGGGTTCAAAACCCTAATGCTGACTAAAGGAAAGAGTTCAGTTTAGGGTTTAAAACCCTAATGCTGACTAAATGGAGAAAGTTCAGTTTAGGGTTTAAAACCCTAATGCTGAGTAAATGGAAAAAGTTCAGTTTAAGGTTTAAAACCCTAATGTTGTATTGTATTTTTGCGAAATTGAAATGGACCGTCCACCCTACATATTCAAAACATGCTGAAGAACGAGTTTGAATTAACAATCATACTAATGGTTGCATATGCCATGAATTATAGTTACATCCTGTATATCATTAAACGAATCGCATATCGTGGTTTAGATCAACATAAGCTTTGATTAAATACACACTTGCTAATATATTCTCTATTGAACTACAAACTAAAATCTACATAACTTAACAACCTTTAACAAAAGTCTGTAAGTAAAACAACAGATGATTATAATTCCTTCAGATCTTTCAATTCATGCTTTTCATTGTTACAAATCAGTTACACCAATGCGGGGGTCAAAATGTGTACCTGGGAAATGCTTACAATGAAGAAGCAGGAGAGTCAGTAGAGCAGCAGTGCAAACGAAACAGCAGCAGTAACAGATAGATAGTAGCAGGACAAGTTTCAGTGCAAGATGCAATTATATACGAAGGAAAAGGTAGCAAAATGACAGCAATAAGCAGGGGAGTAGGATCAAAACTCAGGCAGATCAAATCCAAGAATGAACCAATGAGACCAACCAACCAGTAAACTCAGTTAAAGACTTGGAAAAATCTGTATTGATTCTACAAGTTGAAAACAAAAGAAATCCAAACAAACAAATAGGAAGAAACAGTTTCTGATTTTGTCTGTATGTTTCCTATTCCTTGCTCTTTTTCTATATGTGTTTTTCTCACTCAAGGTATGTCTGTATATCCTATTCTGTGGTATCTTTCCTTGTATCTATGCTTTCTAAAACCCCTCAAAATCCAGTCTAATTTTCAGCCTAAAAAAATCAGTCTGCCTCTCAAAATCAGTCTCAAAGTCTGTCTGAGTTCCTCCAAATCCAGTCCGTTTAATGGAAGTTCTGCTTCCTTTTATATCCTAAACTCAAACTATTCACAGCCTGTTAAACAACTCAGAACCTATTCCTTTTTAGCTGTTTTTCCAACTCAAACATTTAAAATTAGGAACCCCCATCATATTCCCTAACAGTCCCCTTTTAACATTTTATTAAACTAAAAGCAGGCCAGGGGCAGCAAGAATATAATCTGACAACATATGCTGTCAAACTATTTTAATCTAAACAAGGGCCTTTATGCACATGTTGTGCACAAGTGCACATGCCACCAATTCAGACTGCAGTTACAGACCAAAACCTTAGATTTCTGATTCAAATTAACAACTATAAGTAGCTATACTCGATTCTCAATTTTGATTCAAACAAATGTTCAGCAAGAACAGATCAAATTGTTATCATTCAAACAACTGAAACTATTCGACGACACGTATCGAATCGACTATACTAATTACAACATATACAATCAAACACCATGATCAGAGATCTAACAGTATCAAACATGCGATTCAAATTGTACTGTCAAAACAAAATGACCTTGGGAACTAAATAATCGACCAATTTCAAATTCAACTGACTATACAGTTTACACACACACACACATTATCAGTGAATGAAGAAGGACTTGACCAAATGCAAAGGTCCAGGCAAGGTGGACAGGACACAGTCAACTAATTAATTCAGAAATAAAAATCAACTAACATTTTGGGACAATAAGCAAACATTTAATTACAACAAAACTCATGAACGGATAGAAAAGAAAACAAAAATACCTGAAATCTTGAAAAATCAGCAAACCCTAGCTCGGACTTGAATTGATCTTTCTTAGGGTTGGACGGACTTTAATCGAAGTGTTCTCAACTGAGAACACTTCGATTAAGGTCCATTAGACCCTAATCAACTCGGCTCAAACGGACACAGACCGGTCATGAGGATTCCTAGGGTTCCTAGAGGCAGATTTGGTTTTTGGGTTTCCTTGGTCAGATTCGGACCAAACCAAGCATGGCTTGGTCACGAGGGAGGTCCGAGGACTGTCTGGTGTGAAACTGGGGTAGATCGGGGTAAGTTGAGGTCCGACTCGAATCTTCAAATGAAGATTCGAGAAGGTGGGAGGGGATTCGAGCTAAATGGTTGATGGATTTAGGTTCAGGATGGTGAGGTGCATCTATGGTGTTAAGGCAGGGGTCACCGGAGTCCATGCCGCCGGGATTTTAGCGAGGGGAAAGGGGGGCGGCTCTAGGGGGCGGCTCTAGGGTTCCGGGGTTGGGGTCTGTGAAGGGGATGAGGACGAAGGTAGGGGGTCTTGGATAGGGGGCAGGGTATGAATGGAAAGTTTATATATGGGATGGATGGCCTGATCTCAGCCGTTAGATCAATCGAGATCAACGGCCTGGATCGGGAGGTTTAAGTGAAACGATGTCGTTTGCTTTCATACTGGTGGATTAGGTTGGGTTTCATTGGGTCGGGTCTGATAATGGGTAAAGGAGATGGAACGAGGGCTGTTAGATCAGCCCGACTTGAACGGCTGAGATTAGACGGCCGTATACGGCGTCGTTTGGGTAAAGGACTGGTCTGATCTGGACCGTTCCCCTGAATCAATCAACGGCTCAAAAGGATGACGCCCATACGGCGTCGTTTGGGGCATCCCGCAGAAAGCCTGGTTGGACTGGGTCATTTATATGAGTTTGGGCCTGATTTCATTTGAAATTATGGCCCAAATCCAATGTTTTTCTTCTTACAACTCAAAAAATAGAATTCCTAATAAAATTATACCAATATTAATTAATACTGAAAACAACAATTATCACTCACATTGACATTTAATTAAAATAAAATCACTTAATGACAACAAAAAATAGAATAAAAGACGCATATTTTTTACGATTTTCCTTTTTAAAAACCACTTACGGTTCAACTACACACGACACACATTTTTTGTATTTGTTTTAATAAAAATAAAATGGGCCAAAAATCATAAATAATTAACAACGTACCACGTAAAAATCAAAAAATTGTACAGCAAGATCAATTTCTATTATTTTCATTTCTTTTTTGAGTGATTGTCGCAAAAACAAAAATCACGTGCTCACAGCTGCCCCTCTTTGTTCGGAAACACGAAGAGTTTTCGTGCAAAGATAAAGTGAGCGGATATGAGCGATTTTTGCCTATTTGGATTACTCCGTGTGAAGCATGTTTTGAAAGATCCGACCGAATCTTTGCTTCAAAGATTTCCTACATATCCTGGGCTAAACAGGAATCAGGTCAATGTAGTTCGGGAAATTTTGGCAGCCGGGACTACCATGGGATTGCAATGCTTGCTGTTACTGCTGTTGCTGTTGTCACCGTTGCTTTACTGACCGCCTTATTACAACCAAAGAAAATTGAAACTGAACTGAATACTTATATGCATGTCAACTGCTAGTTACAAGATTCCTATCTATGATTCTTTTGCGACTTGATCTTGGGTCTTAGCTGATTTTGCTTGGAGACTTCGATCCGAATCTTGATGCTTCCAAGTTGTAGGCGCCTATTTGTTTCTGCGACACTGAGTAAGGTGGGGTTGGTAGAATTCGGGGCCTTGATCAAACCTTTGAACGATCCGCCCTTCGCCTTTCCGAATATCTCGGCATATCTTCTTTTTGTCTTTTTCTTCTTTTATTCTGAGTTGAGACTCGTCTTGTGGGTCGTCTCCATCCTTGTGTCTCGAGGTCAGACCTGCGGGGAAAAACAAATGAACGAAATTTCTACCCCAGTGCTACTAGGAAAATTTCGTGAGTTAGTTGCCGGGAAGTTTACAAAGTTGATGAAGGGATTGGACCACAAAATGCAACTTCAGGATTGGATCCCTAATATTGCCATAAGGTAAAAATGTCAGTTCAGGGTTGGAGCCCTAATACTGACTAGCTAGGGAGAAGTTCAGTTTAGAGTTGAAACCCTAATACTGACTAACTGGGGAAAAGTTCAGTTTAGAGTTGAAACCCTAATACTGACTAATTGGGGAAAAGTTCAGTTTAGGGTTGGGGCCCTAATACTGACTGACTGGGGAAAAGTTTAGTTTAGGGTTGGGGCTATAATACTGACTGAATGGAAAAAGTTCAGTTTAGGGTTTAAAACCCTAATGCTGACTAAAGGAAAGAGTTCAGTTTAGGGTTTAAAACCCTAATCCTGATTAAATGGAAAAAGTTCAGTTTAGGGTTTTAAAACCCTAATGCTGACTAAAGGAAAGAGTTCAGTTTAGGGTTGGGGCCCTAATACTGACCGAATGGAAAAGTTCAGTTTAGGGTTTAAAACCCTAATGCTGACTGAATGGAAAAAGTTCAGTTTAGGGTTTAAAACCCTAATGCTGACTAAATGGAAAAAGTTCAGTTTAGGGTTTAGAACCCTAATACTGACTAAATGGAAAAAGTTCAGTTTAGGGTTTAAAACCCTAATGCTGACTAAAGGAAAGAGTTCAGTTT
The DNA here is from genome assembly GCF_000715075.1 of Nicotiana tabacum. NCBI lineage: Eukaryota > Viridiplantae > Streptophyta > Magnoliopsida > Solanales > Solanaceae > Nicotiana > Nicotiana tabacum. The sequence continues at coordinate 134,079,821 of NC_134095.1, forward strand.
AGGGTTTAAAACCCTAATGCTAACTAAATGGAAAAAGTTCAGTTTAGGGTTTAAAATCCTAATGTTGACTAAAGGAAAAGTTCAGTTTAGGGTTTAAAACCCTAATGCTGACTGAATGAAAAAGTTCAGTTTAGGGTTTAAAACCCTAATGCTGACTAAAGGAAAGAGTTCAGTTTAGGGTTTAAAACCCTAATGCTGACTAAATGGAAAAAGTTCAGTTTAGGGTTTAAAACCCTAATGCTGACTGACGGAAAAAGTTCAGTTTAGGGTTTAAAACCCTAATGCTGACTAAAGGAAAAGTTCAGTTTAGGGTTTAAAACCTTAATGCTGACTGAAGGAAAAAGTTCAGTTTAGGGTTTAAAACCCTAACGCTGACTAAATGGAAAAAGTTCAGTTTAGGGTTTAAAACCCTAATGCTGACTAAAGGAAAAGTTCAGTTTAGGGTTTAAAACCCTAATGTTGACTGTAGGAAAAAGTTCAGTTTAGGGTTTAAAACCCTAATGCTGACTGAAGGAAAAAGTTCAGTTTAGGGTTTAAAACCCTAATGCTGACTGAAGGAAAAAGTTCAGTTTAGGGTTTTAAAACCCTAATGCTGAAAGAAGGAAAAAGTTCAGTTTAGGGTTTAAAACCCTAATGCTGACTAAAAGGAAGAGTTCAGTTTAGGGTTTAAAACCCTAATCCTGATTAAATGGAAAAAGTTCAGTTTAGGGTTTTAAAACCCTAATGCTGACTAAAGGAAAGAGTTCAGTTTAGGGTTGGGGCCCTAATACTGACTGAATGGAAAACTTCAGTTTAGGGTTTAAAACCCTAATGCTGACTGAATGGAAAAAGTTCAGTTTAGGGTTTAAAACCCTAATGCTGACTAAATGGAAAAAGTTCAGTTTAGGGTTTAGAACCCTAATGCTGACTAAATAGAAAAAGTTCAGTTTAGGGTTTAAAACCCTAATGCTGACTAAAGGAAAGAGTTCAGTTTAGGGTTTAAAACCCTAATGCTAACTAAATGGAAAAAGTTCAGTTTAGGGTTTAAAATCCTAATGTTGACTAAATGGAAAAAGTTCAGTTTAGGGTTTAAAACCCTAATGCTGACTAAAGGAAAAGTTCAGTTTAGGGTTTAAAACCTTAATGCTGACTGAAGGAAAAGGTTCAGTTTAGGGTTTAAAACTCTAATGCTGACTAAATGGAAAAGGTTCAGTTTAGGGTTTAAAACCCTAATGCTGACTAAAGGAAAAGTTCAGTTTAGGGTTTAAAACCCTAATGTTGACTGAAGGAAAAAGTTCAGTTTAGGGTTTAAAACCCTAATGCTGACTGAAGGAAAAAGTTCAGTTTAGGGTTTTAAAACCCTAATGGTGACAGAAGGAAAAAGTTCAGTTTAGGGTTTAAAACCCTAATGCTGACTAAAAGGAAGAGTTCAGTTAAGGGTTTAAATCCCTAATGCTGACTAAATGGAAGAGTTCAGTTTAGGGTTTAAAACCCTAATGCTGACTTAAATGAAAAGAGTTCAGTTTAGGGTTTAAAACCCTAATGCTCACTAAAGGGAAGAGTTCAATTTAGGGTTTAAAACCCTAATGCTCACTAAAGGAAAAAGTTCAGTTTAGGGTTTAAAACCCTAATGCTGACTAGATGGGAAAAGTTCAGTTTAGGGTTTAAAACCCTAATGCTGACTGAAGGAAAAAGTTCAGTTTAGGGTTTAAAACCCTAATGCTGATTGAAGGAAAAAATTCAGTTTAGGGTTTAAAACCCTAATGCTGACTGAAGGAAAAAGTTCAGTTTAGGGTTTAAAACCCTAATGCTGACTGAAGGAAAATGTTCAGTTTAGGGTTTTAAAATCCTAATGCTGACTAAATGGAAAAAGTTCAGTTTAGGGTTTAAAACCCTAATGCTGACTAAAGGAAAAGTTCAGTTTAGGGTTTAAAACCCTAATGCTGACTGAATGGAAAAGTTCAGTTTAGGGTTTAAAACCCTAATGCTGACTAAAGGAAAGAGTTCAGTTTAGGGTTTAAAACCCTAATCCTGATTAAATGGAAAAAGTTCAGTTTAGGGTTTTAAAACCCTAATGCTGACTAAAGGAAAGAGTTCAGTTTAGGGTTGGGGCCCTAATACTGACTGAATGGAAAAGTTCAGTTTAGGGTTTAAAACCCTAATGCTGACTGAATGGAAAAAGTTCAGTTTAGGGTTTAAAACCCTAATGTTGACTAAATGGAAAAAGTTCAGTTTAGGGTTTAGAACCCTAATGCTGACTAAATGGAAAAAGTTCAGTTTAGAGTTTAAAACCCTAATGATGACTAAAGGAAAGAGTTCAGTTTAGGGTTTAAAACCCTAATGCTAACTAAATGGAAAAAGTTCAGTTTAGGGTTTAAAATCCTAATGTTGACTAAAGGAAAAGTTCAGTTTAGGGTTTAAAACCCTAATGCTGACTGAATGAAAAAGTTCAGTTTAGGGTTTAAAACCCTAATGCTGACTAAAGGAAAGAGTTCAGTTTAGGGTTTAAAACCCTAATGCTGACTAAATGGAAAAAGTTCAGTTTAGGGTTTAAAACCCTAATGCTGACTGACGGAAAAAGTTCAGTTTAGGGTTTAAAACCCTAATGCTGACTAAAGGAAAAGTTCAGTTTAGGGTTTAAAACCTTAATGCTGACTGAAGGAAAAAGTTCAGTTTAGGGTTTAAAACCCTAACGCTGACTAAATGGAAAAAGTTCAGTTTAGGGTTTAAAACCCTAATGCTGACTAAAGGAAAAGTTCAGTTTAGGGTTTAAAACCCTAATGTTGACTGTAGGAAAAAGTTCAGTTTAGGGTTTAAAACCCTAATGCTGACTGAAGGAAAAAGTTCAGTTTAGGGTTTAAAACCCTAATGCTGACTGAAGGAAAAAGTTCAGTTTAGGGTTTTAAAACCCTAATGCTGAAAGAAGGAAAAAGTTCAGTTTAGGGTTTAAAACCCTAATGCTGACTAAAAGGAAGAGTTCAGTTTAGGGTTTAAAACCCTAATCCTGATTAAATGGAAAAAGTTCAGTTTAGGGTTTTAAAACCCTAATGCTGACTAAAGGAAAGAGTTCAGTTTAGGGTTGGGGCCCTAATACTGACTGAATGGAAAAGTTCAGTTTAGGGTTTAAAACCCTAATGCTGACTGAATGGAAAAAGTTCAGTTTACGGTTTAAAACCCTAATGCTGACTAAATGGAAAAAGTTCAGTTTAGGGTTTAGAACCCTAATGCTGACTAAATAGAAAAAGTTCAGTTTAGGGTTTAAAACCCTAATGCTGACTAAAGGAAAGAGTTCAGTTTAGGGTTTAAAACCCTAATGCTAACTAAATGGAAAAAGTTCAGTTTAGGGTTTAAAATCCTAATGTTGACTAAATGGAAAAAGTTCAGTTTAGGGTTTAAAACCCTAATGCTGACTAAAGGAAAAGTTCAGTTTAGGGTTTAAAACCTTAATGCTGACTGAAGGAAAAGGTTCAGTTTAGGGTTTAAAACTCTAATGCTGACTAAATGGAAAAGGTTCAGTTTAGGGTTTAAAACCCTAATGCTGACTAAAGGAAAAGTTCAGTTTAGGGTTTAAAACCCTAATGTTGACTGAAGGAAAAAGTTCAGTTTAGGGTTTAAAACCCTAATGCTGACTGAAGGAAAAAGTTCAGTTTAGGGTTTTAAAACCCTAATGGTGACAGAAGGAAAAAGTTCAGTTTAGGGTTTAAAACCCTAATGCTGACTAAAAGGAAGAGTTCAGTTAAGGGTTTAAATCCCTAATGCTGACTAAATGGAAGAGTTCAGTTTAGGGTTTAAAACCCTAATGCTGACTTAAATGAAAAGAGTTCAGTTTAGGGTTTAAAACCCTAATGCTCACTAAAGGGAAGAGTTCAGTTTAGGGTTTAAAACCCTAATACTGACTAAAGGAAAAAGTTCAGTTTAGGGTTTAAAACCCTAATGCTGACTAGATGGGAAAAGTTCAGTTTAGGGTTTAAAACCCTAATGCTGACTGAAGGAAAAAGTTCAGTTTAGGGTTTAAAACCCTAATGCTGATTGAAGGAAAAAATTCAGTTTAGGGTTTAAAACCCTAATGCTGACTGAAGGAAAAAGTTCAGTTTAGGGTTTAAAACCCTAATGCTGACTGAAGGAAAATGTTCAGTTTAGGGTTTTAAAATCCTAATGCTGACTAAATGGAAAAAGTTCAGTTTAGGGTTTAAAACCCTAATGCTGACTGAAGGAAAAAGTTCAGTTTAGGGTTTAAAACCCTAATGCTGACTAAAAGGAAGAGTTCAGTTTAGGGTTTTAAAACCCTAATGGTGACAGAAGGAAAAAGTTCAGTTTAGGGTTTAAAACCCTAATGCTGACTAAAAGGAAGAGTTCAGTTTAGGGTTTAAAACCCTAATGCTGACTAAATGGAAGAGTTCAGTTTAGGGTTTAAAACCCTAATGCTGACTTAAATGAAAAGAGTTCAGTTTAGGGTTTAAAACCCTAATGCTCACTAAAGGGAAGAGTTCAGTTTAGGGTTTAAAACCCTAATGCTGACTAAAGGAAAAAGTTCAGTTTAGGGTTTAAAACCCTAATGCTGACTAGATGGGAAAAGTTCAGTTTAGGGTTTAAAACCCTAATGCTAACTAAGTGGAAAAAGTTCAGTTTAGGGTTTAAAACCCTAATGCTGACTGAAGGAAAAAGTTCAGTTTAGGGTTTTAAAACCCTAATGCTGAAAGAAGGAAAAAGTTCAGTTTAGGGTTTAAAACCCTAATGCTGACTAAAAGGAAGAGTTCAGTTTAGGGTTTAAAACCCTAATCCTGATTAAATGGAAAAAGTTCAGTTTAGGGTTTTAAAACCCTAATGCTGACTAAAGGAAAGAGTTCAGTTTAGGGTTGGGGCCCTAATACTGACTGAATGGAAAAGTTCAGTTTAGGGTTTAAAACCCTAATGCTGACTGAATGGAAAAAGTTCAGTTTAGGGTTTAAAACCCTAATGCTGACTAAATGGAAAAAGTTCAGTTTAGGGTTTAGAACCCTAATGCTGACTAAATAGAAAAAGTTCAGTTTAGGGTTTAAAACCCTAATGCTGACTAAAGGAAAGAGTTCATTTTAGGGTTTAAAACCCTAATGCTAACTAAATGGAAAAAGTTCAGTTAAGGGTTTAAAATCCTAATGTTGACTAAATGGAAAAAGTTCAGTTTAGGGTTTAAAACCCTAATGCTGATTAAAGGAAAAGTTCAGTTTAGGGTTTAAAACCTTAATGTTGACTGAAGGAAAAGGTTCAGTTTAGGGTTTAAAACTCTAATGCTGACTAAATGGAAAAGGTTCAGTTTAAGGTTTAAAACCCTAATGCTGACTAAAGGAAAAGTTCAGTTTAGGGTTTAAAACCCTAATGATGACTGAAGGAAAAAGTTCAGTTTAGGGTTTAAAACATTAATGCTGACTGAAGGAAAAAGTTCAGTTTAGGGTTTTAAAACCCTAATGGTGACAGAAGGAAAAAGTTCAGTTTAGGGTTTAAAACCCTAATGCTGACTAAAGGAAAAAGTTCAGTTTAGGGATTAAAACCCTAATGCTGACTAGATGGGAAAAGTTCAGTTTAGGGTTTAAAACCCTAATGCTGACTGAAGGAAAAAGTTCAGTTTAGGGTTTAAAACCCTAATGCTGATTGAAGGAAAAAATTCAGTTTAGGGTTTAAAACCCTAATGCTGACTGAAGGAAAAAGTTCAGTTTAGGGTTTAAAACCCTAATGCTGACTGAAGGAAAATGTTCAGTTTAGGGTTTTAAAATCCTAATGCTGACTAAATGGAAAAAGTTCAGTTTAGGGTTTAAAACCCTAATGCTGACTAAAGGAAAAGTTCAGTTTAGGGTTTAAAACCCTAATGCTGACTGAATGGAAAAGTTCAGTTTAGGGTTTAAAACCCTAATGCTGACTGAAGGAAAAAGTTCAGTTTAGGGTTTAAAACCCTAATGCTGACTAAATGGAAAAAGTTCAGTTTAGGATTTAAAACCCTAATGCTGACTGAAGGAAAAAGTTCAGTTTAGGGTTTAAAACCCTAATGCTGACTGAAGGAAAAAATTCAGTTTAGGGTTTAAAACCCTAATGCTGACTGAAGGAAAAAGTTCAGTTTAGGGTTTAAAACCCTAATGCTGACTGAAGGAAAATGTTCAGTTTAGGGTTTTAAAATCCTAATGCTGACTAAATGGAAAAAGTTCAGTTTAGGGTTTAAAACCCTAATGCTGACTTAAATGAAAAGAGTTCAGTTTAGGGTTTAAAACCCTAATGCTCACTAAAGGGAAGAGTTCAGTTTAGGTTTTAAAACCCTAATGCTGATTAAAGGAAAAAGTTCAGTTTAGGGTTTAAAACCCTAATGCTGACTAGATGGGAAAAGTTCAGTTTAGGGTTTAAAACCCTAATGCTGACTGAAGGAAAAAGTTCAGTTTAGGGTTTAAAACCCTAATGCTGATTGAAGGAAAAAATTCAGTTTAGGGTTTAAAATCCTAATGCTGACTGAAGGAAAAAGTTCAGTTTAGGGTTTAAAACCCTAATGCTGACTGAAGGAAAATGTTCAGTTTAGGGTTTAAAACCCTAATGCTGACTGAATGGAAAAGTTCAGTTTAGGGTTTAAAACCCTAATGCTAACTAAGTGGAAAAAGTTCAGTTTAGGGTTTAAATTTCTAATGCTGACTAAATGGAAAAAGTTCAGTTTAGGATTTAAAACCCTAATGCTGACTAAAGGAAAAAGTTCAGTTTAGGGTTTAAAACCCTAATGCTGACTGAAGGAAAAAGTTCAGTTTAGGGTTTAAAACCCTAATGCTGACTGAAGGAAAAAGTTCAGTTTAGGGTTTAAAACCCTAATGCTGACTAAAAGGAAGAGTTCAGTTTAGGGTTTAAAACCCTAATGCTGACTAAATGGAAGAGTTCAGTTTAGAGTTTAAAACCCTAATGCTGACTAAAAGGAAGAGTTCAGTTTAGGGGTTTAAAACCCTAATGCTGACTGAAGGGAAGAGTTCAGTTTAGGGTTTAAAACCCTAATGCTGACTAAATGGAAAAGGTTCAGTTTAGGGTTTAAAACCCTAATGCTGACTAAAGGAAAAGTTCAGTTTAGGGTTTAAAACCCTAATGTTGACTGAAGGAAAAAGTTCAGTTTAGGGTTTAAAACCCTAATGCTGACTGAAGGAAAAAGTTCAGTTTAGGGTTTTAAAACCCTAATGGTGACAGAAGGAAAAAGTTCAGTTTAGGGTTTAAAACCCTAATGCTGACTAAAAGGAAGAGTTCAGTTTAGGGTTTAAAACTCTAATGCTGACTAAATGGAAGAGTTCAGTTTAGGGTTTAAAACCCTAATGCTGACTTAAATGAAAAGAGTTCAGTTTAGGGTTTAAAACCCTAATGCTCACTAAAGGGAAGAGTTCAGTTTAGGGTTTAAAACCCTAATGCTGACTAAAGGAAAAAGTTCAGTTTAGGGTTTAAAACCCTAATGCTGACTAGATGGGAAAAGTTCAGTTTAGGGTTTAAAACCCTAATGCTGACTGAAGGAAAAAGTTCAGTTTAGGGTTTAAAACCCTAATGCTGATTGAAGGAAAAAATTCAGTTTAGGGTTTAAAACCCTAATGCTGACTGAAGGAAAAAGTTCAGTTTAGGGTTCAAAACCCTAATGCTGACTAATGGAAAAAAGTTCAGTTTAGGGTTTAAAACCCTAATGCTGACTAAAGGAAAAAGTTCAGTTTAGGGTTTAAAACCCTAATGCTGACTAAAGTAAAAAGTTCAGTTTAAGATTTAAAACCCTAATGCTGACTCAATGGAAAAAGTTCAGTTTAGGGGTTAAAACCCTAATGTTGACTGAAGGGAAAAGTTCAGTTTAGGGTTTTAAAATCCTAATGCTGACTAAATGGAAAAAGTTCTGTTTAGGGTTTAAAACCCTAATGCTGACTAAAGGAAAAGTTCAGTTTAGGGTTTAAAACCCTAATGCTGATTGAATGGAAAAGTTCAGTTTAGGGTTTAAAACCCTAATGCTAACTAAGTGGAAAAAGTTCAGTTTAGGGTTTAAAACCCTAATGCTGACTAAATGGAAAAAGTTCAGTTTAGGATTTAAAACCCTAATACTGACTGAAGGAAAAAGTTCAGTTTAGGGTTTAAAACCCTAATGCTGACTGAAGGAAAAAGTTCAGTTTAGGGTTTAAAACCCTAATGCTGACTGAAGGAAAAAGTTCAGTTTAGGGTTTAAAACCCTAATGCTGACTAAAAGGAAGAGTTCAGTTTAGGGTTTAAAACCCTAATGCTGACTAAATGGAAGAGTTCAGTTTAGGGTTTAAAACCCTAATGCTGACTAAAAGGAAGAGTTCAGTTTAGGGGTTTAAAACCCTAATGCTGACTGAAGGGAAGAGTTCAGTTTAGGGTTTAAAACTCTAATGCTGACTGAAGGAAAAAGTTCAGTTTAGGGTTAAAAACCCTAATGCTGACTAGATGGGAAAAGTTCAGTTTAGGGTTTAAAACCCTAATGCTGACTGAAGGAAAAAGTTTAGTTTAGGTTTTAAAACCCTAATGGTGACTGAAGGAAAAAGTTCAGTTTAGGGTTTAAAACTCTAATGCTGACTAAATGGAAAAGGTTCAGTTTAGGGTTTAAAACCCTAATGCTGACTAAAGGAAAAGTTCAGTTTAGGGTTTAAAACCCTAATGTTGACTGAAGGAAAAAGTTCAGTTTAGGGTTTAAAACCCTAATGCTGACTGAAGGAAAAAGTTCAGTTTAGGGTTTTAAAACCCTAATGGTGACAGAAGGAAAAAGTTCAGTTTAGGGTTTAAAACCCTAATGCTGACTAAAAGGAAGAGTTTAGTTTAGGGTTTAAAACCCTAATGCTGACTAAATGGAAGAGTTCGGTTTAGGGTTTAAAACCCTAATGCTGACTTAAATGAAAAGAGTTCAGTTTAGGGTTTAAAACCCAAATGCTCATTAAAGGAAAGAGTTCAGTTTAGGGTTTAAAACCCTAATGCTGACTAAAGGAAAAAGTTCAGTTTAGGGTTTAAAACCCTAATGCTGACTAGATGGGAAAAGTTCAGTTTAGGGTTTAAAACCCTAATGCTAACTAAGTGGAAAAAGTTCAGTTTAGGGTTTAAAACCCTAATGCTGACTGAAGGAAAAAGTTCAGTTTAGGGTTTTAAAACCCTAATGCTGACTAAAAGGAAGAGTTCAGTTTAGGGTTTAAAACCCTAATCCTGATTAAATGGAAAAAGTTCAGTTTAGGGTTTTAAAACCCTAATGCTGACTAAAGGAAAGAGTTCAGTTTAGGGTTGGGGCCCTAATACTGACTGAATGGAAAAGTTCAGTTTAGGGTTTAAAACCCTAATGCTGACTGAATGGAAAAAGTTCAGTTTAGGGTTTAAAACCCTAATGCTGACTAAATGGAAAAAGTTCAGTTTAGGGTTTAGAACCCTAATGCTGACTAAATAGAAAAAGTTCAGTTTAGGGTTTAAAACCCTAATGCTGACTAAAGGAAAGAGTTCAGTTTAGGGTTTAAAACCCTAATGCTAACTAAATGGAAAAAGTTCAGTTTAGGGTTTAAAATCCTAATGTTGACTAAATGGAAAAAGTTCAGTTTAGGGTTTAAAACCCTAATGCTGACTAAAGGAAAAGTTCAGTTTAGGGTTTAAAACCTTAATGCTGACTGAAGGAAAAGGTTCAGTTTAGGGTTTAAAACTCTAATGCTGACTAAATGGAAAAGGTTCAGTTTAGGGTTTAAAACCCTAATGCTGACTAAAGGAAAAGTTCAGTTTAGGGTTTAAAACCCTAATGTTGACTGAAGGAAAAAGTTCAGTTTAGGGTTTAAAACCCTAATGCTGACTGAAGGAAAAAGTTCAGTTTAGGGTTTTAAAACCCTAATGGTGACAGAAGGAAAAAGTTCAGTTTAGGGTTTAAAACCCTAATGCTGACTAAAAGGAAGAGTTCAGTTAAGGGTTTAAATCCCTAATGCTGACTAAATGGAAGAGTTCAGTTTAGGGTTTAAAACCCTAATGCTGACTTAAATGAAAAGAGTTCAGTTTAGGGTTTAAAACCCTAATGCTCACTAAAGGGAAGAGTTCAGTTTAGGGTTTAAAACCCTAATACTGACTAAAGGAAAAAGTTCAGTTTAGGGTTTAAAACCCTAATGCTGACTAGATGGGAAAAGTTCAGTTTAGGGTTTAAAACCCTAATGCTGACTGAAGGAAAAAGTTCAGTTTAGGGTTTAAAACCCTAATGCTGATTGAAGGAAAAAATTCAGTTTAGGGTTTAAAACCCTAATGCTGACTGAAGGAAAAAGTTCAGTTTAGGGTTTAAAACCCTAATGCTGACTGAAGGAAAATGTTCAGTTTAGGGTTTTAAAATCCTAATGCTGACTAAATGGAAAAAGTTCAGTTTAGGGTTTAAAACCCTAATGCTGACTGAAGGAAAAAGTTCAGTTTAGGGTTTAAAACCCTAATGCTGACTAAAAGGAAGAGTTCAGTTTAGGGTTTTAAAACCCTAATGGTGACAGAAGGAAAAAGTTCAGTTTAGGGTTTAAAACCCTAATGCTGACTAAAAGGAAGAGTTCAGTTTAGGGTTTAAAACCCTAATGCTGACTAAATGGAAGAGTTCAGTTTAGGGTTTAAAACCCTAATGCTGACTTAAATGAAAAGAGTTCAGTTTAGGGTTTAAAACCCTAATGCTCACTAAAGGGAAGAGTTCAGTTTAGGGTTTAAAACCCTAATGCTGACTAAAGGAAAAAGTTCAGTTTAGGGTTTAAAACCCTAATGCTGACTAGATGGGAAAAGTTCAGTTTAGGGTTTAAAACCCTAATGCTAACTAAGTGGAAAAAGTTCAGTTTAGGGTTTAAAACCCTAATGCTGACTGAAGGAAAAAGTTCAGTTTAGGGTTTTAAAACCCTAATGCTGAAAGAAGGAAAAAGTTCAGTTTAGGGTTTAAAACCCTAATGCTGACTAAAAGGAAGAGTTCAGTTTAGGGTTTAAAACCCTAATCCTGATTAAATGGAAAAAGTTCAGTTTAGGGTTTTAAAACCCTAATGCTGACTAAAGGAAAGAGTTCAGTTTAGGGTTGGGGCCCTAATACTGACTGAATGGAAAAGTTCAGTTTAGGGTTTAAAACCCTAATGCTGACTGAATGGAAAAAGTTCAGTTTAGGGTTTAAAACCCTAATGCTGACTAAATGGAAAAAGTTCAGTTTAGGGTTTAGAACCCTAATGCTGACTAAATAGAAAAAGTTCAGTTTAGGGTTTAAAACCCTAATGCTGACTAAAGGAAAGAGTTCAGTTTAGGGTTTAAAACCCTAATGCTAACTAAATGGAAAAAGTTCAGTTAAGGGTTTAAAATCCTAATGTTGACTAAATGGAAAAAGTTCAGTTTAGGGTTTAAAACCCTAATGCTGATTAAAGGAAAAGTTCAGTTTAGGGTATAAAACCTTAATGTTGACTGAAGGAAAAGGTTCAGTTTAGGGTTTAAAACTCTAATGCTGACTAAATGGAAAAGGTTCAGTTTAAGGTTTAAAACCCTAATGCTGACTAAAGGAAAACTTCAGTTTAGGGTTTAAAACCCTAATGATGACTGAAGGAAAAAGTTCAGTTTAGGGTTTAAAATATTAATGCTGACTGAAGGAAAAAGTTCAGTTTAGGGTTTTAAAACCCTAATGGTGACAGAAGGAAAAAGTTCAGTTTAGGGTTTAAAACCCTAATGCTGACTAAAAGGAAGAGTTCAGTTAAGGGTTTAAATCCCTAATGCTGACTAAATGGAAGAGTTCAGTTTAGGGTTTAAAACCCTAATGCTGACTTAAATGAAAAGAGTTCAGTTTAGGGTTTAAAACCCTAATGCTCACTAAAGGGAAGAGTTCAGTTTAGGGTTTAAAACCCTAATGCTGACTAAAGGAAAAAGTTCAGTTTAGGGATTAAAACCCTAATGCTGACTAGATGGGAAAAGTTCAGTTTAGGGTTTAAAACCCTAATGCTGACTGAAGGAAAAAGTTCAGTTTAGGGTTTAAAACCCTAATGCTGATTGAAGGAAAAAATTCAGTTTAGGGTTTAAAACCCTAATGCTGACTGAAGGAAAAAGTTCAGTTTAGGGTTTAAAACCCTAATGCTGACTGAAGGAAAATGTTCAGTTTAGGGTTTTAAAATCCTAATGCTGACTAAATGGAAAAAGTTCAGTTTAGGGTTTAAAACCCTAATGCTGACTAAAGGAAAAGTTTAGTTTAGGGTTTAAAACCCTAATGCTGACTGAATGGAAAAGTTCAGTTTAGGGTTTAAAACCCTAATGCTAACTAAGTGGAAAAAGTTCAGTTTAGGGTTTAAAACCCTAATGCTGACTAAATGGAAAAAGTTCAGTTTAGGATTTAAAACCCTAATGCTGACTGAAGGAAAAAGTTCAGTTTAGGGTTTAAAACCCTAATGCTGACTGAAGGAAAAATTCAGTTTAGGGTTTAAAACCCTAATGCTGACTGAAGGAAAAAGTTCAGTTTAGGGTTTAAAACCCTAATGCTGACTGAAGGAAAATGTTCAGTTTAGGGTTTTAAAATCCTAATGCTGACTAAATGGAAAAAGTTCAGTTTAGGGTTTAAAACCCTAATGCTGACTTAAATGAAAAGAGTTCAGTTTAGGGTTTAAAACCCTAATGCTCACTAAAGGGAAGAGTTCAGTTTAGGTTTTAAAACCCTAATGCTGATTAAAGGAAAAAGTTCAGTTTAGGGTTTAAAACCCTAATGCTGACTAGATGGGAAAAGTTCAGTTTAGGGTTTAAAACCCTAATGCTGACTGAAGGAAAAAGTTCAGTTTAGGGTTTAAAACCCTAATGCTGATTGAAGGAAAAAATTCAGTTTAGGGTTTAAAATCCTAATGCTGACTGAAGGAAAAAGTTCAGTTTAGGGTTTAAAACCCTAATGCTGACTGAAGGAAAATGTTCAGTTTAGGGTTTAAAACCCTAATGCTGACTGAATGGAAAAGTTCAGTTTAGGGTTTAAAACCCTAATGCTAACTAAGTGGAAAAAGTTCAGTTTAGGGTTTAAATTTCTAATGCTGACTAAATGGAAAAAGTTTAGTTTAGGATTTAAAACCCTAATGCTGACTAAAGGAAAAAGTTCAGTTTAGGGTTTAAAACCCTAATGCTGACAGAAGGAAAAAGTTCAGTTTAGGGTTTAAAACCCTAATGCTGACTGAAGGAAAAAGTTCAGTTTAGGGTTTAAAACCCTAATGCTGACTAAAAGGAAGAGTTCAGTTTAGGGTTTAAAACCCTAATGCTGACTAAATGGAAGAGTTCAGTTTAGAGTTTAAAACCCTAATGCTGACTAAAAGGAAGAGTTCAGTTTAGGGGTTTAAAACCCTAATGCTGACTGAAGGGAAGAGTTCAGTTTAGGGTTTAAAACCCTAATGCTGACTGAAGGGAAGAGTTCAGTTTAGGGTTTAAAACCCTAATGCTGACTAAAGGAAAAGTTCAGTTTAGGGTTTAAAACCCTAATGCTGACTGAAGGAAAAAGTTCAGTTTAGGGTTTTAAAACCCTAATGGTGACAGAAGGAAAAAGTTCAGTTTAGGGTTTAAAACCCTAATGCTGACTAAAAGGAAGAGTTCAGTTTAGGGTTTAAAACTCTAATGCTGACTAAATGGAAGAGTTCAGTTTAGGGTTTAAAACCCTAATGCTGACTTAAATGAAAAGAGTTCAGTTTAGGGTTTAAAACCCTAATGCTCACTAAAGGGAAGAGTTCAGTTTAGGGTTTAAAACCCTAATGCTGACTAAAGGAAAAAGTTCAGTTTAGGGTTTAAAACCCTAATGCTGACTAGATGGGAAAAGTTCAGTTTAGGGTTTAAAACCCTAATGCTGACTGAAGGAAAAAGTTCAGTTTAGGGTTTAAAACCCTAATGCTGATTGAAGGAAAAAATTCAGTTTAGGGTTTAAAACCCTAATGCTGACTGAAGGAAAAAGTTCAGTTTAGGGTTCAAAACCCTAATGCTGACTAATGGAAAAAAGTTCAGTTTAGGGTTTAAAACCCTAATGCTGACTAAAGGAAAAAGTTCAGTTTAGGGTTTAAAACCCTAATGCTGACTAAAGTAAAAAGTTCAGTTTAAGATTTAAAACCCTAATACTGACTCAATGGAAAAAGTTAAGTTTAGGGGTTAAAACCCTAATGTTGACTGAAGGGAAAAGTTCAGTTTAGGGTTTTAAAATCCTAATGCTGACTAAATGGAAAAAGTTCAGTTTAGGGTTTAAAACCCTAATGCTGACTAAAGGAAAAGTTCAGTTTAGGGTTTAAAACCCTAATGCTGATTGAATGGAAAAGTTCAGTTTAGGGTTTAAAACCCTAATGCTAACTAAGTGGAAAAAGTTCAGTTTAGGGTTTAAAACCCTAATGCTGACTAAATGGAAAAAGTTCAGTTTAGGATTTAAAACCCTAATACTGACTGAAGGAAAAAGTTCAGTTTAGGGTTTAAAACCCTAATGCTGACTGAAGGAAAAAGTTCAGTTTAGGGTTTAAAACCCTAATGCTGACTGAAGGAAAAAGTTCAGTTTAGGGTTTAAAACCCTAATGCTGACTAAAAGGAAGAGTTCAGTTTAGGGTTTAAAACCCTAATGCTGACTAAATGGAAGAGTTCAGTTTAGGGTTTAAAACCCTAATGCTGACTAAAAGGAAGAGTTCAGTTTAGGGGTTTAAAACCCTAATGCTGACTGAAGGGAAGAGTTCAGTTTAGGGTTTAAAACCCTAATGCTGACTGAAGGAAAAAGTTCAGTTTAGGGTTTAAAACCCTAATGCTGACTAGATGGGAAAAGTTCAGTTTAGGGTTTAAAACCCTAATGCTGACTGAAGGAAAAAGTTTAGTTTAGGTTTTAAAACCCTAATGGTGACTGAAGGAAAAAGTTCAGTTTAGGGTTTAAAACTCTAATGCTGACTAAATGGAAAAGGTTCAGTTTAGGGTTTAAAACCCTAATGCTGACTAAAGGAAAAGTTCAGTTTAGGGTTTAAAACCCTAATGTTGACTGAAGGAAAAAGTTCAGTTTAGGGTTTAAAACCCTAATGCTGACTGAAGGAAAAAGTTCAGTTTAGGGTTTTAAAACCCTAATGGTGACAGAAGGAAAAAGTTCAGTTTAGGGTTTAAAACCCTAATGCTGACTAAAAGGAAGAGTTTAGTTTAGGGTTTAAAACCCTAATGCTGACTAAATGGAAGAGTTCGGTTTAGGGTTTAAAACCCTAATGCTGACTTAAATGAAAAGAGTTCAGTTTAGGGTTTAAAACCCAAATGCTCATTAAAGGAAAGAGTTCAGTTTAGGGTTTAAAACCCTAATGCTGACTAAAGGAAAAAGTTCAGTTTAGGGTTTAAAACCCTAATGCTGACTAGATGGGAAAAGTTCAGTTTAGGGTTTAAAACCCTAATGCTAACTAAGTGGAAAAAGTTCAGTTTAGGGTTTAAAACCCTAATGCTGACTGAAGGAAAAAGTTCAGTTTAGGGTTTTAAAACCCTAATGCTGAAAGAAGGAAAAAGTTCAGTTTAGGGTTTAAAACCCTAATGCTGACTAAAAGGAAGAGTTCAGTTTAGGGTTTAAAACCCTAATCCTGATTAAATGGAAAAAGTTCAGTTTAGGGTTTTAAAACCCTAATGCTGACTAAAGGAAAGAGTTCAGTTTAGGGTTGGGGCCCTAATACTGACTGAATGGAAAAGTTCAGTTTAGGGTTTAAAACCCTAATGCTGACTGAATGGAAAAAGTTCAGTTTAGGGTTTAAAACCCTAATGCTGACTAAATGGAAAAAGTTCAGTTTAGGGTTTAGAACCCTAATGCTGACTAAATAGAAAAAGTTCAGTTTAGGGTTTAAAACCCTAATGCTGACTAAAGGAAAGAGTTCAGTTTAGGGTTTAAAACCCTAATGCTAACTAAATGGAAAAAGTTCAGTTTAGGGTTTAAAATCCTAATGTTGACTAAATGGAAAAAGTTCAGTTTAGGGTTTAAAACCCTAATGCTGACTAAAGGAAAAGTTCAGTTTAGGGTTTAAAACCTTAATGCTGACTGAAGGAAAAGGTTCAGTTTAGGGTTTAAAACTCTAATGCTGACTAAATGGAAAAGGTTCAGTTTAGGGTTTAAAACCCTAATGCTGACTAAAGGAAAAGTTCAGTTTAGGGTTTAAAACCCTAATGTTGACTGAAGGAAAAAGTTCAGTTTAGGGTTTAAAACCCTAATGCTGACTGAAGGAAAAAGTTCAGTTTAGGGTTTTAAAACCCTAATGGTGACAGAAGGAAAAAGTTCAGTTTAGGGTTTAAAACCCTAATGCTGACTAAAAGGAAGAGTTCAGTTAAGGGTTTAAATCCCTAATGCTGACTAAATGGAAGAGTTCAGTTTAGGGTTTAAAACCCTAATGCTGACTTAAATGAAAAGAGTTCAGTTTAGGGTTTAAAACCCTAATGCTCACTAAAGGGAAGAGTTCAGTTTAGGGTTTAAAACCCTAATGCTGACTAAAGGAAAAAGTTCAGTTTAGGGTTTAAAACCCTAATGCTGACTAGATGGGAAAAGTTCAGTTTAGGGTTTAAAACCCTAATGCTGACTGAAGGAAAAAGTTCAGTTTAGGGTTTAAAACCCTAATGCTGATTGAAGGAAAAAATTCAGTTTAGGGTTTAAAACCCTAATGCTGACTGAAGGAAAAAGTTCAGTTTAGGGTTTAAAACCCTAATGCTGACTGAAGGAAAATGTTCAGTTTAGGGTTTTAAAATCCTAATGCTGACTAAATGGAAAAAGTTCAGTTTAGGGTTTAAAACCCTAATGCTGACTAAAGGAAAAGTTCAGTTTAGGGTTTAAAACCCTAATGCTGACTGAATGGAAAAAGTTCAGTTTAGGGTTTAAAACCCTAATGCTGACTAAATGGAAAAAGTTCAGTTTAGGATTTAAAACCCTAATGCTGACTGAAGGAAAAAGTTCAGTTTAGGGTTTAAAACCCTAATGCTGACTGAAGGAAAAAGTTCAGTTTAGGGTTTAAAACCCTAATGCTGACTGAAGGAAAAAGTTCAGTTTAGGGTTTAAAACCCTAATGCTGACTAAAAGGAAGAGTTCAGTTTAGGGTTTAAAACCCTAATGCTGACTAAATGGAAGAGTTCAGTTTAGGGTTTAAAACCCTAATGCTGACTTAAATGAAAAGAGTTCAGTTTAGGGTTTAAAACCCTAATGCTCACTAAAGGGAAGAGTTCAGTTTAGGTTTTAAAACCCTAATGCTGACTAAAGGAAAAAGTTCAGTTTAGGGTTTAAAACCCTAATGCTGACTAGATGGGAAAAGTTCAGTTTAGGGTTTAAAACCCTAATGCTGACTGAAGGAAAAAGTTCAGTTTAGGGTTTAAAACCCTAATGCTGATTGAAGGAAAAATTCAGTTTAGGGTTTAAAATCCTAATGCTGACTGAAGGAAAAAGTTCAGTTTAGGGTTTAAAACCCTAATGCTGACTGAAGGAAAATGTTCAGTTTAGGGTTTAAAACCCTAATGCTGACTGAATGGAAAAGTTTAGTTTAGGGTTTAAAACCCTAATGCTAACTAAGTGGAAAAAGTTCAGTTTAGGGTTTAAAACCCTAATGCTGACTAAATGGAAAAAGTTCAGTTTAGGATTTAAAACCCTAATGCTGACTGAAGGAAAAAGTTCAGTTTAGGGTTTAAAACCCTAATGCTGACTGAAGGAAAAAGTTCAGTTTAGGGTTTAAAACCCTAATGCTGACTGAAGGAAAAAGTTCAGTTTAGGGTTTAAAACCCTAATGCTGACTAAAAGGAAGAGTTCAGTTTAGGGTTTAAAACCCTAATGCTGACTAAATGGAAGAGTTCAGTTTAGGGTTTAAAACCCTAATGCTGACTAAAAGGAAGAGTTCAGTTTAGGGGTTTAAAACCCTAATGCTGACTGAAGGGAAGAGTTCAGTTTAGGGTTTAAAACCCTAATGCTGACTGAAGGAAAAAGTTCAGTTTAGGGTTTAAAACCCTAATGCTGACTAGATGGGAAAAGTTCAGTTTAGGGTTTAAAACCCTAATGCTGACTGAAGGAAAAAGTTCAGTTTAGGTTTTAAAACCCTAATGGTGACTGAAGGAAAAAGTTCAGTTTAGGGTTTAAAACTCTAATGCTGACTAAATGGAAAAGGTTCAGTTTAGGGTTTAAAACCCTAATGCTGACTAAAGGAAAAGTTCAGTTTAGGGTTTAAAACCCTAATGTTGACTGAAGGAAAAAGTTCAGTTTAGGGTTTAAAACCCTAATGTTGACTGAAGGAAAAAGTTCTGTTTAGGGTTTTAAAACCCTAATGGTGACAGAAGGAAAAAGTTCAGTTTAGGGTTTAAAACCCTAATGCTGACTAAAAGGAAGAGTTCAGTTTAGGGTTTAAAACTCTAATGCTGACTAAATGGAAGAGTTCAGTTTAGGGTTTAAAACCCTAATGCTGACTTAAATGAAAAGAGTTCAGTTTAGGGTTTAAAACCCTAATGCTCACTAAAGGGAAGAGTTCAGTTTAGAGTTTAAAACCCTAATGCTGACTAAAGGAAAAAGTTCAGTTTAGGGTTTAAAACCCTAATGCTGACTAGATGGGAAAAGTTCAGTTTAGGGTTTAAAACCCTAATGCTGACTGAAGGAAAAAGTTCAGTTTAGGGTTTAAAACCCTAATGCTGATTGAAGGAAAAAATTCAGTTTAGGGTTTAAAACCCTAATGCTGACTGAAGGAAAAAGTTCAGTTTAGGGTTCAAAACCCTAATGCTGACTAATGGAAAAAAGTTCAGTTTAGGGTTTAAAACCCTAATGCTGACTAAAGGAAAAAGTTCAGTTTAGGGTTTAAAACCCTAATGCTGACTAAAGTAAAAAGTTCAGTTTAAGATTTAAAACCCTAATGCTGACTCAATGGAAAAAGTTCAGTTTAGGGGTTAAAACCCTAATGCTGACTGAAGGGAAAAGTTCAGTTTAGGGTTTTAAAATCCTAATGCTGACTAAATGGAAAAAGTTCAGTTTAGGGTTTAAAACCCTAATGCTGACTAAAGGAAAAGTTCAGTTTAGGGTTTAAAACCCTAATGCTGATTGAATGGAAAAGTTCAGTTTAGGGTTTAAAACCCTAATGCTAACTAAGTGGAAAAAGTTCAGTTTAGGGTTTAAAACCCTAATGCTGACTAAATGGAAAAAGTTCAGTTTAGGATTTAAAACCCTAATGCTGACTGAAGGAAAAAGTTCAGTTTAGGGTTTAAAACCCTAATGCTGACTGAAGGAAAAAGTTCAGTTTAGGGTTTAAAACCCTAATGCTGACTGAAGGAAAAAGTTCAGTTTAGGGTTTAAAACCCTAATGCTGACTAAAAGGAAGAGTTCAGTTTAGGGTTTAAAACCCTAATGCTGACTAAATGGAAGAGTTCAGTTTAGGGTTTAAAACCCTAATGCTGACTAAAAGGAAGAGTTCAGTTTAGGGGTTTAAAACCCTAATGCTGACTGAAGGGAAGAGTTCAGTTTAGGGTTTAAAACCCTAATGCTGACTGAAGGAAAAAGTTCAGTTTAGGGTTTAAAACCCTAATGCTGACTAGATGGGAAAAGTTCAGTTTAGGGTTTAAAACCCTAATGCTGACTGAAGGAAAAAGTTCAGTTTAGGGTTTAAAACCCTAATGCTGACTGAAGGAAAAAGTTCAGTTTAGGGTTTAAAACCCTAATGCTGACTGAAGGAAAAAGTTCAGTTTAGGGTTTAAAACCCTAATGCTGACTGAAGGAAAAAGTTCAGTTTAGGGTTTAAAACCCTAATGCTGACTGAAGGAAAAAGTTCAGTTTAGGGTTCAAAACCCTAATGCTGACTAATGGAAAAAAGTTCAGTTTAGGGTTTAAAACCCTAATGCTGACTAAAGGAAAAAGTTCAGTTTAGGGTTTAAAACCCTAATGCTGACTAAAGTAAAAAGTTCAGTTTAAGATTTAAAACCCTAATGCTGACTCTATGGAAAAAGTTCAGTTTAGGGGTTAAAACCCTAATGCTGACTGAAGGGAAAAGTTCAGTTTAGGGTTTTAAAACCCTAATGCTGACTAAAGGGAAAAGTTCAGTTTATGGTTTAAAACCCTAATGCTGACTGAAGGAAAAATTTCAATTTAGGGTTTAAAACCCTAATGCTGACTGAAGGAAAAAGTTCAGTTTAAGGTTTAAAACCCTAATGATGACTGAAGGAAAAAGTTCAGTTTAGGGTTTAAAACCCTAATGCTGACTAAATGGAGAAAGTTCAGTTTAGGGTTTAAAACCCTAATGCTGACTAAATGGAAAAAGTTCAGTTTAAGGTTTAAAACCCTAATGTTGACTAAATGGAAAAAGTTCAGTTTAGGGTTTAAAACCCTAATGCTGACTAAAGGAAAAGTTCAGTTTCGGGTTTAAAACCCTAATGCTGACTAAATGGAAAAAGTTCAGTTTAGGGTTTAAAACCCTAATGCTGACTAAAGGAAAAGTTCAGTTTAGGGTTTAAAACCCTAATGCTGACTGAAGGAAAAAGTTCAGTTTAGGGTTTAAAACCCTAATGCTGACTGAAGGAAAAAGTTCAGTTTAGGGTTTAAAACCCTAATGATGACTGAAGGAAAAAGTTCAGTTTAGGGTTTAAAACCCTAATGCTGACTGAATGGAAAAGTTCAGTTTAGGGTTTAAAACCCTAATGCTGACTAAAGGAAAGAGTTCAGTTTAGGGTTTAAAACACTAATGCTGACTAAATGGAGAAAGTTCAGTTTAGGGTTTAAAACCCTAATGCTGACTAAATGGAAAAAGTTCAGTTTAGGGTTTAAAACCCTAATGCTGACTAAAGGAAAAGTTTAGTTTCGGGTTTAAAACCCTAATGCTGACTGAAGGAAAAAGTTCAGTTTAAGGTTTAAAACCCTAATGCTGACTGAATGGAAAAAGTTCAGTTTAGGGTTTAAAACCTTAATGCTGACTGAAGGGAAAAGTTCAATTTAGGGTTTTAAAACCCTAATGCTGACTGACGGAAAAAGTTCAGTTTAGGGTTTAAAACCCTAATGCTGACTGAAGGAAAAAGTTCAGTTTAGGGTTTAAAACCCTAATGCTGACTAAATGGAAAAAGTTCAGTTTAGGATTTAAAACCCTAATGCTGACTGAAGGAAAAAGTTCAGTTTAGGGTTTAAAACCCTAATGCTGACTGAAGGAAAAAGTTCAGTTTAGGGTTTAAAACCCTAATGCTGACTGAAGGAAAAAGTTCAGTTTAGGGTTTAAAACCCTAATGCTGACTAAAAGGAAGAGTTCAGTTTAGGGTTTAAAACCCTAATGCTGACTAAAGGAAAAAGTTCAGTTTAGGGTTTAAAACCCTAATGCTGACTAAAGTAAAAAGTTCAGTTTAAGATTTAAAACCCTAATGCTGACTCAATGGAAAAAGTTCAGTTTAGGGGTTAAAACCCTAATGCTGACTGAAGGGAAAAGTTCAGTTTAGGGTTTTAAAATCCTAATGCTGACTAAATGGAAAAAGTTCAGTTTAGGGTTTAAAACCCTAATGCTGACTAAAGGAAAAGTTCAGTTTAGGGTTTAAAACCCTAATGCTGATTGAATGGAAAAGTTCAGTTTAGGGTTTAAAACCCTAATGCTAACTAAGTGGAAAAAGTTCAGTTTAGGGTTTAAAACCCTAATGCTGACTAAATGGAAAAAGTTCAGTTTAGGATTTAAAACCCTAATGCTGACTGAAGGAAAAAGTTCAGTTTAGGGTTTAAAACCCTAATGCTGACTGAAGGAAAAAGTTCAGTTTAGGGTTTAAAACCCTAATGCTGACTGAAGGAAAAAGTTCAGTTTAGGGTTTAAAACCCTAATGCTGACTAAAAGGAAGAGTTCAGTTTAGGGTTTAAAACCCTAATGCTGACTAAATGGAAGAGTTCAGTTTAGGGTTTAAAACCCTAATGCTGACTAAAAGGAAGAGTTCAGTTTAGGGGTTTAAAACCCTAATGCTGACTGAAGGGAAGAGTTCAGTTTAGGGTTTAAAACCCTAATGCTGACTGAAGGAAAAAGTTCAGTTTAGGGTTTAAAACCCTAATGCTGACTAGATGGGAAAAGTTCAGTTTAGGGTTTAAAACCCTAATGCTGACTGAAGGAAAAAGTTCAGTTTAGGTTTTAAAACCCTAATGCTGACTGAAGGAAAAAGTTCAGTTTAGGGTTTAAAACCCTAATGCTGACTGAAGGAAAAAGTTCAGTTTAGGGTTTAAAACCCTAATGCTGACTGAAGGAAAAAGTTCAGTTTAGGGTTTAAAACCCTAATGCTGACTGAAGGAAAAAGTTCAGTTTAGGGTTTAAAACCCTAATGCTGACTAATGGAAAAAAGTTTAGTTTAGGGTTTAAAACCCTAATGCTGACTAAAGGAAAAAGTTCAGTTTAGGGTTTAAAACCCTAATGCTGACTAAAGTAAAAAGTTCAGTTTAAGATTTAAAACCCTAATGCTGACTCAATGGAAAAAGTTCAGTTTAGGGGTTAAAACCCTAATGCTGACTGAATGGAAAAGTTCAGTTTAGGGTTTTAAAACTCTAATGCTGACTAAAGAGAAAAGTTCAGTTTAGGGTTTAAAACCCAAATGCTGACTGAAGGAAAAAGTTCAGTTTAGGGTTTAAAACCCTAATGCTGACTGAAGGAAAAAGTTCAGTTTAAGGTTTAAAACCCTAATGATGACTGAAGGAAAAAGTTCAGTTTAGGGTTTAAAACCCTAATGCTGACTAAATGTAGAAAGTTCAGTTTAGGGTTTAAAATCCTAATGCTGACTAAATGGAAAAAGTTCAGTTTAAGGTTTATAACCCTAATGTTGACTAAATGGAAAAAGTTCAGTTTAGGGTTTAAAACCCTAATGCTGACTAAAGGAAAAGTTCAGTTTCGGGTTTAAAACCCTAATGCTGACTAAATGGAAAAAGTTCAGTTTAGGGTTTAAAACCCTAATGCTGACTAAAGGAAAAGTTCAGTTTCAGGTTTAAAACCCTAATGCTGACTGAAGGAAAAAGTTCAGTTTATGGTTTAAAACTCTAATGCTGACTGAAGGAAAAAGTTCAGTTTAGGGTTTAAAACCCTAATGATGACTGAAGGAAAAAGTTCAGTTTACGGTTTAAAACCCTAATGCTGACTGAATGGAAAAGTTCAGTTTAGGGTTTAAAACCCTAATGCTGACTAAAGGAAAAAGTTCATTTTAGGGTTTAAAACACTAATGCTGACTAAAAGGAAGAGTTCAGTTTAGGGTTTAAAACCCTAATGCTGACTAAATGGAAGAGTTCAGTTTAGGGTTTAAAACCCTAATGCTGACTTAAATGAAAAGAGTTCAGTTTAGGGTTTAAAACCCTAATGCTGACTAAAGGGAAGAGTTCAGTTTAGGGTTTAAAACCCTAATGCTGATTGAAGGAAAAAGTTCAGTTTAGGGTTTAAAACCCTAATGCTGACTAAAGGAAAAAGTTCAGTTTAGGGTTTAAAACCCTAATGCTGACTAGATGGGAAAAGTTCAGTTTAGGGTTTAAAACCCTAATGCTGACTGAAGGAAAAAGTTCAGTTTAGGGTTTAAAACCCTAATGCTGATTGAAGGAAAAAATTCAGTTTAGGGTTTAAAACCCTAATGCTGACTGAAGGAAAAAGTTCAGTTTAGGGTTTAAAACCCTAATGCTGACTGAAGGAAAAAGTTCAGTTTAGGGTTCAAAACCCTAATGCTGACTAATGGAAAAAAGTTCAGTTTAGGGTTTAAAACCCTAATGCTGACTAAAGGAAAAAGTTCAGTTTAGGGTTTAAAACCCTAATGCTGACTAAAGTAAAAAGTTCAGTTTAAGATTTAAAACCCTAATGCTGACTCAATGGAAAAAGTTCAGTTTAGGGGTTAAAACCCTAATGCTGACTGAAGGGAAAAGTTCAGTTTAGGGTTTTAAAACCCTAATGCTGACTAAAGGGAAAAGTTCAGTTTATGGTTTAAAACCCTAATGCTGACTGAAGGAAAAAGTTCAGTTTAGGGTTTAAAACCCTAATGCTGACTGAAGGAAAATGTTCAGTTTAGGGTTTAAAACCCTAATGCTGACTGAAGGAAAAAGTTCAGTTTAGGGTTTAAAACCCTAATGCTGACTAAAGGAAAAGTGTTCAGCTTAGGGTTTAAAACCCTAATGCTGTCTGAAGGAAAAAGTTCAGTTTAGGGTTTAAAACCCTAATGCTGACTGAAGGAAAAAGTTCAGTTTAGGGTTTAAAACCCTAATGCTGACTGAAGGAAAAAGTTCAGTTTAGGGTTTAAAACCCTAATGCTGACTGAAGGAAAAAGTTCAGTTTAGGGTTTAAAACCCTAATGCTGACTGAAGGAAAAAGTTCAGTTTAGGGTTCAAAACCCTAATGCTGACTAATGGAAAAAAGTTCAGTTTAGGGTTTAAAACCCTAATGCTGACTAAAGGAAAAAGTTCAGTTTAGGGTTTAAAACCCTAATGCTGACTAAAGGAAAAGTTCAGTTTAGGGTTTAAAACCCTAATGCTGACTTGAAGGAAAAAGTTCAGTTTATGGTTTAAAACTCTAATGCTGACTGAAGGAAAAAGTTCAGTTTAGGGTTTAAAACCCTAATGATGACTGAAGGAAAAAGTTCAGTTTAGGGTTCAAAACCCTAATGCTGACTGAATGGAAAAGTTCAGTTTAGGGTTTAAAACCCTAATGCTGACTAAAGGAAAGAGTTCATTTTAGGGTTTAAAACACTAATGCTGACTAAATGGAGAAAGTTCAGTTTAGGGTTTAAAACCCTAATGCTGACTAAATGGAAAAAGTTCAGTTTAGGGTTTAAAACCCTAATGCTGACTAAAGGAAAAGTTTAGTTTCGGGTTTAAAACCCTAATGCTGACTGAAGGAAAAAGTTCAGTTTAGGGTTTAAAACCCTAATGCTGACTGAATGGAAAAAGTTCAGTTTAGGGTTTAAAACCCTAATGCTGACTGAAGGGAAAAGTTCAATTTAGGGTTTTAAAACCCTAATGCTGACTGAAGGAAAAAGTTCAGTTTAGGGTTTAAAACCCTAATGCTGACTGAAGGAAAAAGTTCAGTTTAGGGTTTAAAACCCTAATGCTGACTAAATGGAAAAAGTTCAGTTTAGGATTTAAAACCCTAATGCTGACTGAAGGAAAAAGTTCAGTTTAGGGTTTAAAACCCTAATGCTGACTGAAGGAAAAAGTTCAGTTTAGGGTTTAAAACCCTAATGCTGACTGAAGGAAAAAGTTCAGTTTAGGGTTTAAAACCCTAATGCTGACTAAAAGGAAGAGTTCAGTTTAGGGTTTAAAACCCTAATGCTGACTAAATGGAAGAGTTCAGTTTAGGGTTTAAAACCCTAATGCTGACTTAAATGAAAAGAGTTCAGTTTAGGGTTTAAAACCCTAATGCTGACTGAAGGGAAGAGTTCAGTTTAGGGTTTAAAACCCTAATGCTGACTGAAGGAAAAAGTTCAGTTTAGGGTTTAAAACCCTAATGCTGACTAGATGGGAAAAGTTCAGTTTAGGGTTTAAAACCCTAATGCTGACTGAAGGAAAAAGTTCAGTTTAAGGTTTAAAACCCTAATGCTGATTGAAGGAAATAGTTCAGTTTAGGGTTTTAAAACCCTAATGCTGACTGAATGGAAAAAGTTCAGTTTAGGGTTTAAAACCCTAATGCTGGCTAAATGGAAAAAGTTCAGTTTAGGGTTTAAAACCCTAATGCTGACTAAAGGAAAAGTTCAGTTTCGGGTTTAAAACCCTAATGCTGACTGAAGGAAAAAGTTCAGTTTAGGGTTTAAAACCCTAATACTGACTGAATGGAAAAAGTTCAGTTTAGGGTTTAAAACCCTAATGCTGACTGAAGGGAAAAAGTTCAGTCTAGGGTTTTAAAACCCTAATGCTGACTGAATGGAAAAAGTTCAGTTTAGGGTTTAAAACCCTAATGCTGACAGAATGGAAAAAGTTCAGTTTAGGGTTTAATACCCAAATGCTGACTAAAGGAAAAGTTCAGTTTAGGGTTTAAAACCCTAATGCTGACTTAAATGAAAAGAGTTCAGTTTGGGGTTTAAAACCCTAATGCTGACTAAAGGGAAGAGTTCAGTTTATGGTTTAAAAGCCTAATGCTAACTGAAGGAAAAAGTTCAGTTTAGGGTTAAAAACCCTAATGCTGACTAGATGGGAAAAATTCAGTTTAGGGTTTAAAACCCTAATGCTGACTGAAGGAAAAAGTTCAGTTTAGGGTTTAAAACCCTAATGCTGACTGAAGGAAAAAGTTCAGTTTAGGGTTTAAAACCCTAATGCTGACTGAAGGAAAAAGTTCAGTTTAGGGTTTAAAACCCTAATGCTGACTAAAGGGAAAAAGTTCAGTTTAGGGTTTAAAACCCTAATGCTGACTGAAGGAAAAAGTTCAGTTTAGGGTTTAAAACCCTAATGCTGACTGAAGGAAAAAGTTCAGTTTAGGGTTTAAAACCCTAATGCTGACTAAAAGGAAGAGTTCAGTTTAGGGTTTAAAACCCTAATGCTGACTAAATGGAAGAGTTCAGTTTAGGGTTTAAAACCCTAATGCTGACTTAAATGAAAAGAGTTCAGTTTAGGGTTTAAACCCCTTATGCTGACTGAAGGGAAGAGTTCTGTTTAGGGTTTAAAACCCTAATGCTGACTGAAGGAAAAAGTTCAGTTTAGGATTTAAAACTCTAATGCTGACTAAAGGAAAAAGTTCAGTTTAGGGTTTAAAACCCTAATGCTGACTGAAGGAAAAAGTTCAGTTTAGGGTTTAAAACCCTAATGCTGACTGAAGGAAAAAGTTCAGTTTAGGGTTTAAAACCCTAATGATGACTGAAGGAAAAAGTTCAGTTTAGGGTTTAAAACCCTAATGCTAACCGAATGGAAAAGTTCAGTTTAGGGTTTAAAACCCTAATGCTGACTAAAGGAAAGAGTTCAGTTTAGGGTTTAAAACCCTAATGCTGACTAAATGGAGAAAGTTCAGTTTAGGGTTTGAAACCCTAATGCTGACTAAATGGAAAAAGTTCAGTTTAGGGTTTAAAACCCTAATGCTGACTAAAGGAAAAGTTCAGTTTCGGGTTTAAAACCCTAATGCTGACTGAAGGAAAAAGTTCAGTTTAGGGTTTAAAACTTTAATGCTGACTGAAGGAAAAA
Source organism: Nicotiana tabacum (assembly GCF_000715075.1). Classification (NCBI taxonomy): domain Eukaryota; kingdom Viridiplantae; phylum Streptophyta; class Magnoliopsida; order Solanales; family Solanaceae; genus Nicotiana; species Nicotiana tabacum. Next base: position 134,106,804 of record NC_134095.1, read on the forward strand.
GTTCAGTTTAGGGTTTAAAACCCTAATGATGACTGAAGGAAAAAGTTCAGTTTAGGGTTTAAAACCCTAATGCTGACTGAATGGAAAAGTTCAGTTTAGGGTTTAAAACCCTAATGCTGACTAAAGGAAAGAGTTCAGTTTAGGGTTTAAAACCCTAATGCTGACTAAATGGAGAAAGTTCAGTTTAGGGTTTAAAACCCTAATGCTGACTAAATGGAAAAAGTTCAGTTTAGGGTTTAAAACCCTAATGCTGACTAAAGGAAAAGTTCAGTTTCGGGTTTAAAACCCTAATGCTGACTGAAGGAAAAAGTTCAGTTTAGGGTTTAAAACCCTAATGCTGACTAAATTTAAAAAGTTCAGTTTAGGGTTTAAAACCCTAATGTTGACTAAAGGAAAAGTTCAGTTTCGGGTTTAAAACCCTAATGCTGACTGAAGGAAAAAGTTCAGTTTAAGGTTTAAAACCCTAATGCTGATTGAAGGAAAAAGTTCAGTTTAGGGTTTTAAAACCCTAATGCTGACTGAATGGAAAAAGTTCAGTTTAGGGTTTAAAACCCTAATGCTGACTGAATGGAAAAAGTTCAGTTTAGGGTTTAAAACCCTAATGCTGACTGAAGGGAAAAGTTCAATTTAGGGTTTTAAAACCCTAATGCTGACTGAAGGAAAAAGTTCAGTTTAGGGTTTAAAACCCTAATGCTGACTAAATGGAAAAAGTTCAGTTTAGGTTTTAAAACCCTAATGCTGACTAAATGGAAAAAGTTCAGTTTAGGGTTTAAAACCCTAATGATGACTGAAGGAAAAAGTTCAGTTTAGGGTTTAAAACCCTAATGCTAACTGAATGGAAAAGTTCAGTTTAGGGTTCAAAACCCTAATGCTGACTAAATGAAAGAGTTCAGTTTAGGGTTTAAAACCCTAATGCTGACTAAATGGAGAAAGTTCAGTTTAGGGTTTAAAACCCTAATGCTGACTAAATGGAAAAAGTTCAGTTTAAGGTTTAAAACACTAATGCTGACTGAAGGAAAAAGTTCAGTCTAGGGTTTTAAAACCCTAATGCTGACTGAATGGAAAAAGTTCAGTTTAGGGTTTAAAACCCTAATGCTGACAGAATGGAAAAAGTTCAGTTTAGGGTTTAATACCCAAATGCTGACTAAAGGAAAAGTTCAGTTTAGGGTTTAAAACCCTAATGCTGACTTAAATGAAAAGAGTTCAGTTTGGGGTTTAAAACCCTAATGCTGACTAAAGGGAAGAGTTCAGTTTATGGTTTAAAAGCCTAATGCTAACTGAAGGAAAAAGTTCAGTTTAGGGTTAAAAACCCTAATGCTGACTAGATGGGAAAAATTCAGTTTAGGGTTTAAAACCCTAATGCTGACTGAAGGAAAAAGTTCAGTTTAGGGTTTAAAACCCTAATGCTGACTGAAGGAAAAAGTTCAGTTTAGGGTTTAAAACCCTAATGCTGACTGAAGGAAAAAGTTCAGTTTAGGGTTTAAAACCCTAATGCTGACTGAAGGAAAAAGTTCAGATTAGGGTTTGAAACCCTACTGCTGACTAAATGAAAAAGTTCAGTTTAGGGTTTAAAACCCTAATGCTGACTGAAGGAAAAAGTTCAGTTTAGGGTTTAAAACCCTAATGCTGACTGAAGGAAAAAGTTCAGTTTAGGGTTTAAAACCCTAATGCTGACTGAAGGAAAAAGTTCAGTTTAGGGTTTAAAACCCTAATGCTGACTGAAGGAAAAAGTTCAGTTTAGGGTTTAAAACCCTAATGCTGACTGAAGGAAAAAGTTCAGTTTAGGGTTTAAAACCCTAATGCTGACTAAAGGAAAAAGTTCAGTTTAGGGTTTAAAACCCTAATGCTGACTGAATGGAAAAAGTTCAGTTTAGGGTTTAAAACCCTAATGCTGACTAAAGGAAAAAGTTCAGTTTAGGGTTTAAAACCCTAATGCTGACTGAAGGAAAAAGTTCAGTTTAGGGTTTTAAAACCCTAATGCTGACTGAATGGAAAAAGTTCAGCTTAGGGTTTAAAACCCTAATGCTGACTAAATGGAAAAAGTTCAGTTTAGGTTTTAAAACCCTAATGCTGACTGGTTTAAAAACCTAATGCTGACCGAAGGAAAAAGTTCAGTTTAGGGTTTAAAACCCTAATGATGACTGAAGGAAAAAGTTCAGTTTAGGGTTTAAAACCCTAATGCTGACTGAATGGAAAAGTTCAGTTTAGGGTTTAAAACCCTAATGCTGACTAAAGGAAAGAGTTCAGTTTAGGGTTTAAAACCCTAATGCTGACTAAATGGAGAAAGTTCAGTTTAGGGTTTAAAACCCTAATGCTAACTAAATGGAAAAAGTTCAGTTTAAGGTTTAAAACCCTAATGCTGACTGAAGGAAAAAGTTCAGTTTAGGGTTTTAAAACCCTAATGCTGACTGAATGGAAAAAGTTCAGTTTAGGGTTTAAAACCCTAATGCTGACTAAATGGAAAAAGTTCAGTTTAGGATTTAAAACCCTAATGCTGACTGAAGGAAAAAGTTCAGTTTAGGGTTTAAAACCCTAATGCTGACTGAAGGAAAAAGTTCAGTTTAGGGTTTTAAAACCCTAATGCTGACTGAATGGAAAAAGTTCAGTTTAGGGTTTAAAATCCTAATACTGACTGAATGGAAAAAGTTCAGTTTAGGGTTTAAAACCCTAATGCTGACTGGTTTAAAAACCTAATGCTGACCGAAGGAAAAAGTTCAGTTTAGGGTTTAAAACCCTAATGCTGACTGAAGGAAAAAGTTCAGTTTAGGGTTTAAAACCCTAATGATGACTGAAGGAAAAAGTTCAGTTTAGGGTTTAAAACCCTAATGCTAACTAAAGGAAAGAGTTCAGTTTAGGGTTTAAAACCCTAATGCTGACTAAATGGAGAAAGTTCAGTTTAGGGTTTAAAACCCTAATGCTAACTAAATGGAAAAAGTTCAGTTTAAGGTTTAAAACCCTAATGATGACTGAAGGAAAAAGTTCAGTTTAGGGTTTTAAAACCCTAATGCTGACTGAATGGAAAAAGTTCAGTTTAGGGTTTAAAACCCTAATGCTGACTAAAGGAAAAGCTCAGGTTAGGGTTTAAAACCCTAATGCTGACTGAAAGAAAAAGTTCAGTTTAGGGTTTAAAAACCTAATGCTGACTGAAGGAAAAAGTTCAGTTTAGGGTTTAAAACCCTAATGCGGACAGAAGGAAAAAGTTAAGTTTAAGGTTTAAAACCCTAATGTTGACTGAAGGAAAAAGTTCAGTTTAGGGTTTAAAACTCTAATGCTGACTGAAGGAAAAAGTTTAGTTTAGGGTTTAAAACCCTAATGCTGACTAAATGGAAGAGTTCAGTTTAGGGTTTAAAACCCTAATGCTGACTTAAATGAAAAGAGTTCAGTTTAGGGTTTAAAACCCTAATGCTGACTAAAGGGAAGAGTTCAGTTTAGGGTTTAAAACCCTAATGCTGATTGAAGGAAAAAGTTCAGTTTAGGGTTTAAAACCCTAATGCTGACTAGATGGGAAAAATTCAGTTTAGGGTTTAAAACCCTAATGCTGACTGAAGGAAAAAGTTCAATTTAGGGTTTAAAACCCTAATGCTGACTGAAGGAAAAAGTTCAGTTTAGGGTTTAAAACCCTAATGCTGACTGAAGGAAAAAGTTCAGTTTAGGGTTTAAAACCTTAATGCTGACTGAATGGAAAAGTTCAGTTTTGGGTTTAAAACCCTAATGCTGACTAAAGGAAAGAGTTCAGTTTAGGGTTTTAAACCCTAATGCTGAATAAATGGAGAAAGTTCAATTTAGGGTTTAAAACCCTAATGCTGACTAAATGGAAAAAGTTCAGTTTAGGGTTTAAAACCCTAATGCTGACTGAAGGAAAAAGTTCAGTTTAGGGTTTAAAACTTTAATGCTGACTGAAGGAAAAAGTTCAGTTTAGGGTTTAAAACCCTAATGATGACTGAAGGAAAAAGTTCAGTTTAGGGTTTAAAACCCTAATGCTGACTGAATGGAAAAGTTCAGTTTAGGGTTTAAAACCCTAATGCTGACTAAAGGAAAGAGTTCAGTTTAGGGTTTAAAACCCTAATGCTGACTAAATGGAGAAAGTTCAGTTTAGGGTTTAAAACCCTAATGCTGACTAAATGGAAAAAGTTCAGTTTAGGGTTTAAAACCCTAATGCTGACTAAAGGAAAAGTTCAGTTTCGGGTTTAAAACCCTAATGCTGACTGAAGGAAAAAGTTCAGTTTAGGGTTTAAAACCCTAATGCTGACTAAATTTAAAAAGTTCAGTTTAGGGTTTAAAACCCTAATGTTGACTAAAGGAAAAGTTCAGTTTCGGGTTTAAAACCCTAATGCTGACTGAAGGAAAAAGTTCAGTTTAAGGTTTAAAACCCTAATGCTGATTGAAGGAAAAAGTTCAGTTTAGGGTTTTAAAACCCTAATGCTGACTGAATGGAAAAAGTTCAGTTTAGGGTTTAAAACCCTAATGCTGACTAAATGGAAAAAGTTCAGTTTAGGATTTAAAACCCTAATGCTGACTGAAGGAAAAAGTTCAGTTTAGGGTTTAAAACCCTAATGCTGACTGAAGGAAAAAGTTCAGTTTAGGGTTTTAAAACCCTAATGCTGACTGAATGGAAAAAGTTCAGTTTAGGGTTTAAAATCCTAATACTGACTGAATGGAAAAAGTTCAGTTTAGGGTTTAAAACCCTAATGCTGACTGGTTTAAAAACCTAATGCTGACCGAAGGAAAAAGTTCAGTTTAGGGTTTAAAACCCTAATGCTGACTGAAGGAAAAAGTTCAGTTTAGGGTTTAAAACCCTAATGATGACTGAAGGAAAAAGTTCAGTTTAGGGTTTAAAACCCTAATGCTAACTAAAGGAAAGAGTTCAGTTTAGGGTTTAAAACCCTAATGCTGACTAAATGGAGAAAGTTCAGTTTAGGGTTTAAAACCCTAATGCTAACTAAATGGAAAAAGTTCAGTTTAAGGTTTAAAACCCTAATGATGACTGAAGGAAAAAGTTCAGTTTAGGGTTTTAAAACCCTAATGCTGACTGAATGGAAAAAGTTCAGTTTAGGGTTTAAAACCCTAATGCTGACTAAAGGAAAAGCTCAGGTTAGGGTTTAAAACCCTAATGCTGACTGAAAGAAAAAGTTCAGTTTAGGGTTTAAAAACCTAATGCTGACTGAAGGAAAAAGTTCAGTTTAGGGTTTAAAACCCTAATGCGGACAGAAGGAAAAAGTTAAGTTTAAGGTTTAAAACCCTAATGTTGACTGAAGGAAAAAGTTCAGTTTAGGGTTTAAAACTCTAATGCTGACTGAAGGAAAAAGTTTAGTTTAGGGTTTAAAACCCTAATGCTGACTAAATGGAAGAGTTCAGTTTAGGGTTTAAAACCCTAATGCTGACTTAAATGAAAAGAGTTCAGTTTAGGGTTTAAAACCCTAATGCTGACTAAAGGGAAGAGTTCAGTTTAGGGTTTAAAACCCTAATGCTGATTGAAGGAAAAAGTTCAGTTTAGGGTTTAAAACCCTAATGCTGACTAGATGGGAAAAATTCAGTTTAGGGTTTAAAACCCTAATGCTGACTGAAGGAAAAAGTTCAATTTAGGGTTTAAAACCCTAATGCTGACTGAAGGAAAAAGTTCAGTTTAGGGTTTAAAACCCTAATGCTGACTGAAGGAAAAAGTTCAGTTTAGGGTTTAAAACCTTAATGCTGACTGAATGGAAAAGTTCAGTTTTGGGTTTAAAACCCTAATGCTGACTAAAGGAAAGAGTTCAGTTTAGGGTTTTAAACCCTAATGCTGAATAAATGGAGAAAGTTCAATTTAGGGTTTAAAACCCTAATGCTGACTAAATGGAAAAAGTTCAGTTTAGGGTTTAAAACCCTAATGCTGACTGAAGGAAAAAGTTCAGTTTAGGGTTTAAAACTTTAATGCTGACTGAAGGAAAAAGTTCAGTTTAGGGTTTAAAACCCTAATGATGACTGAAGGAAAAAGTTCAGTTTAGGGTTTAAAACCCTAATGCTGACTGAATGGAAAAGTTCAGTTTAGGGTTTAAAACCCTAATGCTGACTAAAGGAAAGAGTTCAGTTTAGGGTTTAAAACCCTAATGCTGACTAAATGGAGAAAGTTCAGTTTAGGGTTTAAAACCCTAATGCTGACTAAATGGAAAAAGTTCAGTTTAGGGTTTAAAACCCTAATGCTGACTAAAGGAAAAGTTCAGTTTCGGGTTTAAAACCCTAATGCTGACTGAAGGAAAAAGTTCAGTTTAGGGTTTAAAACCCTAATGCTGACTAAATTTAAAAAGTTCAGTTTAGGGTTTAAAACCCTAATGTTGACTAAAGGAAAAGTTCAGTTTCGGGTTTAAAACCCTAATGCTGACTGAAGGAAAAAGTTCAGTTTAAGGTTTAAAACCCTAATGCTGATTGAAGGAAAAAGTTCAGTTTAGGGTTTTAAAACCCTAATGCTGACTGAATGGAAAAAGTTCAGTTTAGGGTTTAAAACCCTAATGCTGACTGAATGGAAAAAGTTCAGTTTAGGGTTTAAAACCCTAATGCTGACTGAAGGGAAAAGTTCAATTTAGGGTTTTAAAACCCTAATGCTGACTGAAGGAAAAAGTTCAGTTTAGGGTTTTAAAACCCTAATGCTGACTAAATGGAAAAAGTTCAGTTTAGGTTTTAAAACCCTAATGCTGACTAAATGGAAAAAGTTCAGTTTAGGGTTTAAAACCCTAATGATGACTGAAGGAAAAAGTTCAGTTTAGGGTTTAAAACCCTAATGCTAACTGAATGGAAAAGTTCAGTTTAGGGTTCAAAACCCTAATGCTGACTAAATGAAAGAGTTCAGTTTAGGGTTTAAAACCCTAATGCTGACTAAATGGAGAAAGTTCAGTTTAGGGTTTAAAACCCTAATGCTGACTAAATGGAAAAAGTTCAGTTTAAGGTTAAAACACTAATGCTGACTGAAGGAAAAAGTTCAGTCTAGGGTTTTAAAACCCTAATGCTGACTGAATGGAAAAAGTTCAGTTTAGGGTTTAAAACCCTAATGCTGACAGAATGGAAAAAGTTCAGTTTAGGGTTTAATACCCAAATGCTGACTAAAGGAAAAGTTCAGTTTAGGGTTTAAAACCCTAATGCTGACTTAAATGAAAAGAGTTCAGTTTGGGGTTTAAAACCCTAATGCTGACTAAAGGGAAGAGTTCAGTTTATGGTTTAAAAGCCTAATGCTAACTGAAGGAAAAAGTTCAGTTTAGGGTTAAAAACCCTAATGCTGACTAGATGGGAAAAATTCAGTTTAGGGTTTAAAACCCTAATGCTGACTGAAGGAAAAAGTTCAGTTTAGGGTTTAAAACCCTAATGCTGACTGAAGGAAAAAGTTCAGTTTAGGGTTTAAAACCCTAATGCTGACTGAAGGAAAAAGTTCAGTTTAGGGTTTAAAACCCTAATGCTGACTGAAGGAAAAAGTTCAGTTTAGGGTTTAAAACCCTACTGCTGACTAAATGAAAAAGTTCAGTTTAGGGTTTAAAACCCTAATGCTGACTGAATGGAAAAAAGTTCAGTTTAGGGTTTAAAACCCTAATGCTGACTAAAGGAAAAAGTTCAGTTTAGGGTTTAAAACCCTAATGCTGACTGAAGGAAAAAGTTCAGTTTAGGGTTTTAAAACCCTAATGCTGACTGAATGGAAAAAGTTCAGCTTAGGGTTTAAAACCCTAATGCTGACTAAATGGAAAAAGTTCAGTTTAGGTTTTAAAACCCTAATGCTGACTGGTTTAAAAACCTAATGCTGACCGAAGGAAAAAGTTCAGTTTAGGGTTTAAAACCCTAATGATGACTGAAGGAAAAAGTTCAGTTTAGGGTTTAAAACCCTAATGCTGACTGAATGGAAAAGTTCAGTTTAGGGTTTAAAACCCTAATGCTGACTAAAGGAAAGAGTTCAGTTTAGGGTTTAAAACCCTAATGCTGACTAAATGGAGAAAGTTCAGTTTAGGGTTTAAAACCCTAATGCTAACTAAATGGAAAAAGTTCAGTTTAAGGTTTAAAACCCTAATGCTGACTGAAGGAAAAAGTTCAGTTTAGGGTTTTAAAACCCTAATGCTGACTGAATGGAAAAAGTTCAGTTTAGGGTTTAAAACCCTAATGCTGACTAAATGGAAAAAGTTCAGTTTAGGATTTAAAACCCTAATGCTGACTGAAGGAAAAAGTTCAGTTTAGGGTTTAAAACCCTAATGCTGACTGAAGGAAAAAGTTCAGTTTAGGGTTTTAAAACCCTAATGCTGACTGAATGGAAAAAGTTCAGTTTAGGGTTTAAAATCCTAATACTGACTGAATGGAAAAAGTTCAGTTTAGGGTTTAAAACCCTAATGCTGACTGGTTTAAAAACCTAATGCTGACCGAAGGAAAAAGTTCAGTTTAGGGTTTAAAACCCTAATGCTGACTGAAGGAAAAAGTTCAGTTTAGGGTTTAAAACCCTAATGATGACTGAAGGAAAAAGTTCAGTTTAGGGTTTAAAACCCTAATGCTAACTAAAGGAAAGAGTTCAGTTTAGGGTTTTAAACCCTAATGCTGACTAAATGGAGAAAGTTCAGTTTAGGGTTTAAAACCCTAATGCTAACTAAATGGAAAAAGTTCAGTTTAAGGTTTAAAACCCTAATGATGACTGAAGGAAAAAGTTCAGTTTAGGGTTTTAAAACCCTAATGCTGACTGAATGGAAAAAGTTCAGTTTAGGGTTTAAAACCCTAATGCTGACTAAAGGAAAAGCTCAGGTTAGGGTTTAAAACCCTAATGCTGACTGAAAGAAAAAGTTCAGTTTAGGGTTTAAAAACCTAATGCTGACTGAAGGAAAAAGTTCAGTTTAGGGTTTAAAACCCTAATGCGGACAGAAGGAAAAAGTTAAGTTTAAGGTTTAAAACCCTAATGTTGACTGAAGGAAAAAGTTCAGTTTAGGGTTTAAAACTCTAATGCTGACTGAAGGAAAAAGTTTAGTTTAGGGTTTAAAACCCTAATGCTGACTAAATGGAAGAGTTCAGTTTAGGGTTTAAAACCCTAATGCTGACTTAAATGAAAAGAGTTCAGTTTAGGGTTTAAAACCCTAATGCTGACTAAAGGGAAGAGTTCAGTTTAGGGTTTAAAACCCTAATGCTGATTGAAGGAAAAAGTTCAGTTTAGGGTTTAAAACCCTAATGCTGACTAGATGGGAAAAATTCAGTTTAGGGTTTAAAACCCTAATGCTGACTGAAGGAAAAAGTTCAATTTAGGGTTTAAAACCCTAATGCTGACTGAAGGAAAAAGTTCAGTTTAGGGTTTAAAACCCTAATGCTGACTGAAGGAAAAAGTTCAGTTTAGGGTTTAAAACCTTAATGCTGACTGAATGGAAAAGTTCAGTTTTGGGTTTAAAACCCTAATGCTGACTAAAGGAAAGAGTTCAGTTTAGGGTTTTAAACCCTAATGCTGAATAAATGGAGAAAGTTCAATTTAGGGTTTAAAACCCTAATGCTGACTAAATGGAAAAAGTTCAGTTTAGGGTTTAAAACCCTAATGCTGACTGAAGGAAAAAGTTCAGTTTAGGGTTTAAAACTTTAATGCTGACTGAAGGAAAAAGTTCAGTTTAGGGTTTAAAACCCTAATGATGACTGAAGGAAAAAGTTCAGTTTAGGGTTTAAAACCCTAATGCTGACTGAATGGAAAAGTTCAGTTTAGGGTTTAAAACCCTAATGCTGACTAAAGGAAAGAGTTCAGTTTAGGGTTTAAAACCCTAATGCTGACTAAATGGAGAAAGTTCAGTTTAGGGTTTAAAACCCTAATGCTGACTAAATGGAAAAAGTTCAGTTTAGGGTTTAAAACCCTAATGCTGACTAAAGGAAAAGTTCAGTTTCGGGTTTAAAACCCTAATGCTGACTGAAGGAAAAAGTTCAGTTTAGGGTTTAAAACCCTAATGCTGACTAAATTTAAAAAGTTCAGTTTAGGGTTTAAAACCCTAATGTTGACTAAAGGAAAAGTTCAGTTTCGGGTTTAAAACCCTAATGCTGACTGAAGGAAAAAGTTCAGTTTAAGGTTTAAAACCCTAATGCTGATTGAAGGAAAAAGTTCAGTTTAGGGTTTTAAAACCCTAATGCTGACTGAATGGAAAAAGTTCAGTTTAGGGTTTAAAACCCTAATGCTGACTGAATGGAAAAAGTTCAGTTTAGGGTTTAAAACCCTAATGCTGACTGAAGGGAAAAGTTCAATTTAGGGTTTTAAAACCCTAATGCTGACTGAAGGAAAAAGTTCAGTTTAGGGTTTTAAAACCCTAATGCTGACTAAATGGAAAAAGTTCAGTTTAGGTTTTAAAACCCTAATGCTGACTAAATGGAAAAAGTTCAGTTTAGGGTTTAAAACCCTAATGATGACTGAAGGAAAAAGTTCAGTTTAGGGTTTAAAACCCTAATGCTAACTGAATGGAAAAGTTCAGTTTAGGGTTCAAAACCCTAATGCTGACTAAATGAAAGAGTTCAGTTTAGGGTTTAAAACCCTAATGCTGACTAAATGGAGAAAGTTCAGTTTAGGGTTTAAAACCCTAATGCTGACTAAATGGAAAAAGTTCAGTTTAAGGTTAAAACACTAATGCTGACTGAAGGAAAAAGTTCAGTCTAGGGTTTTAAAACCCTAATGCTGACTGAATGGAAAAAGTTCAGTTTAGGGTTTAAAACCCTAATGCTGACAGAATGGAAAAAGTTCAGTTTAGGGTTTAATACCCAAATGCTGACTAAAGGAAAAGTTCAGTTTAGGGTTTAAAACCCTAATGCTGACTTAAATGAAAAGAGTTCAGTTTGGGGTTTAAAACCCTAATGCTGACTAAAGGGAAGAGTTCAGTTTATGGTTTAAAAGCCTAATGCTAACTGAAGGAAAAAGTTCAGTTTAGGGTTAAAAACCCTAATGCTGACTAGATGGGAAAAATTCAGTTTAGGGTTTAAAACCCTAATGCTGACTGAAGGAAAAAGTTCAGTTTAGGGTTTAAAACCCTAATGCTGACTGAAGGAAAAAGTTCAGTTTAGGGTTTAAAACCCTAATGCTGACTGAAGGAAAAAGTTCAGTTTAGGGTTTAAAACCCTAATGCTGACTGAAGGAAAAAGTTCAGATTAGGGTTTGAAACCCTACTGCTGACTAAATGAAAAAGTTCAGTTTAGGGTTTAAAACCCTAATGCTGACTGAAGGAAAAAGTTCAGTTTAGGGTTTAAAACCCTAATGCTGACTGAAGGAAAAAGTTCAGTTTAGGGTTTAAAACCCTAATGCTGACTGAAGGAAAAAGTTCAGTTTAGGGTTTAAAACCCTAATGCTGACTGAAGGAAAAAGTTCAGTTTAGGGTTTAAAACCCTAATGCTGACTGAAGGAAAAAGTTCAGTTTAGGGTTTAAAACCCTACTGCTGACTAAATGAAAAAGTTCAGTTTAGGGTTTAAAACCCTAATGCTGACTGAATGGAAAAAAGTTCAGTTTAGGGTTTAAAACCCTAATGCTGACTAAAGGAAAAAGTTCAGTTTAGGGTTTAAAACCCTAATGCTGACTGAAGGAAAAAGTTCAGTTTAGGGTTTTAAAACCCTAATGCTGACTGAATGGAAAAAGTTCAGCTTAGGGTTTAAAACCCTAATGCTGACTAAATGGAAAAAGTTCAGTTTAGGGTTTAAAACCCTAATGCTGACTGGTTTAAAAACCTAATGCTGACCGAAGGAAAAAGTTCAGTTTAGGGTTTAAAACCCTAATGCTGACTGAAGGAAAAAGTTCAGTTTAGGGTTTAAAACCCTAATGATGACTGAAGGAAAAAGTTCAGTTTAGGGTTTAAAACCCTAATGCTGACTGAATGGAAAAGTTCAGTTTAGGGTTTAAAACCCTAATGCTGACTAAAGGAAAGAGTTCAGTTTAGGGTTTAAAACCCTAATGCTGACTAAATGGAGAAAGTTCAGTTTAGGGTTTAAAACCCTAATGCTAACTAAATGGAAAAAGTTCAGTTTAAGGTTTAAAACCCTAATGCTGACTGAAGGAAAAAGTTCAGTTTAGGGTTTTAAAACCCTAATGCTGACTGAATGGAAAAAGTTCAGTTTAGGGTTTAAAACCCTAATGCTGACTAAAGGAAAAAGATCAGTTTAGGATTTAAAACCCTAATGCTGACTGAAGGAAAAAGTTCAGTTTAGGGTTTAAAACCCTAATGCTGACTGAAGGAAAAAGTTCAGTTTAGGGTTTTAAAACCCTAATGCTGACTGAATGGAAAAAGTTCAGTTTAGGGTTTAAAATCCTAATACTGACTGAATGGAAAAAGTTCAGTTTAGGGTTTAAAACCCTAATGCTGACTGGTTTAAAAACCTAATGCTGACCGAAGGAAAAAGTTCAGTTTAGGGTTTAAAACCCTAATGCTGACTGAAGGAAAAAGTTCAGTTTAGGGTTTAAAACCCTAATGATGACTGAAGGAAAAAGTTCAGTTTAGGGTTTAAAACCCTAATGCTAACTAAAGGAAAGAGTTCAGTTTAGGGTTTAAAACCCTAATGCTGACTAAATGGAGAAAGTTCAGTTTAGGGTTTAAAACCCTAATGCTAACTAAATGGAAAAAGTTCAGTTTAAGGTTTAAAACCCTAATGATGACTGAAGGAAAAAGTTCAGTTTAGGGTTTTAAAACCCTAATGCTGACTGAATGGAAAAAGTTCAGTTTAGGGTTTAAAACCCTAATGCTGACTAAAGGAAAAGCTCAGGTTAGGGTTTAAAACCCTAATGCTGACTGAAAGAAAAAGTTCAGTTTAGGGTTTAAAAACCTAATGCTGACTGAAGGAAAAAGTTCAGTTTAGGGTTTAAAACCCTAATGCGGACAGAAGGAAAAAGTTAAGTTTAAGGTTTAAAACCCTAATGTTGACTGAAGGAAAAAGTTCAGTTTAGGGTTTAAAACTCTAATGCTGACTGAAGGAAAAAGTTTAGTTTAGGGTTTAAAACCCTAATGCTGACTAAATGGAAGAGTTCAGTTTAGGGTTTAAAACCCTAATGCTGACTTAAATGAAAAGAGTTCAGTTTAGGGTTTAAAACCCTAATGCTGACTAAAGGGAAGAGTTCAGTTTAGGGTTTAAAACCCTAATGCTGATTGAAGGAAAAAGTTCAGTTTAGGGTTTAAAACCCTAATGCTGACTAGATGGGAAAAATTCAGTTTAGGGTTTAAAACCCTAATGCTGACTGAAGGAAAAAGTTCAATTTAGGGTTTAAAACCCTAATGCTGACTGAAGGAAAAAGTTCAGTTTAGGGTTTAAAACCCTAATGCTGACTGAAGGAAAAAGTTCAGTTTAGGGTTTAAAACCTTAATGCTGACTGAATGGAAAAGTTCAGTTTTGGGTTTAAAACCCTAATGCTGACTAAAGGAAAGAGTTCAGTTTAGGGTTTTAAACCCTAATGCTGAATAAATGGAGAAAGTTCAATTTAGGGTTTAAAACCCTAATGCTGACTAAATGGAAAAAGTTCAGTTTAGGGTTTAAAACCCTAATGTTGACGAAAGGAAAAGTTCAGTTTAGGGTTTAAAACCCTAATGCTGACTGAAGGAAAAAGTTCAGTTTAGGGTTTAAGACCCTAATGCTGACTAAATGGAAAAAGTTCAGTTTAGAGTTTAAAACCCTAATGCTGACTGAAGGAAAAATTTCAGTTTAGGGTTTAAAACCCTAATGCTGACTGAAGGAAAAAGTTCAGTTTAGGGTATTAAAACCCTAATGCTGACTGAATGGAAAAAGTTTAGTTTAGGGTTTAAAACCCTAATGCTGACTGAATGGAAAAAGTTCAGTTTAGGGTTTTAAAACCCTAATGCTGACTAAAGGAAAAAGTTCAGTTTAGGGTTTAAAACCCTAATGCTGACTGAAGGAAAAAGTTCAGTTTAGGGTTTAAAACCCTAATGCTGACTGAAGGAAAAAGTTCAGTTTAGGGTTTAAAACCCTAATGATGACTGAAGGAAAAAGTTCAGTTTAGGGTTTAAAACCCTAATGCTGACTAAAGGAAAGAGTTCAGTTTAGAGTTTAAAACCCTAATGCTGACTAAATGGAGAAAGTTCAGTTTAGGGTTTAAAACCCTAATGCTCACTAAATGGAAAAAGTTCAGTTTAAGGTTTAAAACCCTAATGCTGACTGAAGGAAAAAGTTCAGTTTAGGGTTTTAAAACCCTAATGCTGACTGAATGGAAAAAGTTCAGTTTAGGGTTTAAAACCCTAATGCTGACTAAAGGAAAAGCTCAGTTTAGGGTTTAAAACCCTAATGCTGACTGAAGGAAAAAGTTCAGTTTAGGGTTTAAAAACCTAATGCTGACTGAAGGAAAAAATTCAGTTTAGGGTTTAAAACCCTAATGCTGACTGAAGGAAAAAGTTCAGTTTAGGGTTTAAAACCCTAATGCTGACTGAAGGAAAAAGTTCAGTTTAGGGTTTAAAACCCTAATGCTGACTGAAGGAAAAAGTTTAGTTTAGGGTTTAAAACCCTAAATGCTGACTAAAAGGAAGAGTTCAGTTTAGGGTTAACCCTAATGCTGACTAAATGGAAGAGTTCAGTTTAGGGTTTAAAACCCTAATGCTGACTTAAATGAAAAGAGTTCAGTTTAGGGTTTAAAACCCTAATGCTGACTAAAAGGAAGAGTTCAGTTTAGGGTTTAAAACCCTAATGCTGATTGAAGGAAAAAGTTCAGTTTAGGGTTTAAAACCCTAATGCTGACTAGATGGGAAAAATTCAGTTTAGGGTTTAAAACCCTAATGCTGACTGAAGGAAAAAGTTCAGTTTAGGGTTTAAAACCCTAATGCTGACTGAAGGAAAAAGTTCAGTTTAGGGTTTAAAACCCTAATGCTGACTGAATGGAAAAGTTCAGTTTTGGGTTTAAAACCCTAATGCTGACTAAAGGAAAGAGTTCAGTTTAGGGTTTTAAACCCTAATGCTGACTAAATGGAGAAATTTCAGTTTAGGATTTAAAACCTTAATGCTGACTAGAAGGAAAAAGTTCAGTTTAGGGTTTAAAACCCTAATGTTGACTGAAGGAAAAAGTTTAGTTTAGGGTTTAAAATCCTAATGCTGACTAAATGGAAAAAGTTCAATTTAGAGTTTAAAACCCTAATGCTGACTGGTTTAAAAACCTAATGCTGACCGAAGGAAAAAGTTCAGTTTAGGGTTTAAAACCCTAATGCTGACTGAAGGAAAAAGTTCAGTTTAGGGTTTAAAACCCTAATGATGACTGAAGGAAAAAGTTCAGTTTAGGGTTTAAAATCCTAATGCTGACTAAAGGAAAGAGTTCAGTTTAGGGTTTAAAACCCTAATGCTGACTAAATGGAGAAAGTTCAGTTTAGGGTTTAAAACCCTAATGCTAACTAAATGGAAAAAGTTCAGTTTAAGGTTTAAAACCCTAATGCTGACTGAAGGAAAAAGTTCAGTTTAGGGTTTTAAAACCCTAATGCTGACTGAATAGAAAAAGTTCAGTTTAGGGTTTAAAACCCTAATGCTGACTAAAGGAAAAGCTCAGGTTAGGGTTTAAAACCCTAATGCTGACTGAAAGAAAAAGTTCAGTTTAGGGTTTAAAAACCTAATGCTGACTGAAGGAAAAAGTTCAGTTTAGGGTTTAAAACCCTAATGCTGACAAAAGGAAAAAGTTAAGTTTAAGGTTTAAAACCCTAATGCTGACTGAAGGAAAAAGTTCAGTTTAGGGTTTAAAACCCTAATGCTGACTGAAGGAAAAAGTTTAGTTTAGGGTTTAAAACCCTAATGCTGACTAAATGGAAGAGTTCAGTTTAGGGTTTAAAACCCTAATGCTGACTTAAATGAAAAGAGTTCAGTTTAGGGTTTAAAACCCTAATGCTGACTAAAGGGAAGAGTTCAGTTTAGGGTTTAAAACCCTAATGCTGATTGAAGGAAAAAGTTCAGTTTAGGGTTTAAAACCCTAATGCTGACTAGATGGGAAAAATTCAGTTTAGGGTTTAAAACCCTAATGCTGACTGAAGGAAAAAGTTCAGTTTAGGGTTTAAAACCCTAATGCTGACTGAAGGAAAAAGTTCAGTTTAGGGTTTAAAACCCTAATGCTGACTGAAGGGAAAAGTTCAGTTTTGGGTTTAAAACCCTAATGCTGACTAAAGGAAAGAGTTCAGTTTAGGGTTTTAAACCCTAATGCTGACTAAATGGAGAAAGTTCAGTTTAGGATTTAAAACCTTAATGCTGACTAGAAGGAAAAAGTTCAGTTTAGGGTTTAAAACCCTAATGTTGACTGAAGGAAAAAGTTCAGTTTAGGGTTTAAAATCCTAATGCTGACTAAATGGAAAAAGTTCAATTTAGAGTTTAAAACCCTAATGCTGACTGGTTTAAAAACCTAATGCTGACCGAAGGAAAAAGTTCAGTTTAGGGTTTAAAACCCTAATGCTGACTGAAGGAAAAAGTTCAGTTTAGGGTTTAAAACCCTAATGATGACTGAAGGAAAAAGTTCAGTTTAGGGTTTAAAACCCTAATGCTGACTAAAGGAAAGAGTTCAGTTTAGGGTTTAAAACCCTAATGCTGACTAAATGGAGAAAGTTCAGTTTAGGGTTTAAAACCCTAATGCTAACTAAATGGAAAAAGTTCAGTTTAAGGTTTAAAACCCTAATGCTGACTGAAGGAAAAAGTTCAGTTTAGGGTTTAAAACCTTAATGCTGACTAAATGGAAAAGTTCAGTTTTGGGTTTAAAACCCTAATGCTGACTAAAGGAAAGAGTTCAGTTTAGGGTTTTAAACCCTAATGCTGAATAAATGGAGAAAGTTCAATTTAGGGTTTAAAACCCTAATGCTGACTAAATGGAAAAAGTTCAGTTTAGGGTTTAAAACCCTAATGTTGACGAAAGGAAAAGTTCAGTTTAGGGTTTAAAACCCTAATGCTGACTGAAGGAAAAAGTTCAGTTTAGGGTTTAAGACCCTAATGCTGACTAAATGGAAAAAGTTCAGTTTAGAGTTTAAAACCCTAATGCTGACTGAAGGAAAAATTTCAGTTTAGGGTTTAAAACCCTAATGCTGACTGAAGGAAAAAGTTCAGTTTAGGGTATTAAAACCCTAATGCTGACTGAATGGAAAAAGTTTAGTTTAGGGTTTAAAACCCTAATGCTGACTGAATGGAAAAAGTTCAGTTTAGGGTTTTAAAACCCTAATGCTGACTAAAGGAAAAAGTTCAGTTTAGGGTTTAAAACCCGAATGCTGACTAAAGGAAAAAGTTCAGTTTAGGGTTTAAAACCCTAATGCTGACTGAAGGAAAAAGTTCAGTTTAGGGTTTAAAACCCTAATGATGACTGAAGGAAAAAGTTCAGTTTAGGGTTTAAAACCCTAATGCTGACTAAAGGAAAGAGTTCAGTTTAGAGTTTAAAACCCTAATGCTGACTAAATGGAGAAAGTTCAGTTTAGGGTTTAAAACCCTAATGCTCACTAAATGGAAAAAGTTCAGTTTAAGGTTTAAAACCCTAATGCTGACTGAAGGAAAAAGTTCAGTTTAGGGTTTTAAAACCCTAATGCTGACTGAATGGAAAAAGTTCAGTTTAGGGTTTAAAACCCTAATGCTGACTGAAGGAAAAAGTTCAGTTTAGGGTTTAAAACCCTAATGCTGACTGAAGGAAAAAGTTCAGTTTAGGGTTTAAAACCCTAATGATGACTGAAGGAAAAAGTTCAGTTTAGGGTTTAAAACCCTAATGCTGACTAAAGGAAAGAGTTCAGTTTAGAGTTTAAAACCCTAATGCTGACTAAATGGAGAAAGTTCAGTTTAGGGTTTAAAACCCTAATGCTCACTAAATGGAAAAAGTTCAGTTTAAGGTTTAAAACCCTAATGCTGACTGAAGGAAAAAGTTCAGTTTAGGGTTTTAAAACCCTAATGCTGACTGAATGGAAAAAGTTCAGTTTAGGGTTTAAAACCCTAATGCTGACTAAAGGAAAAGCTCAGTTTAGGGTTTAAAACCCTAATGCTGACTGAAGGAAAAAGTTCAGTTTAGGGTTTAAAAACCTAATGCTGACTGAAGGAAAAAATTCAGTTTAGGGTTTAAAACCCTAATGCTGACTGAAGGAAAAAGTTCAGTTTAGGGTTTAAAACCCTAATGCTGACTGAAGGAAAAAGTTCAGTTTAGGGTTTAAAACCCTAATGCTGACTGAAGGAAAAAGTTTAGTTTAGGGTTTAAAACCCTAAATGCTGACTAAAAGGAAGAGTTCAGTTTAGGGTTAACCCTAATGCTGACTAAATGGAAGAGTTCAGTTTAGGGTTTAAAACCCTAATGCTGACTTAAATGAAAAGAGTTCAGTTTAGGGTTTAAAACCCTAATGCTGACTAAAAGGAAGAGTTCAGTTTAGGGTTTAAAACCCTAATGCTGATTGAAGGAAAAAGTTCAGTTTAGGGTTTAAAACCCTAATGCTGACTAGATGGGAAAAATTCAGTTTAGGGTTTAAAACCCTAATGCTGACTGAAGGAAAAAGTTCAGTTTAGGGTTTAAAACCCTAATGCTGACTGAAGGAAAAAGTTCAGTTTAGGGTTTAAAACCCTAATGCTGACTGAATGGAAAAGTTCAGTTTTGGGTTTAAAACCCTAATGCTGACTAAAGGAAAGAGTTCAGTTTAGGGTTTTAAACCCTAATGCTGACTAAATGGAGAAATTTCAGTTTAGGATTTAAAACCTTAATGCTGACTAGAAGGAAAAAGTTCAGTTTAGGGTTTAAAACCCTAATGTTGACTGAAGGAAAAAGTTTAGTTTAGGGTTTAAAATCCTAATGCTGACTAAATGGAAAAAGTTCAATTTAGAGTTTAAAACCCTAATGCTAACTGGTTTAAAAACCTAATGCTGACCGAAGGAAAAAGTTCAGTTTAGGGTTTAAAACCCTAATGCTGACTGAAGGAAAAAGTTCAGTTTAGGGTTTAAAACCCTAATGATGACTGAAGGAAAAAGTTCAGTTTAGGGTTTAAAACCCTAATGCTGACTAAAGGAAAGAGTTCAGTTTAGGGTTTAAAACCCTAATGCTGACTAAATGGAGAAAGTTCAGTTTAGGGTTTAAAACCCTAATGCTAACTAAATGGAAAAAGTTCAGTTTAAGGTTTAAAACCCTAATGCTGACTGAAGGAAAAAGTTCAGTTTAGGGTTTTAAAACCCTAATGCTGACTGAATGGAAAAAGTTCAGTTTAGGGTTTAAAACCCTAATGCTGACTAAAGGAAAAGCTCAGGTTAGAGTTTAAAACCCTAATGCTGACTGAAAGAAAAAGTTTAGTTTAGGGTTTAAAAACCTAATGCTGAATGAAGGAAAAAGTTCAGTTTAGGGTTTAAAACCCTAATGCTGACAAAAGGAAAAAGTTAAGTTTAAGGTTTAAAACCCTAATGCTGACTGAAGGAAAAAGTTCAGTTTAGGGTTTAAAACCCTAATGCTGACTGAAGGAAAAAGTTTAGTTTAGGGTTTAAAACCCTAATGCTGACTAAATGGAAGAGTTCAGTTTAGGGTTTAAAACCCTAATGCTGACTTAAATGAAAAGAGTTCAGTTTAGGGTTTAAAACCCTAATGCTGACTAAAGGGAAGAGTTCAGTTTAGGGTTTAAAACCCTAATGCTGATTGAAGGAAAAAGTTCAGTTTAGGGTTTAAAACCCTAATGCTGACTAGATGGGAAAAATTCAGTTTAGGGTTTAAAACCCTAATGCTGACTGAAGGAAAAAGTTCAGTTTAGGGTTTAAAACCCTAATGCTGACTGAAGGAAAAAGTTCAGTTTAGGGTTTAAAACCCTAATGCTGACTGAAGGGAAAAGTTCAGTTTTGGGTTTAAAACCCTAATGCTGACTAAAGGAAAGAGTTCAGTTTAGGGTTTTAAACCCTAATGCTGACTAAATGGAGAAAGTTCAGTTTAGGATTTAAAACCTTAATGCTGACTAGAAGGAAAAAGTTCAGTTTAGGGTTTAAAACCCTAATGTTGACTGAAGGAAAAAGTTCAGTTTAGGGTTTAAAATCCTAATGCTGACTAAATGGAAAAAGTTCAATTTAGAGTTTAAAACCCTAATGCTGACTGGTTTAAAAACCTAATGCTGACCGAAGGAAAAAGTTCAGTTTAGGGTTTAAAACCCTAATGCTGACTGAAGGAAAAAGTTCAGTTTAGGGTTTAAAACCCTAATGATGACTGAAGGAAAAAGTTCAGTTTAGGGTTTAAAACCCTAATGCTGACTAAAGGAAAGAGTTCAGTTTAGGGTTTAAGACCCTAATGCTGACTAAATGGAGAAAGTTCAGTTTAGGGTTTAAAACCCTAATGCTAACTAAATGGAAAAAGTTCAGTTTATGGTTTAAAACCCTAATGCTGACTGAAGGAAAAAGTTCAGTTTAGGGTTTTAAAACCCTAATGCTGACTGAATGGAAAAAGTTCAGTTTAGGGTTTAAAACCCTAATGCTGACTAAAGGAAAAGCTCAGGTTAGGGTTTAAAACCCTAATGCTGACTGAAAGAAAAAGTTCAGTTTAGGGTTTAAAAACCTAATGCTGACTGAAGGAAAAAGTTCAGTTTAGGGTTTAAAACCCTAATGCTGACAGAAGGAAAAAGTTAAGTTTAAGGTTTAAAACCCTAATGCTGACTGAAGGAAAAAGTTCAGTTTAGGCTTTAAAACCCTAATGCTGACTGAAGGAAAAAGTTTAGTTTAGGGTTTAAAACCCTAATGCTGACTAAATGGAAGAGTTCAGTTTAGGGTTTAAAACCCTAATGCTGACTTAAATGAAAAGAGTTCAGTTTAGGGTTTAAAACCCTAATGCTGACTAAAGGGAAGAGTTCAGTTTAGGATTTAAAACCCTAATGCTGATTGAAGGAAAAAGTTCAGTTTAGGGTTTAAAACCCTAATGCTGACTAGATGGGAAAAATTCAGTTTAGGGTTTAAAACCCTAATGCTGACTGAAGGAAAAAGTTCAGTTTAGGGTATTAAAACCCTAATGCTGACTGAATGGAAAAAGTTTAGTTTAGGGTTTAAAACCCTAATGCTGACTGAATGGAAAAAGTTCAGTTTAGGGTTTTAAAACCCTAATGCTGACTAAAGGAAAAAGTTCAGTTTAGGGTTTAAAACCCTAATGCTGACTGAAGGAAAAAGTTCAGTTTAGGGTTTAAAACCCTAATGCTGACTGAAGGAAAAAGTTCAGTTTAGGGTTTAAAACCCTAATGATGACTGAAGGAAAAAGTTCAGTTTAGGGTTTAAAACCCTAATGCTGACTAAAGGAAAGAGTTCAGTTTAGAGTTTAAAACCCTAATGCTGACTAAATGGAGAAAGTTCAGTTTAGGGTTTAAAACCCTAATGCTCACTAAATGGAAAAAGTTCAGTTTAAGGTTTAAAACCCTAATGCTGACTGAAGGAAAAAGTTCAGTTTAGGGTTTTAAAACCCTAATGCTGACTGAATGGAAAAAGTTCAGTTTAGGGTTTAAAACCCTAATGCTGACTAAAGGAAAAGCTCAGTTTAGGGTTTAAAACCCTAATGCTGACTGAAGGAAAAAGTTCAGTTTAGGGTTTAAAAACCTAATGCTGACTGAAGGAAAAAATTCAGTTTAGGGTTTAAAACCCTAATGCTGACTGAAGGAAAAAGTTCAGTTTAGGGTTTAAAACCCTAATGCTGACTGAAGGAAAAAGTTCAGTTTAGGGTTTAAAACCCTAATGCTGACTGAAGGAAAAAGTTTAGTTTAGGGTTTAAAACCCTAAATGCTGACTAAAAGGAAGAGTTCAGTTTAGGGTTAACCCTAATGCTGACTAAATGGAAGAGTTCAGTTTAGGGTTTAAAACCCTAATGCTGACTTAAATGAAAAGAGTTCAGTTTAGGGTTTAAAACCCTAATGCTGACTAAAAGGAAGAGTTCAGTTTAGGGTTTAAAACCCTAATGCTGATTGAAGGAAAAAGTTCAGTTTAGGGTTTAAAACCCTAATGCTGACTAGATGGGAAAAATTCAGTTTAGGGTTTAAAACCCTAATGCTGACTGAAGGAAAAAGTTCAGTTTAGGGTTTAAAACCCTAATGCTGACTGAAGGAAAAAGTTCAGTTTAGGGTTTAAAACCCTAATGTTGACTGAATGGAAAAGTTCAGTTTTGGGTTTAAAACCCTAATGCTGACTAAAGGAAAGAGTTCAGTTTAGGGTTTTAAACCCTAATGCTGACTAAATGGAGAAATTTCAGTTTAGGATTTAAAACCTTAATGCTGACTAGAAGGAAAAAGTTCAGTTTAGGGTTTAAAACCCTAATGTTGACTGAAGGAAAAAGTTTAGTTTAGGGTTTAAAATCCTAATGCTGACTAAATGGAAAAAGTTCAATTTAGAGTTTAAAACCCTAATGCTGACTGGTTTAAAAACCTAATGCTGACCGAAGGAAAAAGTTCAGTTTAGGGTTTAAAACCCTAATGCTGACTGAAGGAAAAAGTTCAGTTTAGGGTTTAAAACCCTAATGATGACTGAAGGAAAAAGTTCAGTTTAGGGTTTAAAATCCTAATGCTGACTAAAGGAAAGAGTTCAGTTTAGGGTTTAAAACCCTAATGCTGACTAAATGGAGAAAGTTCAGTTTAGGGTTTAAAACCCTAATGCTAACTAAATGGAAAAAGTTCAGTTTAAGGTTTAAAACCCTAATGCTGACTGAAGGAAAAAGTTCAGTTTAGGGTTTTAAAACCCTAATGCTGACTGAATGGAAAAAGTTCAGTTTAGGGTTTAAAACCCTAATGCTGACTAAAGGAAAAGCTCAGGTTAGGGTTTAAAACCCTAATGCTGACTGAAAGAAAAAGTTCAGTTTAGGGTTTAAAAACCTAATGCTGACTGAAGGAAAAAGTTCAGTTTAGGGTTTAAAACCCTAATGCTGACAGAAGGAAAAAGTTAAGTTTAAGGTTTAAAACCCTAATGCTGACTGAAGGAAAAAGTTCAGTTTAGGCTTTAAAACCCTAATGCTGACTGAAGGAAAAAGTTTAGTTTAGGGTTTAAAACCCTAATGCTGACTAAATGGAAGAGTTCAGTTTAGGGTTTAAAACCCTAATGCTGACTTAAATGAAAAGAGTTCAGTTTAGGGTTTAAAACCCTAATGCTGACTAAAGGGAAGAGTTCAGTTTAGGATTTAAAACCCTAATGCTGATTGAAGGAAAAAGTTCAGTTTAGGGTTTAAAACCCTAATGCTGACTAGATGGGAAAAATTCAGTTTAGGGTTTAAAACCCTAATGCTGACTGAAGGAAAAAGTTCAGTTTAGGGTTTAAAACCCTAATGCTGACTGAAGGAAAAAGTTCAGTTTAGGGTTTAAAACCCTAATGCTGACTGAAGGGAAAAGTTCAGTTTTGGGTTTAAAACCCTAATGCTGACTAAAGGAAAGAGTTCAGTTTAGGGTTTTAAACCCTAATGCTGACTAAATGGAGAAAGTTCAGTTTAGGATTTAAAACCTTAATGCTGACTAGAAGGAAAAAGTTCAGTTTAGGGTTTAAAACCCTAATGTTGACTGAAGGAAAAAGTTCAGTTTAGGGTTTAAAATCCTAATGCTGACTAAATGGAAAAAGTTCAATTTAGAGTTTAAAACCCTAATGCTGACTGGTTTAAAAACCTAATGCTGACCGAAGGAAAAAGTTCAGTTTAGGGTTTAAAACCCTAATGCTGACTGAAGGAAAAAGTTCAGTTTAGGGTTTAAAACCCTAATGATGACTGAAGGAAAAAGTTCAGTTTAGGGTTTAAAACCCTAATGCTGACTAAAGGAAAGAGTTCAGTTTAGGGTTTAAGACCCTAATGCTGACTAAATGGAGAAAGTTCAGTTTAGGGTTTAAAACCCTAATGCTAACTAAATGGAAAAAGTTCAGTTTATGGTTTAAAACCCTAATGCTGACTGAAGGAAAAAGTTCAGTTTAGGGTTTTAAAACCCTAATGCTGACTGAATGGAAAAAGTTCAGTTTAGGGTTTAAAACCCTAATGCTGACTAAAGGAAAAGCTCAGGTTAGGGTTTAAAACCCTAATGCTGACTGAAAGAAAAAGTTCAGTTTAGGGTTTAAAAACCTAATGCTGACTGAAGGAAAAAGTTCAGTTTAGGGTTTAAAACCCTAATGCTGACAGAAGGAAAAAGTTAAGTTTAAGGTTTAAAACCCTAATGCTGACTGAAGGAAAAAGTTCAGTTTAGGCTTTAAAACCCTAATGCTGACTGAAGGAAAAAGTTTAGTTTAGGGTTTAAAACCCTAATGCTGACTAAATGGAAGAGTTCAGTTTAGGGTTTAAAACCCTAATGCTGACTTAAATGAAAAGAGTTCAGTTTAGGGTTTAAAACCCTAATGCTGACTAAAGGGAAGAGTTCAGTTTAGGATTTAAAACCCTAATGCTGATTGAAGGAAAAAGTTCAGTTTAGGGTTTAAAACCCTAATGCTGACTAGATGGGAAAAATTCAGTTTAGGGTTTAAAACCCTAATGCTGACTGAAGGAAAAAGTTCAGTTTAGGGTATTAAAACCCTAATGCTGACTGAATGGAAAAAGTTTAGTTTAGGGTTTAAAACCCTAATGCTGACTGAATGGAAAAAGTTCAGTTTAGGGTTTTAAAACCCTAATGCTGACTAAAGGAAAAAGTTCAGTTTAGGGTTTAAAACCCTAATGCTGACTGAAGGAAAAAGTTCAGTTTAGGGTTTAAAACCCTAATGCTGACTGAAGGAAAAAGTTCAGTTTAGGGTTTAAAACCCTAATGATGACTGAAGGAAAAAGTTCAGTTTAGGGTTTAAAACCCTAATGCTGACTAAAGGAAAGAGTTCAGTTTAGAGTTTAAAACCCTAATGCTGACTAAATGGAGAAAGTTCAGTTTAGGGTTTAAAACCCTAATGCTCACTAAATGGAAAAAGTTCAGTTTAAGGTTTAAAACCCTAATGCTGACTGAAGGAAAAAGTTCAGTTTAGGGTTTTAAAACCCTAATGCTGACTGAATGGAAAAAGTTCAGTTTAGGGTTTAAAACCCTAATGCTGACTAAAGGAAAAGCTCAGTTTAGGGTTTAAAACCCTAATGCTGACTGAAGGAAAAAGTTCAGTTTAGGGTTTAAAAACCTAATGCTGACTGAAGGAAAAAATTCAGTTTAGGGTTTAAAACCCTAATGCTGACTGAAGGAAAAAGTTCAGTTTAGGGTTTAAAACCCTAATGCTGACTGAAGGAAAAAGTTCAGTTTAGGGTTTAAAACCCTAATGCTGACTGAAGGAAAAAGTTTAGTTTAGGGTTTAAAACCCTAAATGCTGACTAAAAGGAAGAGTTCAGTTTAGGGTTAACCCTAATGCTGACTAAATGGAAGAGTTCAGTTTAGGGTTTAAAACCCTAATGCTGACTTAAATGAAAAGAGTTCAGTTTAGGGTTTAAAACCCTAATGCTGACTAAAAGGAAGAGTTCAGTTTAGGGTTTAAAACCCTAATGCTGATTGAAGGAAAAAGTTCAGTTTAGGGTTTAAAACCCTAATGCTGACTAGATGGGAAAAATTCAGTTTAGGGTTTAAAACCCTAATGCTGACTGAAGGAAAAAGTTCAGTTTAGGGTTTAAAACCCTAATGCTGACTGAAGGAAAAAGTTCAGTTTAGGGTTTAAAACCCTAATGTTGACTGAATGGAAAAGTTCAGTTTTGGGTTTAAAACCCTAATGCTGACTAAAGGAAAGAGTTCAGTTTAGGGTTTTAAACCCTAATGCTGACTAAATGGAGAAATTTCAGTTTAGGATTTAAAACCTTAATGCTGACTAGAAGGAAAAAGTTCAGTTTAGGGTTTAAAACCCTAATGTTGACTGAAGGAAAAAGTTTAGTTTAGGGTTTAAAATCCTAATGCTGACTAAATGGAAAAAGTTCAATTTAGAGTTTAAAACCCTAATGCTGACTGGTTTAAAAACCTAATGCTGACCGAAGGAAAAAGTTCAGTTTAGGGTTTAAAACCCTAATGCTGACTGAAGGAAAAAGTTCAGTTTAGGGTTTAAAACCCTAATGATGACTGAAGGAAAAAGTTCAGTTTAGGGTTTAAAATCCTAATGCTGACTAAAGGAAAGAGTTCAGTTTAGGGTTTAAAACCCTAATGCTGACTAAATGGAGAAAGTTCAGTTTAGGGTTTAAAACCCTAATGCTAACTAAATGGAAAAAGTTCAGTTTAAGGTTTAAAACCCTAATGCTGACTGAAGGAAAAAGTTCAGTTTAGGGTTTTAAAACCCTAATGCTGACTGAATAGAAAAAGTTCAGTTTAGGGTTTAAAACCCTAATGCTGACTAAAGGAAAAGCTCAGGTTAGGGTTTAAAACCCTAATGCTGACTGAAAGAAAAAGTTCAGTTTAGGGTTTAAAAACCTAATGCTGACTGAAGGAAAAAGTTCAGTTTAGGGTTTAAAACCCTAATGCTGACAAAAGGAAAAAGTTAAGTTTAAGGTTTAAAACCCTAATGCTGACTGAAGGAAAAAGTTCAGTTTAGGGTTTAAAACCCTAATGCTGACTGAAGGAAAAAGTTTAGTTTAGGGTTTAAAACCCTAATGCTGACTAAATGGAAGAGTTCAGTTTAGGGTTTAAAACCCTAATGCTGACTTAAATGAAAAGAGTTCAGTTTAGGGTTTAAAACCCTAATGCTGACTAAAGGGAAGAGTTCAGTTTAGGGTTTAAAACCCTAATGCTGATTGAAGGAAAAAGTTCAGTTTAGGGTTTAAAACCCTAATGCTGACTAGATGGGAAAAATTCAGTTTAGGGTTTAAAACCCTAATGCTGACTGAAGGAAAAAGTTCAGTTTAGGGTTTAAAACCCTAATGCTGACTGAAGGAAAAAGTTCAGTTTAGGGTTTAAAACCCTAATGCTGACTGAAGGGAAAAGTTCAGTTTTGGGTTTAAAACCCTAATGCTGACTAAAGGAAAGAGTTCAGTTTAGGGTTTTAAACCCTAATGCTGACTAAATGGAGAAAGTTCAGTTTAGGATTTAAAACCTTAATGCTGACTAGAAGGAAAAAGTTCAGTTTAGGGTTTAAAACCCTAATGTTGACTGAAGGAAAAAGTTCAGTTTAGGGTTTAAAATCCTAATGCTGACTAAATGGAAAAAGTTCAATTTAGAGTTTAAAACCCTAATGCTGACTGGTTTAAAAACCTAATGCTGACCGAAGGAAAAAGTTCAGTTTAGGGTTTAAAACCCTAATGCTGACTGAAGGAAAAAGTTCAGTTTAGGGTTTAAAACCCTAATGATGACTGAAGGAAAAAGTTCAGTTTAGGGTTTAAAACCCTAATGCTGACTAAAGGAAAGAGTTCAGTTTAGGGTTTAAAACCCTAATGCTGACTAAATGGAGAAAGTTCAGTTTAGGGTTTAAAAGCCTAATGCTAACTAAATGGAAAAAGTTCAGTTTAAGGTTTAAAACCCTAATGCTGACTGAAGGAAAAAGTTCAGTTTAGGGTTTAAAACCTTAATGCTGACTAAATGGAAAAGTTCAGTTTTGGGTTTAAAACCCTAATGCTGACTAAAGGAAAGAGTTCAGTTTAGGGTTTTAAACCCTAATGCTGAATAAATGGAGAAAGTTCAATTTAGGGTTTAAAACCCTAATGCTGACTAAATGGAAAAAGTTCAGTTTAGGGTTTAAAACCCTAATGTTGACGAAAGGAAAAGTTCAGTTTAGGGTTTAAAACCCTAATGCTGACTGAAGGAAAAAGTTCAGTTTAGGGTTTAAGACCCTAATGCTGACTAAATGGAAAAAGTTCAGTTTAGAGTTTAAAACCCTAATGCTGACTGAAGGAAAAATTTCAGTTTAGGGTTTAAAACCCTAATGCTGACTGAAGGAAAAAGTTCAGTTTAGGGTATTAAAACCCTAATGCTGACTGAATGGAAAAAGTTTAGTTTAGGGTTTAAAACCCTAATGCTGACTGAATGGAAAAAGTTCAGTTTAGGGTTTTAAAACCCTAATGCTGACTAAAGGAAAAAGTTCAGTTTAGGGTTTAAAACCCGAATGCTGACTAAAGGAAAAAGTTCAGTTTAGGGTTTAAAACCCTAATGCTGACTGAAGGAAAAAGTTCAGTTTAGGGTTTAAAACCCTAATGATGACTGAAGGAAAAAGTTCAGTTTAGGGTTTAAAACCCTAATGCTGACTAAAGGAAAGAGTTCAGTTTAGAGTTTAAAACCCTAATGCTGACTAAATGGAGAAAGTTCAGTTTAGGGTTTAAAACCCTAATGCTCACTAAATGGAAAAAGTTCAGTTTAAGGTTTAAAACCCTAATGCTGACTGAAGGAAAAAGTTCAGTTTAGGGTTTTAAAACCCTAATGCTGACTGAATGGAAAAAGTTCAGTTTAGGGTTTAAAACCCTAATGCTGACTGAAGGAAAAAGTTCAGTTTAGGGTTTAAAACCCTAATGCTGACTGAAGGAAAAAGTTCAGTTTAGGGTTTAAAACCCTAATGATGACTGAAGGAAAAAGTTCAGTTTAGGGTTTAAAACCCTAATGCTGACTAAAGGAAAGAGTTCAGTTTAGAGTTTAAAACCCTAATGCTGACTAAATGGAGAAAGTTCAGTTTAGGGTTTAAAACCCTAATGCTCACTAAATGGAAAAAGTTCAGTTTAAGGTTTAAAACCCTAATGCTGACTGAAGGAAAAAGTTCAGTTTAGGGTTTTAAAACCCTAATGCTGACTGAATGGAAAAAGTTCAGTTTAGGGTTTAAAACCCTAATGCTGACTAAAGGAAAAGCTCAGTTTAGGGTTTAAAACCCTAATGCTGACTGAAGGAAAAAGTTCAGTTTAGGGTTTAAAAACCTAATGCTGACTGAAGGAAAAAATTCAGTTTAGGGTTTAAAACCCTAATGCTGACTGAAGGAAAAAGTTCAGTTTAGGGTTTAAAACCCTAATGCTGACTGAAGGAAAAAGTTCAGTTTAGGGTTTAAAACCCTAATGCTGACTGAAGGAAAAAGTTTAGTTTAGGGTTTAAAACCCTAAATGCTGACTAAAAGGAAGAGTTCAGTTTAGGGTTAACCCTAATGCTGACTAAATGGAAGAGTTCAGTTTAGGGTTTAAAACCCTAATGCTGACTTAAATGAAAAGAGTTCAGTTTAGGGTTTAAAACCCTAATGCTGACTAAAAGGAAGAGTTCAGTTTAGGGTTTAAAACCCTAATGCTGATTGAAGGAAAAAGTTCAGTTTAGGGTTTAAAACCCTAATGCTGACTAGATGGGAAAAATTCAGTTTAGGGTTTAAAACCCTAATGCTGACTGAAGGAAAAAGTTCAGTTTAGGGTTTAAAACCCTAATGCTGACTGAAGGAAAAAGTTCAGTTTAGGGTTTAAAACCCTAATGCTGACTGAATGGAAAAGTTCAGTTTTGGGTTTAAAACCCTAATGCTGACTAAAGGAAAGAGTTCAGTTTAGGGTTTTAAACCCTAATGCTGACTAAATGGAGAAATTTCAGTTTAGGATTTAAAACCTTAATGCTGACTAGAAGGAAAAAGTTCAGTTTAGGGTTTAAAACCCTAATGTTGACTGAAGGAAAAAGTTTAGTTTAGGGTTTAAAATCCTAATGCTGACTAAATGGAAAAAGTTCAATTTAGAGTTTAAAACCCTAATGCTAACTGGTTTAAAAACCTAATGCTGACCGAAGGAAAAAGTTCAGTTTAGGGTTTAAAACCCTAATGCTGACTGAAGGAAAAAGTTCAGTTTAGGGTTTAAAACCCTAATGATGACTGAAGGAAAAAGTTCAGTTTAGGGTTTAAAACCCTAATGCTGACTAAAGGAAAGAGTTCAGTTTAGGGTTTAAAACCCTAATGCTGACTAAATGGAGAAAGTTCAGTTTAGGGTTTAAAACCCTAATGCTAACTAAATGGAAAAAGTTCAGTTTAAGGTTTAAAACCCTAATGCTGACTGAAGGAAAAAGTTCAGTTTAGGGTTTTAAAACCCTAATGCTGACTGAATGGAAAAAGTTCAGTTTAGGGTTTAAAACCCTAATGCTGACTAAAGGAAAAGCTCAGGTTAGAGTTTAAAACCCTAATGCTGACTGAAAGAAAAAGTTTAGTTTAGGGTTTAAAAACCTAATGCTGAATGAAGGAAAAAGTTCAGTTTAGGGTTTAAAACCCTAATGCTGACAAAAGGAAAAAGTTAAGTTTAAGGTTTAAAACCCTAATGCTGACTGAAGGAAAAAGTTCAGTTTAGGGTTTAAAACCCTAATGCTGACTGAAGGAAAAAGTTTAGTTTAGGGTTTAAAACCCTAATGCTGACTAAATGGAAGAGTTCAGTTTAGGGTTTAAAACCCTAATGCTGACTTAAATGAAAAGAGTTCAGTTTAGGGTTTAAAACCCTAATGCTGACTAAAGGGAAGAGTTCAGTTTAGGGTTTAAAACCCTAATGCTGATTGAAGGAAAAAGTTCAGTTTAGGGTTTAAAACCCTAATGCTGACTAGATGGGAAAAATTCAGTTTAGGGTTTAAAACCCTAATGCTGACTGAAGGAAAAAGTTCAGTTTAGGGTTTAAAACCCTAATGCTGACTGAAGGAAAAAGTTCAGTTTAGGGTTTAAAACCCTAATGCTGACTGAAGGGAAAAGTTCAGTTTTGGGTTTAAAACCCTAATGCTGACTAAAGGAAAGAGTTCAGTTTAGGGTTTTAAACCCTAATGCTGACTAAATGGAGAAAGTTCAGTTTAGGATTTAAAACCTTCATGCTGACTAGAAGGAAAAAGTTCAGTTTAGGGTTTAAAACCCTAATGTTGACTGAAGGAAAAAGTTCAGTTTAGGGTTTAAAATCCTAATGCTGACTAAATGGAAAAAGTTCAATTTAGAGTTTAAAACCCTAATGCTGACTGGTTTAAAAACCTAATGCTGACCGAAGGAAAAAGTTCAGTTTAGGGTTTAAAACCCTAATGCTGACTGAAGGAAAAAGTTCAGTTTAGGGTTTAAAACCCTAATGATGACTGAAGGAAAAAGTTCAGTTTAGGGTTTAAAACCCTAATGCTGACTAAAGGAAAGAGTTCAGTTTAGGGTTTAAGACCCTAATGCTGACTAAATGGAGAAAGTTCAGTTTAGGGTTTAAAACCCTAATGCTAACTAAATGGAAAAAGTTCAGTTTATGGTTTAAAACCCTAATGCTGACTGAAGGAAAAAGTTCAGTTTAGGGTTTTAAAACCCTAATGCTGACTGAATGGAAAAAGTTCAGTTTAGGGTTTAAAACCCTAATGCTGACTGAAGGAAAAAGTTCAGTTTAGGGTTTAAAACCCTAATGCTGACTGAAGGAAAAAGTTCAGTTTAGGGTTTAAAATCCTAATGCTGACTGAAGGAAAAAGTTCAGTTTAGGGTTTAAAACCCTAATGCTGACTGAAGGAAAAAGTTCAGTTTAGGGTTTAAAACCCTAATGCTGACTGAAGGAAAAAGTTCAGTTTAGGGTTTAAAACCCTAATGCTGACTGAAGGAAAAAGTTCAGTTTAGGGTTTAAAACCCTAATGCTGACTAAAGGAAAAAGTTCAGTTTAGGGTTTAAAACCCTAATGCTGACTGAATGGAAAAAAGTTCAGTTTAGGGTTTAAAACCCTAATGCTGACTGAAGGAAAAAGTTCAGTTTAGGGTTTAAAACCCTAATGCTGACTGAAGGAAAAAGTTCAGTTTAGGGTTTTAAAACCCTAATGCTGACTGAATGGAAAAAGTTCAGTTTAGGGTTTAAAACCCTAATGCTGACTGAATGGAAAAAGTTCAGTTTAGGGTTTAAAACCCTAATGCTGACTAAAGGAAAAAGTTCAGTTTAGGGTTTAAAACCCTAATGCTGACTGAATGGAAAAAGTTTAGGGTTTTAAACCCTAATGCTGACTGAAGGGAAAAGTTCAGTTTAGGGTTTTAAAACCCTAATGCTGACTAAAGGAAAAAGTTCAGTTTAGGGTTTAAAACCCTAATGCTGACTGAATGGAAAAGTTCAGTTTAGGGTTTAAAACCCTAATGCTGACTAAAGGAAAAAGTTCAGTTTAGGGTTTAAAACCCTAATGCTGACTGAATGGAAAAAAGTTCAGTTTAGGGTTTAAAACCCTAATGCTGACTGAAGGAAAAAGTTCAGTTTAGGGTTTAAAACCCTAATGCTGACTGAAGGAAAAAGTTCAGTTTAGGGTTTTAAAACATTAATGCTGACTGAAAACCCTAATGCTGACTGGTTTAAAAACCTAATGCTGACCGAAGGAAAAAGTTCAGTTTAGGGTTTAAAACCCTAATGCTGACTGAAGGAAAAAGTTCAGTTTAGGGTTTAAAACCCTAATGATGACTGAAGGAAAAAGTTCAGTTTAGGGTTTAAAACCCTAATGCTGACTAAAGGAAAGAGTTCAGTTTAGAGTTTAAAACCCTAATGCTGACTAAATGGAGAAAGTTCAGTTTAGGGTTTAAAACCCTAATGCTCACTAAATGGAAAAAGTTCAGTTTAAGGTTTAAAACCCTAATGCTGACTGAAGGAAAAAGTTCAGTTTAGGGTTTTAAAACCCTAATGCTGACTGAATGGAAAAAGTTCAGTTTAGGGTTTAAAACCCTAATGCTGACTAAAGGAAAAGCTCAGTTTAGGGTTTAAAACCCTAATGCTGACTGAAGGAAAAAGTTCAGTTTAGGGTTTAAAAACCTAATGCTGACTGAAGGAAAAAATTCAGTTTAGGGTTTAAAACCCTAATGCTGACTGAAGGAAAAAGTTCAGTTTAGGGTTTAAAACCCTAATGCTGACAGAAGGAAAAAGTTCAGTTTAGGGTTTAAAACCCTAATGCCTACTGAAGGAAAAAGTTTAGTTTAGGGTTTAAAACCCTAAATGCTGACTAAAAGGAAGAGTTCAGTTTAGGGTTAACCCTAATGCTGACTAAATGGAAGAGTTCAGTTTAGGGTTTAAAACCCTAATGCTGACTTAAATGAAAAGAGTTCAGTTTAGGGTTTAAAACCCTAATGCTGACTAAAGGGAAGAGTTCAGTTTAGGGTTTAAAACCCTAATGCTGATTGAAGGAAAAAGTTCAGTTTAGGGTTTAAAACCCTAATGCTGACTAGATGGGAAAAATTCAGTTTAGGGTTTAAAACCCTAATGCTGACTGAAGGAAAAAGTTCAGTTTAGGGTTTAAAACCCTAATGCTGACTGAAGGAAAAAGTTCAGTTTAGGGTTTAAAACCCTAATGCTGACTGAATGGAAAAGTTCAGTTTTGGGTTTAAAACCCTAATGCTGACTAAAGGAAAGAGTTCAGTTTAGGGTTTTAAACCCTAATGCTGACTAAATGGAGAAAGTTCAGTTTAGGATTTAAAACCTTAATGCTGACTAGAAGGAAAAAGTTAAGTTTAGGGTTTAAAACCCTAATGTTGACTGAAGGAAAAAGTTCAGTTTAGGGTTTAAAATCCTAATGCTGACTAAATGGAAAAAGTTCAATTTAGAGTTTAAAACCCTAATGCTGACTGAAGGAAAAAGTTCAGTTTAGGGTTTAAAACCCTAATGCTGACTGAAGGAAAAAGTTTAGTTTAGGGTTTAAAACCCTAATGCTGACTGAAGGAAAAAGTTCAGTTTAGGGTTTAAAACCCTAATGCTGACTAAAGGAAAAAGTTCAGTTTAGGGTTTAAAACCCTAATGCTGACTGAATGGAAAAAGTTCAGTTTAGGGTTTAAAACCCTAATGCTGACTGAAGGAAAAAGTTCAGTTTAGGGTTTAAAACCCTAATGCTGACTGAAGGAAAAAGTTCAGTTTAGGGATTTAAAACATTAATGCTGACTGAATGGAAAAAGTTCAGTTTAGGGTTTAAAACCCTAATGCCGACTGAATGGAAAAAGTTCAGTTTAGGGTTTAAAACCCTAATGCTGACTGAAGGAAAAAGTTCAGTTTAGGGTTTAAAACCCTAATGCTGACTGAAGGAAAAGTTCAGTTTAGGGTTTAAAACCCTAATGCTGACTGAAGGAAAAAGTTTAGTTTAGGGTTTAAAACCCTAAATGCTGACTAAAAGGAAGAGTTCAGTTTAGGGTTAACCCTAATGCTGACTAAATGGAAGAGTTCAGTTTAGGGTTTAAAACCCTAATGCTGACTAAAGGGAAGAGTTTAGTTTAGGGTTTAAAACCCTAATGCTGATTGAAGGAAAAAGTTCAGTTTAGGGTTTAAAACCCTAATGCTGACTAGATGGGAAAAATTCAGTTTAGGGTTTAAAACCCTAATGCTGACTGAAGGAAAAAGTTCAATTTAGGGTTTAAAACCCTAATGCTGACTGAAGGAAAAAGTTCAGTTTAGGGTTTAAAACCCTAATGCTGACTGAAGGAAAAAGTTCAGTTTAGGGTTTAAAACCTTAATGCTGACTGAATGGAAAAGTTCAGTTTTGGGTTTAAAACCCTAATGCTGACTAAAGGAAAGAGTTCAGTTTAGGGTTTTAAACCCTAATGCTGACTAAATGGAGAAAGTTCAGTTTAGGGTTTAAAACCCTAATGCTGACTGAAGGAAAAAGTTCAGTTTAGGGTTTAAAACCCTAATGCTGACTAAAGGAAAAGCTCAGGTTAGAGTTTAAAACCCTAATGCTGACTGAAAGAAAAAGTTTAGTTTAGGGTTTAAAAACCTAATGCTGAATGAAGGAAAAAGTTCAGTTTAGGGTTTAAAACCCTAATGCTGACAAAAGGAAAAAGTTAAGTTTAAGGTTTAAAACCCTAATGCTGACTGAAGGAAAAAGTTCAGTTTAGGGTTTAAAACCCTAATGCTGACTGAAGGAAAAAGTTTAGTTTAGGGTTTAAAACCCTAATGCTGACTAAATGGAAGAGTTCAGTTTAGGGTTTAAAACCCTAATGCTGACTTAAATGAAAAGAGTTCAGTTTAGGGTTTAAAACCCTAATGCTGACTAAAGGGAAGAGTTCAGTTTAGGGTTTAAAACCCTAATGCTGATTGAAGGAAAAAGTTCAGTTTAGGGTTTAAAACCCTAATGCTGACTAGATGGGAAAAATTCAGTTTAGGGTTTAAAACCCTAATGCTGACTGAAGGAAAAAGTTCAGTTTAGGGTTTAAAACCCTAATGCTGACTGAAGGAAAAAGTTCAGTTTAGGGTTTAAAACCCTAATGCTGACTGAAGGGAAAAGTTCAGTTTTGGGTTTAAAACCCTAATGCTGACTAAAGGAAAGAGTTCAGTTTAGGGTTTTAAACCCTAATGCTGACTAAATGGAGAAAGTTCAGTTTAGGATTTAAAACCTTCATGCTGACTAGAAGGAAAAAGTTCAGTTTAGGGTTTAAAACCCTAATGTTGACTGAAGGAAAAAGTTCAGTTTAGGGTTTAAAATCCTAATGCTGACTAAATGGAAAAAGTTCAATTTAGAGTTTAAAACCCTAATGCTGACTGGTTTAAAAACCTAATGCTGACCGAAGGAAAAAGTTCAGTTTAGGGTTTAAAACCCTAATGCTGACTGAAGGAAAAAGTTCAGTTTAGGGTTTAAAACCCTAATGATGACTGAAGGAAAAAGTTCAGTTTAGGGTTTAAAACCCTAATGCTGACTAAAGGAAAGAGTTCAGTTTAGGGTTTAAGACCCTAATGCTGACTAAATGGAGAAAGTTCAGTTTAGGGTTTAAAACCCTAATGCTAACTAAATGGAAAAAGTTCAGTTTATGGTTTAAAACCCTAATGCTGACTGAAGGAAAAAGTTCAGTTTAGGGTTTTAAAACCCTAATGCTGACTGAATGGAAAAAGTTCAGTTTAGGGTTTAAAACCCTAATGCTGACTGAAGGAAAAAGTTCAGTTTAGGGTTTAAAACCCTAATGCTGACTGAAGGAAAAAGTTCAGTTTAGGGTTTAAAATCCTAATGCTGACTGAAGGAAAAAGTTCAGTTTAGGGTTTAAAACCCTAATGCTGACTGAAGGAAAAAGTTCAGTTTAGGGTTTAAAACCCTAATGCTGACTGAAGGAAAAAGTTCAGTTTAGGGTTTAAAACCCTAATGCTGACTGAAGGAAAAAGTTCAGTTTAGGGTTTAAAACCCTAATGCTGACTAAAGGAAAAAGTTCAGTTTAGGGTTTAAAACCCTAATGCTGACTGAAGGAAAAAGTTCAGTTTAGGGTATTAAAACCCTAATGCTGACTGAATGGAAAAAGTTTAGTTTAGGGTTTAAAACCCTAATGCTGACTGAATGGAAAAAGTTCAGTTTAGGGTTTTAAAACCCTAATGCTGACTAAAGGAAAAAGTTCAGTTTAGGGTTTAAAACCCGAATGCTGACTAAAGGAAAAAGTTCAGTTTAGGGTTTAAAACCCTAATGCTGACTGAAGGAAAAAGTTCAGTTTAGGGTTTAAAACCCTAATGATGACTGAAGGAAAAAGTTCAGTTTAGGGTTTAAAACCCTAATGCTGACTAAAGGAAAGAGTTCAGTTTAGAGTTTAAAACCCTAATGCTGACTAAATGGAGAAAGTTCAGTTTAGGGTTTAAAACCCTAATGCTCACTAAATGGAAAAAGTTCAGTTTAAGGTTTAAAACCCTAATGCTGACTGAAGGAAAAAGTTCAGTTTAGGGTTTTAAAACCCTAATGCTGACTGAATGGAAAAAGTTCAGTTTAGGGTTTAAAACCCTAATGCTGACTAAAGGAAAAGCTCAGTTTAGGGTTTAAAACCCTAATGCTGACTGAAGGAAAAAGTTCAGTTTAGGGTTTAAAAACCTAATGCTGACTGAAGGAAAAAATTCAGTTTAGGGTTTAAAACCCTAATGCTGACTGAAGGAAAAAGTTCAGTTTAGGGTTTAAAACCCTAATGCTGACAGAAGGAAAAAGTTCAGTTTAGGGTTTAAAACCCTAATGCCTACTGAAGGAAAAAGTTTAGTTTAGGGTTTAAAACCCTAAATGCTGACTAAAAGGAAGAGTTCAGTTTAGGGTTAACCCTAATGCTGACTAAATGGAAGAGTTCAGTTTAGGGTTTAAAACCCTAATGCTGACTTAAATGAAAAGAGTTCAGTTTAGGGTTTAAAACCCTAATGCTGACTAAAGGGAAGAGTTCAGTTTAGGGTTTAAAACCCTAATGCTGATTGAAGGAAAAAGTTCAGTTTAGGGTTTAAAACCCTAATGCTGACTAGATGGGAAAAATTCAGTTTAGGGTTTAAAACCCTAATGCTGACTGAAGGAAAAAGTTCAGTTTAGGGTTTAAAACCCTAATGCTGACTGAAGGAAAAAGTTCAGTTTAGGGTTTAAAACCCTAATGCTGACTGAATGGAAAAGTTCAGTTTTGGGTTTAAAACCCTAATGCTGACTAAAGGAAAGAGTTCAGTTTAGGGTTTTAAACCCTAATGCTGACTAAATGGAGAAAGTTCAGTTTAGGATTTAAAACCTTAATGCTGACTAGAAGGAAAAAGTTAAGTTTAGGGTTTAAAACCCTAATGTTGACTGAAGGAAAAAGTTCAGTTTAGGGTTTAAAATCCTAATGCTGACTAAATGGAAAAAGTTCAATTTAGAGTTTAAAACCCTAATGCTGACTGAAGGAAAAAGTTCAGTTTAGGGTTTAAAACCCTAATGCTGACTGAAGGAAAAAGTTTAGTTTAGGGTTTAAAACCCTAATGCTGACTGAAGGAAAAAGTTCAGTTTAGGGTTTAAAACCCTAATGCTGACTAAAGGAAAAAGTTCAGTTTAGGGTTTAAAACCCTAATGCTGACTGAATGGAAAAAGTTCAGTTTAGGGTTTAAAACCCTAATGCTGACTGAAGGAAAAAGTTCAGTTTAGGGTTTAAAACCCTAATGCTGACTGAAGGAAAAAGTTCAGTTTAGGGATTTAAAACATTAATGCTGACTGAATGGAAAAAGTTCAGTTTAGGGTTTAAAACCCTAATGCCGACTGAATGGAAAAAGTTCAGTTTAGGGTTTAAAACCCTAATGCTGACTGAAGGAAAAAGTTCAGTTTAGGGTTTAAAACCCTAATGCTGACTGAAGGAAAAGTTCAGTTTAGGGTTTAAAACCCTAATGCTGACTGAAGGAAAAAGTTTAGTTTAGGGTTTAAAACCCTAAATGCTGACTAAAAGGAAGAGTTCAGTTTAGGGTTAACCCTAATGCTGACTAAATGGAAGAGTTCAGTTTAGGGTTTAAAACCCTAATGCTGACTAAAGGGAAGAGTTTAGTTTAGGGTTTAAAACCCTAATGCTGATTGAAGGAAAAAGTTCAGTTTAGGGTTTAAAACCCTAATGCTGACTAGATGGGAAAAATTCAGTTTAGGGTTTAAAACCCTAATGCTGACTGAAGGAAAAAGTTCAATTTAGGGTTTAAAACCCTAATGCTGACTGAAGGAAAAAGTTCAGTTTAGGGTTTAAAACCCTAATGCTGACTGAAGGAAAAAGTTCAGTTTAGGGTTTAAAACCTTAATGCTGACTGAATGGAAAAGTTCAGTTTTGGGTTTAAAACCCTAATGCTGACTAAAGGAAAGAGTTCAGTTTAGGGTTTTAAACCCTAATGCTGACTAAATGGAGAAAGTTCAGTTTAGGGTTTAAAACCCTAATGCTGACTGAAGGAAAAAGTTCAGTTTAGGGTTTAAAACCCTAATGATGACTGAAGGAAAAAGTTCAGTTTAGGGTTTAAAACCCTAATGCTGACTAAAGGAAAGAGTTCAGTTTAGAGTTTAAAACCCTAATGCTGACTAAATGGAGAAAGTTCAGTTTAGGGTTTAAAACCCGAATGCTCACTAAATGGAAAAAGTTCAGTTTAAGGTTTAAAACCCTAATGCTGACTGAAGGAAAAAGTTCAGTTTAGGGTTTTAAAACCCTAATGCTGACTGAATGGAAAAAGTTCAGTTTAGGGTTGCTGACTGAAGGAAAAAGTTCAGTTTAGGGTTTAAGACCCTAATGCTGACTAAATGGAAAAAGTTCAGTTTAGAGTTTAAAACCCTAATGCTGACTGAAGGAAAAATTTCAGTTTAGGGTTTAAAACCCTAATGCTGACTGAAGGAAAAAGTTCAGTTTAGGGTATTAAAACCCTAATGCTGACTGAATGGAAAAAGTTCAGTTTAGGGTTTAAAACCCTAATGCTGACTAAAGGAAAAAGTTCAGTTTAGGGTTTAAAACCCTAATGCTGACTAAAGGAAAAAGT
This sequence comes from Nicotiana tabacum, assembly GCF_000715075.1. Lineage (NCBI taxonomy): Eukaryota > Viridiplantae > Streptophyta > Magnoliopsida > Solanales > Solanaceae > Nicotiana > Nicotiana tabacum. The sequence continues at coordinate 134,145,649 of NC_134095.1, forward strand.
TCAGTTTAGGGTTTAAAACCCTAATGCTGACTGAAGGAAAAAGTTCAGTTTAGGGTTTAAAACCCTAATGCTGACTGAAGGAAAAAGTTCAGTTTAGGGTTTAAAACCCTAATGATGACTGAAGGAAAAAGTTCAGTTTAGGGTTTAAAACCCTAATGCTGACTAAAGGAAAGAGTTCAGTTTAGAGTTTAAAACCCTAATGCTGACTAAATGGAGAAAGTTCAGTTTAGGGTTTAAAACCCTAATGCTCACTAAATGGAAAAATTTCAGTTTAAGGTTTAAAACCCTAATGCTGACTGAAGGAAAAAGTTCAGTTTAGGGTTTTAAAACCCTAATGCCGACTGAATGGAAAAAGTTCAGTTTAGGGTTTAAAACCCTAATGCTGACTAAAGGAAAAGCTCAGTTTAGGGTTTAAAACCCTAATGCTGACTGAAGGAAAAAGTTCAGTTTAGGGTTTAAAAACCTAATGCTGACTGAAGGAAAAAATTCAGTTTAGGGTTTAAAACCCTAATGCTGACTGAAGGAAAAAGTTCAGTTTAGGGTTTAAAACCCTAATGCTGACTGAAGGAAAAAGTTCAGTTTAGGGTTTAAAACCCTAATGCTGACTGAAGGAAAAAGTTTAGTTTAGGGTTTAAAACCCTAAATGCTGACTAAAAGGAAGAGTTCAGTTTAGGGTTAACCCTAATGCTGACTAAATGGAAGAGTTCAGTTTAGGGTTTAAAACCCTAATGCTGACTTAAATGAAAAGAGTTCAGTTTAGGGTTTAAAACCCTAATGCTGACTAAAGGGAAGAGTTCAGTTTAGGGTTTAAAACCCTAATGCTGATTGAAGGAAAAAGTTCAGTTTAGGGTTTAAAACCCTAATGCTGACTAGATGGGAAAAATTCAGTTTAGGGTTTAAAACCCTAATGCTGACTGAAGGAAAAAGTTCAGTTTAGGGTTTAAAACCCTAATGCTGACTGAAGGAAAAAGTTCAGTTTAGGGTTTAAAACCCTAATGCTGACTGAATGGAAAAGTTCAGTTTTGGGTTTAAAACCCTAATGCTGACTAAAGGAAAGAGTTCAGTTTAGGGTTTTAAACCCTAATGCTGACTAAATGGAGAAATTTCAGTTTAGGATTTAAAACCTTAATGCTGACTAGAAGGAAAAAGTTCAGTTTAGGGTTTAAAACCCTAATGTTGACTGAAGGAAAAAGTTCAGTTTAGGGTTTAAAATCCTAATGCTGACTAAATGGAAAAAGTTCAATTTAGAGTTTAAAACCCTAATGCTGACTGGTTTAAAAACTTCAGTTTAGGGTTTAAAACCCTAATGCTGACTGAATGGAAAAAGTTCAGTTTAGGGTTTAAAACCCTAATGCTGACTAAAGGAAAAAGTTCAGTTTAGGGTTTAAAACCCTAATGCTGACTAAAGGAAAAAGTTCAGTTTAGGGTTTAAAACCCTAATGCTGACTGAAGGAAAAAGTTCAGTTTAGGGTTTAAAACCCTAATGCTGACTGAAGGAAAAAGTTCAGTTTAGGGTTTAAAACCCTAATGCTGACTGAAGGAAAAAGTTCAGTTTAGGGTTTAAAACCCTAATGCTGACTGAAGGAAAAAGTTCAGTTTAGGGTTTAAAACCCTAATGCTGACTGAAGGAAAAAGTTCAGTTTAGGGTTTAAAACCCTAATGCTGACTGAAGGAAAAAGTTCAGTTTAGGGTTTAAAACCCTAATGCTGACTGAAGGAAAAAGTTCAGTTTAGGGTTTAAAACCCTAATGCTGACTAAAGGAAAAAGTTCAGTTTAGGGTTTAAAACCCTAATGCTGACTGAATGGAAAAAAGTTCAGTTTAGGGTTTAAAACCCTAATGCTGACTGAAGGAAAAAGTTCAGTTTAGGGTTTAAAACCCTAATGCTGACTGAAGGAAAAAGTTCAGTTTAGGGTTTTAAAACCCTAATGCTGACTGAATGGAAAAAGTTCAGTTTAGGGTTTAAAACCCTAATGCTGACTGAATGGAAAAAGTTCAGTTTAGGGTTTAAAACCCTAATGCTGACTAAAGGAAAAAGTTCAGTTTAGGGTTTAAAACCCTAATGCTGACTGAATGGAAAAAGTTTAGGGTTTTAAACCCTAATGCTGACTGAAGGGAAAAGTTCAGTTTAGGGTTTTAAAACCCTAATGCTGACTAAAGGAAAAAGTTCAGTTTAGGGTTTAAAACCCTAATGCTGACTGAATGGAAAAGTTCAGTTTAGGGTTTAAAACCCTAATGCTGACTAAAGGAAAAAGTTCAGTTTAGGGTTTAAAACCCTAATGCTGACTGAATGGAAAAAGTTCAGTTTAGGGTTTAAAACCCTAATGCTGACTGAAGGAAAAAGTTCAGTTTAGGGTTTAAAACCCTAATGCTGACTGAAGGAAAAAGTTCAGTTTAGGGTTTTAAAACCCTAATGCTGACTGAATGGAAAAAGTTCAGTTTAGGGTTTAAAACCCTAATGCTGACTGAATGGAAAAAGTTCAGTTTAGGGTTTAAAACCCTAATGCTGACTAAAGGAAAAAGTTCAGTTTAGGGTTTAAAACCCTAATGCTGACTGAATGGAAAAAGTTTAGGGTTTTAAACCCTAATGCTGACTGAAGGGAAAAGTTCAGTTTAGGGTTTTAAAACCCTAATGCTGACTAAAGGAAAAAGTTCAGTTTAGGGTTTAAAACCCTAATGCTGACTGAATGGAAAAGTTCAGTTTAGGGTTTAAAACCCTAATGCTGACCAAAGGGAAAGTTCAGTTTAGGGTTTTAAAACCCTAATGCTGACTGGCTGGGGACAAAGTTCGAGGATACTAACTGACCTCTTTTTTTTTTTTTGAATTTTCTTATTTTAGTAGAAGATAAAAGGGAATCTCGTGGAAACTTACCTTTCGAGTGGATTCCTTATTGCCAAACTGTTTCTTGTACTCATGGACCTTCTTCGTTAGGTGACACCTGCTTCTTGCACGGTTGTCTTGGATTATACCTGTTTAGACTTCTCAAACAAAGAACAATTGTTAGTTCGGAAATGGCGGTTGGTTCGGTGAACTTGATTGTTCCCATTGCTTTGTTGCGTCCTTATTTCTGTTGAGAAATCCTGCCATTGATTGGATTCAAATGGCGAAACCCTTTTGGACTGCTTAGGCTTGTATTTCCAAATTCCGTGATGATTTGCTTTGTAATGCTCCCCTTTTGTGTGTCCCGTTTTGCTTGGGTATTCTCAACGGGGATTTTATTGGGGATACTTTGTGGTAATTTGTACAAAGGGAAGCTTTGTGGGGGAATATTTACAAAGTGGATTCTTTGTGTGGATTTTTGTACAATGGGGACATGCTGGGGATTTGTTTCAAAGCGGACTTTCCAGGATTTGTTGGGGTAAGCTCGATGGGGAATTTTTACAAAGGGACTTGCTAGGGATTTGCTGGGGAAATCCTTCTTTTTCTTTTTCTTTTTATTATTATTATTATTATTATTATTATTATTATTATTATTATTATTAAAGGGAAGTCCTTGTGGGGATCTGTACAAGAGAGAAAATCTGTGTGGATTTCGTTGGGGCAGAATCTTTGGGGAATATTTACGCCGTGGATTCTTTGTGCGAATTTGTACAAAGGGAAAGCCTTGTAGGGATTTGTACGAGGAGGACTTGCTGGGGAAATTTCTCTCTTTCCTCTTTACTTCGAATGCATTCAAACATCATGATTCATCAGGTTTGAACAAACGTACCAACGAAACGAGGTGTTTTCCTTTATGAAACGGAATTCCGTGAAACCAAACCTGCCACCTGTCCTTTCCGGTATATCTGGAACTTGGGGTTAAACATGAAAGGGATTCGAATAAAAACAAAGAAAGGAGAAAGCAAATTTCAGAAAAGGAGTGTCCCTTTCGGGACGAGAAAGACTTATCTGAGGAAGACACTGCTGGCTTTAAATGGACATGACATACTCTTTGGACTGGACGCCTGACCTTCAATGAACTTGCGTTTCCCTGAACCAAAACGGATCTGTGATTCCAAACCGGTGGAACTTTGTCGAGACCTCCTTGGGTGGAGTCATTCTTTCGGCCAACAGCGCCCTTTGCGGGTTTTCGCTGGCTGACCTCTCTCATTTCTCTTCCTGTCATCGCTTGATAGCACTCTTTGCGAGTTTTTACTAAACAAGCTCTCTCATTTGGTTTCTCTACTCCCATCGCCTCGCGGTGCCCGAAGGTTTTCACCGACAAGACTCTCTCATTTTATCAATTTAGAGTGTGCCGGCCTCCATTCGTGACGCTTCTTGGCCTCCCGCTATCTTTGGTAATTGATCTGAAGGCTTGTGCTTGGTAAAGAGAGGTAGATGATACTAACTTCTAAATCTCTTGACGTGCCCCAGTTTTAATTTTAGGGTAAATGGGATTTTATTGTTGGTGTGACTGAACCTCATGGAGAGGCTGCCTACGTATCCTTTCGGAATCAAGTAAAACGTAGTTCAGGCCTCAATAAATGTTTTGTTTTGTTTGTTTTTGTTTTTTTTTGTAACCGGCTCAAAGGCTTGTAGAGAGAGTTGATAGTGAGAATAAAGCATTTCAAATGTGTCAGGACCATTGGGATGCCACTCAGACATAGTATCTTTTGACTGTATCTGCATTTACTGCTGTTTCGGGGTCATTTCCTTCGATATCACCTAGATACAATTCTCCTCTCGGCAATATTTTCCTTATGATGTATGGGCCTTTCCAATTTGGAGCAAATTTCCCTTTTGCTTCCTGGTGATGTGGCAGAATACGCCTCAGTACCAGCTGACTTACTTCGAAATTCCTGGGTCGGACTTTCTTGTTGTAAGCGCGGGCCATTCTTCGTTGGTACAACTATCTGTGACAAACCGCGGCCATTCGTTTTTCATCAATCAAAGTCAACTGCTCCAATCGAGTCTTAACCCATTCGCTGTCCTCGATTTATGCTTCAACAATGGTTCGAAGCGAAGGGATTTCTACTTCCGCTGGTATCACAGCCTCGGTCCCATAAACCAAAAGATAAGGAGTTGCTCCTACTGACGTGCGTACCGTAGTGCGATATCCCAACAATGCAAATGGTAACTGCTCATGCCACTGTCGGGAACTTTGGATCGTTTTCCTCAAAATCTTCTTGATGTTTTTGTTCGCCGCTTCTACAGCGCCATTGGCCTTTGGCCGATAAGGAGTAGAATTCCTATGCGTTATTTTGAATTGCTCGCATACATCTCCCATCAAGTGACTGTTCAAGTTTGCTGCGTTATTTGTAATGATAGTCGCAGGAATACCGAAACGACAGATAAGATTTGAGTGTACAAAATCCACTATAGCTTTTTAGTGACCGACTTGAGAGTGACAGCCTCTACCCATTTTGTGAAGTAGTCGATGGCAACCAGTATAAATCTGTGTCCATTTGAAGCCTTTGGCTCGATTGGTCCAATGACATCCATGCCCCAGGCGACAAATGGCCAAGGTGCAGACATGGGATGCAGTTCCGTGGGAGGTGCATGAATCAAATCACCGTGCACCTGATACTGATGACACTTCCGAATGAAGCTAAAGCAGTCCTTTTCCATGGTCATCCAGTAATAACCTGCTCGAAGGATTTTCTTCGCTAAAACATACCCGTTCATGTGAGGTCCTCACACACCTGCATGTACTTCGTGCATGATCTTTCTCGCCTCCTCGGCGTCGACATATCTTAGTAGGTTGAGGTCCGGGGTCCTCTTGTACAACAATTCACTGCTCAGAAAGAAACCACTTGCATGCCGCCTAATGGTTCTTTTTTGATCTCCAGTAGCATGCTTGGGGTATTCTTGCATCTTCAGGAACCTCTTGATGTCATGGTATGAAAGGCTGCATATTTGATCCCGCCTCGATTACATTGCAGTAACCGTGTTTTTCCCTAATTTGGATTTCCAAAGGATCGACGTGGGCGTTGCCCGGGTAGGGTAGCATTGAAGCCAGAGTAGCAAGTGCTTCTGCCAGTTCATTGTGACACCTCGGGATATACCTGAACTCTATTGTTTTAAAACGCTTGCCGAGGTCCTCCACGTGCTGTCGGTAAGGGATAAGTTTGACATCCCGAGTTTCCCATTCACCTTGGGCTTGCCGGATAATCAAGTCAGAATCTCCCATAATCAGTAAGTCTTCGACATCCTAATCGATCGCCATATGCATGCCCATAATGCAGGCTTCATACTCAGCTGTATTGTTTGTGCAAAAGAAACGCAGTCTAGCTGTGGTTGGATAATGCTGACCGGAGGGCGAGATCAAAATTGCCCCAATCCCTACACCTTTGGCGTTTACAACTCAATCAAAGAACATCTTCCAAATATGAGCGTCCTCCGAGACCACTTCTACGGTGTTTACTTCTTCATCTGGAAAGTAGGTACTCAATGGTTGGTATTCCTCATCGACCGGATTTTCGGCCAAGTGATCTGCTAGCGCTTGGGCTTTCATTGCCGTGCGAGTAACATAGACTATGTCGAATTCAGTAAGCAAGATTTGCCACTTAGCCAGTCTTCCAGTAGGCATTGGTTTCTGAAATATATACTTCAAAGGATCCAATCTGCTTATGAGGAAGGTAGTGTGAGTTTGAAGATAATGTCTCAGCTTTTGAGCAACCCATGTCAGAGCGCAACATGTTCTTTCCAGCAGAGTGTACTTGGCCTCATAGCCGGTGAATTTATTGCTCAAGTAGTAGATTGCTTGCTCCTTCTTTCCGGTTATGTCATGTTGCCCGAGGACGCAACCGAAAGAGTTCTCCAAGACTGTCAGATACAAGAACAGTGGTCTCCCTGGCTCTGGCGGGACCAAAACTGGGGGATTCGAAAGATATTCTTTGACTTTATCAAAGGCTTCTTGACACTCAATCGTCCATTTGATCGCCGCATCTTTCCTTAACAGCTTGAATATGGGCTCACACGTGCTTGTCAGCTGGACAATAAATCGACTGATGTAGTTCAACCTCTACTGCTTACGATGAAGCCCAAAAGTTTGCCCGACGGAACTCCGAAAGCACATTTGGCTGGGTTCAGCTTCAAGTCATACTTCCTTAGTCTCTCGAAGAACTTCCTCAAGTCCTGGATGTGATTATCCTGCGTCCTGGACTTGACTATCACGTCGTCTACGTACACCTCTATTTCCTGATGCATCATGTCATGAAAAATGGCAGTCATGGCCCTCATGTAAGTAGCCCCAGCATTCTTCAGACCAAATGGCATGACCCGATAACAGTAGGTGCCCCAAGGCGTGGTGAAGGCAGTTTTCTCGGCGTCCTCTTCATCCATCAATACCTGATGATACCCAGCGTAACAATCTACGAAAGACTGTATCTCGTGTTTGGCGCAATTATCAACGAGGATGTGGATGTTGGGCAGTGGGAAATTATCTTTGGGACTTGCTCTATTCAAATCTCGGTAATCTACACATACCCGAGTTTTCCCGTCCTTTTTCGGTACTGGAACCACATTTGCCAACCATGTTGTATACTGGACTACCCGAATCACTCCCGTTTTCAGTTGTTTGGTGATCTCCTCTTTAATCTTGTCACTGACCTCAGTTTTGAACTTTCGTTGCTTTTGTTGAACTGGAGGACAATCAGGATGAATTGGCAATTTATGAACCACTAGATCAACACCTAGTCCCGGCATGTCATCGTATGACCAAGCAAACACGTCTTTAAATTCAAAAAGAAGTTGAATTATCGCATCTCGCGTTTTCTTGTCCATGTGAATGCTTATTTTGGTCTCCCGAATTTCTTCAAGATTTCCTAAATTAACCGGTTCGGTGTCATTCAGATTTGGCTTAGGTTTATTCTCAAAATGTTCCAACTCTCGGTTTATTTCCCTAAAAGCTTCTTCTTCATCATATTCTGGTTCTGGGTTCATTAATTCACAGTTAAATAGCTCGTTGTGATCTGGGCGTGAAGTCCGCAAGCATGTCATATTTAAAGCCGCATTATTATAACTGAAAGGAAATATAAAAGGAAAATAACAAAAATCAGAATAACAGAAAAAATGGGAAATCAATGACGATTTTTTTTATTTTCTTTGGGAAGTTGGAAGACAACAATGTTTACAACTTAGGAATTCAAAACAACAATTGAAAGGAAGAAAACGTTCAAGTTATGTCCTGGAGATAACTTGTGACACAGGAAAGGTGGCAGGACAGGTCTACCCGGACTTCTGTCTAGTCGGGAATGGTGTGGCCTCCCAGTTTCGAAGTTTGGTGTTCGGCCCTACGTACAGCATCTCAGCAGTGCTTGTGCCTTCACCTGGTTGAACCATGTGAGTCTCGTAGAGCATTTCTCTCATTGCCCCACATATCTCCTCAATTTCCTCAGTCGTGAAGACCTCATCGTCTTCTTCTTCGGTGTACCTTGGCCTGATGAAAGTTTCATATAAATCCGGCAATGGTCGAGGTAACTTCCAACCCTCATTTTTCCTTTTCTTTGCCCACTCTTCATCTCCTGGAGTGGGTTTGAAACCTAGTCCAAAAGGTTTCTTGGTGGTCGGCAAGGTGATGGGTTCTGTTATTCCCTGCAAGGTTCGTCCAAGCCCTTTCCTGGCCTAAATCCGTGCCGGATCATCTCTTTGGCCACCATTACCGAGGCGTTAGACAAGAAAGGCTGGGGGCAAGGTATTCCCTTTTCATGCTGCTCTGCTAGTACAATCTCGAAAGCCTGATAGACCGTGTGTTCTCTCCCTTCTCTTGGTTCAAGATATGGGATGGATGGGTCTCGATAAATAGCATGCTCGTCTTCTCCATGGACCACGATCTCTCGGTCTTCGTACTCAAACTTCACCATCTGGTGAAGAGTGGAAGGCACAGCTCCTGCCGCATGGATCCAAGGTCTGCCGAGGAGAAAATTGTAGGATGTATCCATGTCGAGCACCTGGAAGGTTACTTCAAACTCGACTGGTCCTATGACCAACAACAGGTCTATTTCCCCCATGGTATCTCTCTTGATGCCGTCGAAAGCCCTTACGCAGACATTATTGGGTCGGATTCTTCCGGTCCCAATTTCCATTCTTTGTAGCGTGGAGAGCGGGCAAATGTCGACACCTGAACCTCCGTCCAACATCACCCTCTTGACATAGTAGTCCTCGCATTTAACTGTTAGATGCAAGGCCTTGTTGTGCGCCGCTCCTTCTGGGGGTAAATCGTTCTTGTTGAAAGAGATTTGGTTAATGGCGAAGAACCTTTCTGTCATTCGTTCCAGTTGTTCAACTGAGGTTTCTGCTGGTACGTATGCTTCATTCAAGGTCTTGAGTAAGATCTTTTGATGCTCGGTTGACCTCATTAGCAGGGATAGCATGGATACTTGCTCAGGGCACTTGCGCAATTGATCTACTACTTCATAGTCTGGCATTTTCATTTGTTGGAAGAAAAATTCCGCCTCTTCAACGCTTACCGGTTTCTTTGGTGGGAAGCGTCTCCGTGTGGCGTTGTTCAGCTCTTGGGTGTTTGAATACTTTCCAATGAAGGTATTTTCCGGAAGTTCTCCCGTGACCTCTTTACCTTTGTATGTTACCAACATCCTCTGATAGTTCCATGGTACTGTGGACAGGTTTGTCATTGGCTTTTGTGGCACGCGTCCGATAACCACTGGCTCATTCAGCCGAGGTGGTTGAATCGTCCCCCGGACCACATAGGCCCCTTTTGGTACGTACATAGGTTTTGCCTTTTTGACCTCGAAGCTCTGCGGCTTCTCTGCTTGACCTCGTGGGATGTAAAGAACCCCATCGTTTACCGGTACCGCTTTCTTCTCCACCTTCTTTGCGGGCTCGCACTTTGCAGTATTGGCCTTCTCCCCTTTTTCTGGTTTCTGGGCTGTTTCAGGCTTTTTCCCTGCGTCGACAATGGCGATTATAGCTTTCAAAGAAGGGTCAAATTCTTTGTCTTCGCAAATCATCACGATCAGCGGCCCGTTATTATGAGCAGGTAATGGATTGTTAGTCATATTTGGGACCTCCTCGTCCCTTAGCACTATTTTCCATTGCTCTCTTAAATTCTCGACCACTCTTTTTAACGACCAGCAGTCATTTGTATCGTGCCCCTCGGCCCCTGAATGATAGGCGCATCTGACTCTAGCTTTGTAAGAAGGTGATGTCGGGTTTTGCCTTGTTTGAGGGACTGGTTGCAGGAAGCCCAACTGGACTACTTTCGGGAACAAAGTAGAGTATGGTTCACCGATGGGCGTGAAAGTCCGCCTTCTAGGTGGCTCCTGAGGGCGGAAGTTATTCTGCGGAGGTTGTGGGTTATAGTGGTTGCGGTAAGGAAGCTGATTTCTGGGAGGTGGAGCTTGGCCTCGGTTGGCTTGTTGCGGCGGATGAACATAAGGCTGGGCATTCATTACCATATAGGGTTGATGAGCATATGCCAGATTTGAGTGGGGGTAGTAGTGTTGTGGGGTTCTTTCCGGAAAACGGGGTCAGGGATTACGATATTCCCTTGTTCCTGAGGCTGCCATGGCCGTTTCTTCCTTTTTCTTCCCTCTTGCCATTCCTCCGGACCCGCTTTGAACGGCTTGGGAAGTCGCCCTTATGGCTGCTTCACTCAAAATCCTGCCCGTTTTCAGACCATTCTCCACCATCTCTCCAATCTTAATCGCTTCTGCGAACGGCTTTCCCATGGCTGACATCATGTTTTGGAAATAGTCAGACTCTTGAGCCTGGAGAAAGGTAGTGACTATTTCCACTTCATCCATGGGAGGCTTCACCCTCGACGCCTGCTCGCGCCACTTAATAGCATACTCTCTGAAGCTTTCTGAAGGTTTCTTCTTCAAGTTCGACAGAGAATTTCGGTCTGGTGCGATGTCGATGTTATACTGGAATTGTCTCACAAAATCTCTAGCGAGATCATCCCAGACATGCCATCGGGACATGTCCTGGTCCATGTACCATTCCGAGGCTATTCCTATCAGACTTTCCCCGAAATATGCCATTAGCAATTCCTCTTTTCCGCCGGCTCCCCTTAATTTGTTGCAATATTTCTTTAGGTGAGCAATGGGGTCACCGTGCCCGTCGTACTTCTCAAACTTTGAGGTCTTGAAACCCACTAGTAGGTGTACGTGAGGGAACATGCATAGGTCAGCGTAAGAGACGCTCTTCTGTCCGCTCAAACCTTGCATATTCTTCAAACTCTGTTCAAGGCTTCTTATTCTTTTGGCCATCTCATTTTGTTCTGCAATTCTGGGGTTCTGATCCTGCCCAGGTGCAAGCTCGAACTGAGGTGGTGGAGGAATAGTGTTGGTAGCGAACCTAGTTGGTTCCATTGAGAAGGAGGGTGCCTGGAATGTAAAGGAGGATGAGTCAAAGCTTGGCTTGTACGTAGCAGGCTGAGCCGTAATCGGGCAGGGTAGTGCAGTAAAGATGTTCGTGCTTGCATCGGTGGCTGACATTCGGGGATGAGACTCAGAAGGCGATCCAGCAGAGAAGGCTGAAGTGGCTGGGTACCCGAATGGGGTAGCAGGATAATTTATGGGGACATTAGAAGTCCCGCTTGACCTGGAGAATAACTCAGGGAATCCGGGGACGACTCTTGGCGGCTCTTTCCCATTATTCCAGTCGTCCAGCATTTCCAACATGCGGAGCCGTAGGATTTTATTTTCCTCCGCAGTTGCGGACTCGGGTGTGAGGACAGCCGAGATCGAACTTTCCTCGGAAACAGGGATTGTTGGCAACGGAATCTCTGAAGACATTTCTACACTTCCTTTTGACCTTGTGAAGTAAGTGTGAGCACTGCCTCCTGTCTTAACAATAGGTAATAGAACACTCCCTTTTGACCTCGTGAAGTATGAGTGCAAGGCCAGACTTTCACCAAACCAACCGCCTTTTCCAAAGACCTGGGAGGAACTCAATGACAAACGAACGGTTAATTCGAATCAAATAACAGATAGGCAATCTCACGTTGGGGCATGATGGACCTATACAGTTGAATGAATTCCTACGTGTTTGTGACGAAAGCATGTGTCATTCCGGCATTCTTTTAGGCCTTTTATTACTTTCCCCCCCTTTTTTTTCAATTTTTCTCTTTGGTTAAACCGCGACCGGATCCGATGAGGATTGCCTACGTATCACGATGCCACATGAATCAGATCATTACGTAGTTCAAAAACACAAATGAGCGTAAAAGAAACACACCTTTTATTGTTGAAACGGTCTATTATAAACTACATTTTGCAAAATAAATAGCAAACTTTGAAAATAAACCTAGACTCAACATAGACTAAAACAAACTGATGGGAAAAACAGGCAGAAGATGCTAAGATACAGACTCGACTTATGAGTACATTATGGTTTTGAAAATTGGTGCCCGCGGGGCATCATTCGGCCTCGCCGCGGTCCTAGGTGTGAGATCCCTCTCGAGCTGCTCCAGCTCATGCATGGTCTGTTTGACATAACCCATCACTGCCGAGAGGATGGTAACACTGGTCATGTCCTCACATCGTAGACATCGTCTGGTGATGGTATGGGCAATGGCCTTGATCCTATCTCTGGTTTGCTTCTTCTCTATGAGTAGGCGTTTTATCTGATCGCTACATATCTTGAATACCTGAGAGTCCTGTATATGCTGATTCTTCAGTCGTCGTACTTCTAACTTCATTTGGGCTAATGAGTCGTACCAGTATCTGCTCTCAATTTGGAAATCCTTGGCCTGATTAGCTGCTTTGATCTCAAGTATAGCCATCTCTCTCTTCATTTTGGCAACAGTTTTCTCGTGGTCGCGTTTCGATTGGTTCAAGTATCGGCGATGCTTCTCTACTCTTATTCCCCACTGTGCCTTGAGCTTTGCCATAATCTTTCCCGATTCTTCTAAACCATCTCGCCATTCCGCGACTTCTCTTTTTAAACCCTTAATCAACTGTTGGTCTGATCGACTTCTAGGCTGTTCATCAAGAGACAATCTCAATTTTTGGATTTGGGCCTTAAGTTCTTCATTCTCTTGGACCAATTTATTCTTTTCGCTTCGATCTGCCGCGATTTGTATGTTGTTATTGAATTTCAGACTGTCAATTTGTAGCTTCAAATCACTGATCTCTGCCCGATACCCCTTTTCTTTTGCTAACCAGTTCCATTGCCCTTGGGACGATTCCACAAAATCTTTGAGATGCGGTCTCTTAGCTGGTCTTTCGCAAGACAGGTCGCCTCTGAACCAAGCGTGATACCCTGGGGCAACTTCCCCTTTTGCTATATCCATCACACAAGTGCTTGCTGTCAGATGTTGGCACTCACTCCAGATTTGGCGAACTTCTTCTTCGGGGAAACGACCGTCTGGACTGATTTCAATCACTTGGGTACTCAGATCTTCATCTTTCGGCACCACTTGATATCTCCCAAGTTGCCTCAAAACCCGATATGGTGCGTAGGGTTGGATGCTTTTAAGTCCCATCAACAGAAAGTGGGGCCTGGTTGCCGGCATGTATATGATTTCCTCAATAGGCGACCATCCGAGCATCCACTGGATTTGGCTAGTAGTGAAAGTTCGGAGAAATGAGGTCCATGATATGACGCCCTCAGGTAGATTGAAACCTTTGATTCTAGTGTAGAATTCTCCAATACAAGTTTTTTCGGGCGAACCGTAACCCAAGAGCGGGGAGCGGTGGCATAAATGATCGGTCATCCATATTTGCAACAGTAGGTTACATCCTTCAAAAAAGTCGCCCCTGGCTCGACAAGCAGTGAGAGCTGGGAAAATGTCAGCCATAATCATAGGCGCTAGAGTACTTTTATCTTGGGTAAGCAAAGTACTGACGACCCCAGTTATTTTTAGATCGATGTTGCCGTCCTTCCTTGGGAACACTATAAGACCCAAGAAGGCCGTCATAAAAGCTAACAGCCTGTGTTCGTCCCACTTCCGTCGGTTGCCTTTACTACACAATTTGAAATCCGGCTTATTGAACCCGCCCTCGTGACCGTATCTAGCATACATGAGGTGGAGACCGCAGAAACCTTTGGCAAGATCTGGATGGTGAAATGTTCGGGGTATTTTCAGAAAATCCAGAAACCGGTGTACCGTGACGGCCCTAGGTGCAATCAAGTATTTGAACCTCAACGGAGCTTCATCACCCCCAATGTATCCCGCTATTTCTTCCAACGTCGGGGTGAGTTCGAAGTCTGAGAAATGAAATACATTGTGCGCCGAATCCCAGTAAGTGACCAATGATCTGATAATATCGCCCCGAGGCTGAATGTCTAGTAAACCGGGAGATTTTTCAGATATTTCCTCACTTTGTCTTGCCCCTCCTTGCCTAAGTCGTTCCACCATAATCGCAACTCAAAAGGGATCTTTGTCATCATTGCAAAAGGTTCGTTTTGTATCGTGCTCATCCTGCACATTTATTTAAGGTGATTAAAAAACTTTTATTAGACTCAAAAATTAAAATTATCTAGATTTTTTTTAAAAGATTTTTTTTCAAAACGGGAGGTTGGACCCGATGAGAGTTGCCTACGTATCTCACACAGTGTGAGAATCAAACCGGCGTAGTTCGGTCGGATCAAAATAGGGGAAACAAAAAATAAAATCCTTTAAAGAAAAGAAGGATAACTCTTTTTTTTTGTTATTTATTTTTTGAAAAGAGACCAAGGAAATACTTATACATTTTAAACTTCCCTTTTTTATTCTTTTTTTTTTTGAAATTTCGGAAATCTTCTAAGAGGTACTACAAATGAAACAAAAATTTTTTTTTTTTGATTTTTTTGATTAATATATATTTTGGATTTTGAAAGTGATTAAAAGGAATAGTCAAAACGACAAGCTTTGTTTTCATTCGTATTATATTTTTTTTTAAGAAAATTCCGGCGAGGTTTTAACATTACTCGAACATTGTTTTCTTTTTCAAAAGAATAAGTAATTATCTCCCTACCCTGCTATTTTTTTTTCTTTTTTTTTTGAAAATTTTTCAGAAACTGGTCAACGTGCAGATCTGAAGCAAATAGATGCGCGAAACAAACGGGATGCCGCAGGATGGTCTTTTCATTCCAGGTTGCCTGTCCTAGACGGACCCAACCCCTGTGTTGAGTCCCCTATGTCAAATGCAACATGATGCAGATAAGCGTTCCTACTAGGGATCCGGCATGAGGTTTCGTTATACTAGGTTTATAACCTGGGTAGATGTTCTAGACTGTGTACCCGAGCGGACAACTCGAGTCGAGGAGGGGCAACTTACCGGGAACCAAAAGGTTGTCCGGCTTCGTAACTTATCCGTCCTCTTTCTTATTTCAGGTATCGACACTAACAGAATAGGGAGCCTCGACCAGCGAGCTTCTCCCCGGAGGTGAAGAGAGAAGGGTTCGGCACAGTTTATATACATTTCAGATAATATCAAAGTGGTAAAAGACAACATTTAGCACGTTATGTCAAAACACGTAATAAATATCAGATAATAAAGCCAAATATAACAATTATTCTAAGCTCGAATTCTTGAACCCTGAACCAGTGGTTCTGGGTTCAAAATAATCCCCAGCAGAGTCGCCAGAGTTGTCACACCTCCTTTTTGCACGCCCGCCCCCGAAGGGTAAAATGCGCGAGGGGAGTTTTTCCAATTTAAGTGACAATATTCGAAATGAGATTATTTATTTAATTCAGAGTCGCCACTTGAGAAAGGTTCGGCTTTTGGTGTCCCAAGTCACCGGTTTATCTTGAATCCCAAATCGAGGAAATTTTTGACTTTTCCAAATGAAGTCTGCGAACCAGAAATTCTAAGTAAGAGATTTTGTTGACCCGAGGGAAGGTGTTAGGCACCCTCGAATCCCGTGGTTCTTGCACGGTCGCTTAAATTGTTATAATGACTAAATATCTGATTTAAATACATGTTGTGACTTATGTGCTTTTATTGAGTTTAAAACCGCTTTTATTATTATCATTTATTTTTGTAGAATTGCAACGTCGTGAAAATGCATCTCGAACCACGTCACAATCAATGCACCCATGATCGTCAACACATTTTGACTCCGTTGAGATTTGGATTTAGGTCACATCAATGTGCACCCGTGTTTAAGAAGGTTAAATTATAATTAAGTCGCGCCTAAAGAGTCTAACGCATTATTATCTTTGGGGAAGGCAGTGAAATTCACTAAAAGTCCATCCCAAATTCCAAGTATTTATTATGATTAATTGTTGAGGGCCCCACAATTTGCATTTCTAATTTGGCGAGGCTCATCTCATTATTTTAGAAGGAATATCCTAAAGCGACTACATTTCTAATGTGTTTGTCTCTAAAAAAAAATAGAAGAAAAGATGCATGCTAATTCAATTATATGCTTTGGCAAAATCCAGATTTTGTTAATCGTCTGATTAATTATTTACAGGGTGAAGAAACGTTATACCTCATGAAACATGCTTTTAATTTGATAGAAGAATTATATACAAGATTGATGAAACGCTACAACTACTACAAGCGCTCCTTGAATTAAATTTAACTCATTTAGACAGGATTAATTAAAACCACTTATTAGAGGATGCGACTAATGATATGTGAAACTCATCCTATAAACTGCCTAATGAAGCTAAAACTCGAGAATCTATAAAACTGTATTGTATTTTTGCGAAATTGAAACGGACCGACCACCCTACATATTCAAAACATGCTGAAGAACGAGTTTGAATTAACAATCATACTAATGGTTGCATATGCCATGAATTATAGTTACATCCTGTATATCATTAAACGAATCACATATCGTGGTTTAGATCAACATAAGCTTCGATTAAATACACACTTGCTAATATATTCTCTATTGAACTACAAACTAAAATCTACATAACTTAACAACCTTTAACAAAAGTCTGTAAGTAAAACAACAGATGATTATAATTCCTTCAGATCTTTCAATTCATGCTTTTCATTGTTACAAATCAGTTACACCAATGCGGGGGTCAAAATGTGTACCTGGGAAATGCTTACAATGAAGAAGCAGGAGAGTCAGTAGAGTAGCAGTGCAAACGAAACAGCAGCAGTAACAGATAGATAGCAGCAGGACAAGTTTCAGTGCAAGATGCAATTATAGACGAGGGAAAAGGTAGCAAAATGACAGCAATAAGCAGGGGAGTAGGATCAAAACTCAGGCAGACCAAATCCAAGAATGAACCAATGAGACCAACCAACCAGTAAACTTAGTTAAAGACTTGGAAAAATCTGTATTGATTCCACAAGTTGAAAACAAAAGAAATCCAAACAAACATATAGGAAGAAAGAGTTTCTGATTTTGTCTGTATGTTTCCTATTCCTTGCTCTTTTTCTATGTGTTTTTCTCACTCAAGGTATGTCTGTATGTCCTATTCTGTGGTATCTTTCCTTGTATCTATGCTTTCTAAAACCCCTCAAAATCCAGTCTAATTTTCAGCCTAAAAAAATCAGTCTGCCTCTCAAAATCAGTCTCAAAGTCTGTCTGAGTTCCTCCAAATCCAGTCCGTTTAATGGAAGTTCTGCTTCCTTTTATATCCTAAACTCAAACTATTCACCGCCTGTTAAACAACTCAGAACCTATTCCTTTTTAGCTATTTTTCCAACTCAAACATTTAAAATTAGGAACCCCATCATATTCCCTGACAGTCCCCTTTTAACATTTTATTAAACTAAAAGCAGGCCAGGGGCAGCAAGAATATAATCTGACAGCATATGCTGTCAAACTATTTTAATCTAAACAAGGGCCTTTATGCACATGTTGTGCACAAGTGCACATGCCACCAATTCAGACTGCAGTTATAGACCAAAACCTTAGATTTCTGATTCAAATTAACAACTATAAGTAGCTATACTCGATTCTCAATTTTGATTCAAACAAATGTTCAGCAAGAACAGATCAAATTGTTATCATTCAAATAGCTGAAACTATCCGACGACACGTATCGAATCGACTATACTAATTACAACATATACAATCAAAGACCATGATCAGAGATCTAACAGTATCAAACATGCGATTCAAATTGTACTGTCAAAACAAAATGACCTTGGGAACTAAATAATCGACCAATTTCAAATTCAACTGACTATACAGTTTACACACACACACACATTATCAGTGAATGAAGAAGGACTTGACCAAATGCAAAGGTCTGGTCAAGGTGGACAGGACACAATCAACTAATTAATTCAGAAATAAAAATCAACTAACATTTTGGGGCAATAAGCAAACATTTAATTACAACAAAACTCATGAATTGATAGAAAAGAAAACAAAAATACCTGAAATCTTGAAAAATCAGCAAACCCTAGCTCGGACTTGAATTGATCTATCTTTGGGTTGGACGGACTTTAATCGAAGTGTTCTCAACTGAGAACACTTCGATTAAGGTCCATTAGACCCTAATCAACTCGGCTCAAACGGACACAGACCGGTCATGAGGATTCCTAGTGTTCCTAGAGGCAGATTTGGTTTTTGGGTTTCCTTGGTCAGATTCGGACCAAACCAAGCATGGCTTGGTCACGAGGGAGGTCCGGGGACTATCTGGTGTGAAACTGGGGTAGATCGGGGTAAGTTGAGGTCCGACTCGAATCTTCAAATGAAGATTCGAGAAGGTGGGAGGGGATTCGAGCTAAATGGTTGATGGATTTAGGTTCAGGATGGTGAGGTGCATCTATGGTGTTAAGGCGGGGGTCACCGGCGTCCATGCCGCCGGGTTTTTGGTGAGGGGAAAGGGGGGCGGCTCTAGGGTTCCGGGGTTGGGGTCTGTGAAGGGGATGAGGACGAAGGTATGGGGTCTTGGATAGGGGGCAGGGTATGAATGGAAAGTTTATATATGGGATGGATGGCCTGATCTCAGCCGTTAGATCAATCGAGATCAACGGCCTGGATCAGGAGGTTTAAGTGAAACGATGTCGTTTGCTTTCATACTGGTGGATTAGGTTGGGTTTCATTGGGTCGGGTCTGATAATGGGTAAAGGAGATGGAACGAGGGCTGTTAGATCAGCCCGACTTGAACGGCTGAGATTATACGGCCGTATACGACGTCGTTTGGGTAAAGGACTGGTCTGATCGGGACCGTTCCCCTGAATCAATCAACGGCTCAAAAGGATGACGCCCATACGGCGTCGTTTGGGGCATCCCGCAGAAAGCCTGGTTGGACTGGGTCATTTATATGAGTTTGGGCCTGATTTCATTTGAAATTATGGCCCAAATCCAATGTTTTTCTTCTTACAACTCAAAAAATAGAATTCCTAATAAAATTATACCAATATTAATTAATACTCAAAACAACAATTATCACTCACATTGACATTTAATTAAAATAAAATCACTTAATGACAACAAAAAAATAGAATAAAAGACGCATATTTTTTACGATTTTCCTTTTTAAAAACCACTTACGGTTCAACTACACACGACACACATTTTTTATATTTATTTTAATAAAAATAAAATGGGCCAAAAATAATAAATAATTAACAATGTACCACGTAAAAATCAAAAAATTGTACAGCAAGATCAATTGCTATTATTTTCATTTCTTTTTTGAGTGATTGTCGCAAAAACAAAAATCACGTGCTCACAGACCCTGCATGAACGCGAGATACCTTGCGCAATACTAAGCTACCTTTTTTTATTGTTAGATTGTATCATGTAAAATGTATGTAAATATGCTAATGTTTTCGAATTATATTGTTTCAGTTTATCATTTTCTTACATCCCATTCAGGACAGTTATTTATAGTGAGTTTGCTATTTCATCCTTTTGACATTCTAAATGGAAGAATTATACAAGTTCAACCAGTTTTAACATAAAGCAATTCTTGTGGATATTTTTATGTATATGTGCATAGGCTATAGCACAAGCTATAGGTCACGGATTCTAGCCGTGGAAGCAGTCACTAATGCTTGCATTAGGTTAGACTGTTTACATTACTACGTTTTTTTTGGATAGCACAAGCTGGACTTTATAGGCAACTAAGATGTTAAGTCGAACCGAATTCAATCGAACTTGTTAAAGTATCAACTCGAGCCGCTCTCAACCGAACCCAACCTAGCTTTTACTATACATGTAAAAGGTGATATTTTCTTATAAATTATAATGCTATTCAAATCATAAAGTAATTAATGTTTTAATCTGGTCTGGTTAACAACCACTAAGGTGATATCGTCAATGTACTAATCGTATGAACCAAACTAGAGCCAAAATAAAATTTTAATTATACCAAATTTCATACCGTACCAATCTGTCTTCAACCATAAAATTAGGGGCAGAGTTTTCCCCGATTTCCCGATACGAAAGGGAAGCACGGCTCGACATGGTTATAGTCGAGTCCCAAGAACCCCTCATATCAAAACCCGGGAGGAAAGAACGATGTATCTAAGATCGGGCACGGTGAAGTAATGGACCCAGACCAAGTATAGCTCCTGGACCTCGGGAAATGTGAAGAACGGTTATAGATTACGAGTAGAGGGCCGTAGTATTCTCCCTCAACCAGATATTACGGCGCGAATCCTGTTTAGTATCAACTGCAAATCGACATTTACGGGAAAAAGAAGATTTTACCTTATTTAGTGTAATGACCCGGCCGGTTGTTTCATGAGTTACAACCCCGTTTCCCATATTTCCGCTTCTATATGTGTTGTTCAGCTGTATTTCATCATATCGTGTTGGTTGTTCTATGTTCGGAGTGGTTATGGAGTGAAATGAGGCACTTAGTCTCTTATTTAGAAGCTTAAGTTGGAAAAGTCAATCGGATGTTGACTTATGAGTAGAAGATCTCAAATGTGAATTATGATGGTTAGAATAGCTTCATTAGGTGATTTTGGACTTCAGAGCTTGTTCGGAATGTATTTTGGAGGTCCGTGGTAGATTTAGGCTTGAATTGTCAAAATTGAAAATTTCGCATTTTTCGGTGGTCAGTGGAAATCTTGATATCGGGGTCGGAATGGAATTCCAGAAATTGGAGTAAGTCCGTTGGGTCATTTGTGACATGTGTGCAAAATTTCAGGTCCTTCGGATGAGGTTTGATAGGTTTTGGCATCGTTTCCAGAATTTGGAAATTTAGAAATCTTTAGGCTTGAATCCGAGGGTGATTTAGTGTTTCGATGTTGTTTTGAATGTTCCGAAGGTTGGAATAAGTTTGAATAGTGGTGACTTGTTGGTATTTTTGGTTGGGGTATCAAGGGCCTTGGGATAAATTCGGATGGTTAACGGAAAGATTGGAACTTGTTTTGAGCAACTGAAGTTGATGCTTCTGTCATTTCCGCACCTCCGGATTGGGGACCGCAGGTGCAAGGTCGCAGATGTGTGAGGAAGGCCGCAGATGAGGTTTTGGATCAGTTGCAGCTTGACCGTAGGTGCGGTGGTTGTATTGCACCAGCGTGGCCGCGGGTACGGGCGTGTTGACGCAGATGCGGAAGTGGAATCCGTAGGTGCGTTTGTTTGACCGCAAATGCAGTAGCACAGGTGCACTTATTGGACCGCATGTGCGAGTCTCCTGGGCAGAAACTATAAAATCCTCACTTCGTGAATTTTTGCCATTTCTTCACCATTTTTGGACGAGTTGGAGCTTGGGGACTGTGATTTCAAGAGGGAATTAAGTGTTTTCAGTGAGGTAAGCTACTTGGACCTTGTATCTTGGGTTTATGGCGATTATACCATTGTTTAATCATGATGTTAGTGGGAAAATTAGAGAAGAAATTGGGAGATTATGACTTGAAATTAGGGAGTTTAAATTGGTGATTTAAGGGACCATTTGAGGTCCGATTTTGATGATTTTGGTATGTATAGACTCGGGAGTGAAAGGAGTTTCTAGTTTTGCAATTTTGTTGGATTCTGAGACATGGGCCCGGGGACCGGGTTTGAGCAAATTCGTGATTTTGGGTCTAATTTGATAATTTTCGTGTGGGTTTCATTCTTTTAGCTGTATTGATGATAATATACTGATTTTGGTTAGATTTGGAGTATTTTGGAGGCCGGAGCGAGAGGTAAGGGCATCGCGGATTAGAGTTTTAGCTCAGTAAGTAACGATTGCAAATTCAGACCTGAGGGTATGAAACCCTAGAATTTCGTACTATTTTGACAAATACGGTGATGCACATGCTAGGTGACGGGCGTATTGGTGTGCACCAGTATGGATTGTGACTTGGTTCGTCCGTGGCAACTGTAGAGTTGCATATTTTGAATTTTGATAAACTCTATATGAAATCTATGTGTTTAGAAATAATTCTGTTAACTTGGGCAAAATAGCATGTTTGGGGCCTTGTGTCGTACTGTTTGGACCCTCAGGGGTATTTTAATATTATTATCCTCACATTGTTTTGATAGAAAGCATTATCCTCACATTGCACGCCGCAGCGATATAGCGCTTGGGCTGTAGGAGCCTCTCCGGAGGTTGCACACTTCCAGTGAGTGCAGTAGACTCTATATTTATGGAACGGGCTGCACGCCGCATCGATTATTATAAGGTACCTATTGAGCGTGAGTGCTGAGTGTGAGAGCTGATTAACGAGAGTTAAGTCACGAGCGAATGAGAGGCTTGCCTGATGGGCTATATATATGAGTGATAATTTGCCCGAGGGGCTTGTTTTATGAAATTTCTTCTTTCACTCCGCTTTTATTCTGAGCCTCTACTGAAAATGTTAAACAAATATTTTAAACAACTTTCATTGAAACTGGAGATTTTACGAGCTGTTCAGAATTTGATTACTGATTTGATCTTGTTATTTCCACTGAGTTTTTTTTTTTTACGTTATGAGATGTATATGATTTTAAATTCTCGTCACTGCACTCAACCTTTATTTATAATTGTTACTTACTGAGTTAGCGTACTCGTGTTACTCCATGCACCTTGTGTGCAGATCCAGGTGTCAGGGCATCCGAGTGAGAGTTATTCCTTCCTTTAGAGCATTTTCGGAGTTAGCACGGTAGTTGTACGGCGTCCGCAGCCTTGCCTTTCTCCTTCCTATCTATTAGTATTTGTTTTTATCAAACTCATCTTGTATTGAGTAGACAGTATCAGATTGTATTTTAGTGGCTCATGACTAGTGACATCGGGATCGGGCAGTGGTTGATGTTTTGCATATTTGTTTTCGGTTGTTTTGAAATGTTCTAAACGGAAGATTTGTTATAATATCTTATTAGTAAATGAATTTAGAAAAAGACCCTTTTATGTTATAAATGTCGAATCGGCTAGCCTATTACTGCGATAGGCGCCATCACGGCCGGAGTGGTTTGGGGTCGTGACAAGTTGGTATCAAAGACTAGGTTACATAGGTCTCACCAGTCATGAGAAGGTTTAGTAGAGTCTTGCAGATTGGTACGGAGACGTCTGTACTTATCTTCGAGAGGCTGCAGAACCTCTAGGGAAAATAAACTTCACATTCTTGAATTCCTATCGTGTGGATCTGTTAATTCTGATAACTAAGCTTCTGTTATTCTATTCTCTCATAGATGGTGAGGACACGTGCTACCGATCAGGACGGACAGCCACCAGTACCACCAGTTGGGGCCACTAGAGGCCGAGGTCACGGTCGAGGCTGTAGTAGGGGTAGGGGTGTAGGCCGCACAATAGCTAGGGCAGCACCTGCAGATCCACCAGCTGCCCCAGTTCATGATCAAGTCCTAATTGCGGACGCTCCGGCAGGACCAGCTCAGGCGCCGGCTGTGCCAATTGTTATTCCACGCCTTTAGGAGGCCCTAGCCTAGATTCTATCAGTGTGCACTGGCTCAGGTGGTCTTAGTTACTACGGCCGTTGCTACTTCTCAGGCCGGGGGTGGTACCCAGACTCCCCCCGCTCGCACACTTGAGCAGGTTGTGTAGGGACTTCAAACACTAGGGGCACCACCAGCCCAGCCGGTTGCACTTGCTTAGGATTATATAGTACCAGTCATGCCTGATGACGAGCAACGTCTATTGAAGATGTTTGGTATACTTCAGCCTCCGACTTTCAGTGGTGCAGAGGGTGAGGATGCCTAAGGTTTCTTAGACAAGTGTTAGAGGATGCTTCGGACCGCAGGTACTTTGGAGACCAGTGGAGTCTCGTTCACTACCTTCCAGTTTTCAGGAGCTTCCTTTAGTTGGTGGGAGGCTTATGAGAGGCGTAGGCCTGTTGGTGCAGCACCCCTTACCTGGCAGCAGTTCTCCGCTCTCTTTTTGGAGAAGTATGTGCCACAGTCTCGTAGGGAGGAGCTACGCAGGCAGTTCAAGCAGTTGCATCAGGATGATATGACTGTGATGCAGTATGAGATGAGATTTTCAGAGCTAGATCGTCATGTTGTTTGGTTGGTTCCTACGAATAGAGAGAGGATCAGGAGGTTCGTGGATGCCCTCACATATCAACTTCAGATTCTCATGACTAGAGAGGGTGTCAGGTGGTACTTTTGAGAAGGTTGTTGATATTGCCCTAGAGATTGAGTCAGTTCATCGCTAGGAGCGAGATGAAAGGGAGGCCAAGAGGTCTCGGGGATCTGGTAGTGTTGGTGGTGTTCCTTTGAGAGCCCAGTTTCAGCACGGTAGAGGTCATCCATTCAGACATGCTCAGTCAGCCCGCCCAGTTCATCGTGGGGCATCATCGGGTCATGGCTCTCACAGTTCTCATCAGGGTCATTCATCACTTAGTGCCCTTCTATCCCAGAGTTCATCCCGTTCTCCATCAGTTCAGGGCTCTTCCATGACAGGTCCTTCTACTAATCATCCTAGTGCTAGGGGTTCCCTTCGGTCCCCGTCCCCCGCACAAGGGAGTTGTTATGAGTGTGGAAAGTTTGGGCATATGAGGAGACAATGTCCTCGTCTTCTTGGGGGTCCATCTCAGTAGAGGAGTCAGCTCTCGACTTCAGCTCCAGTTACCTCACCACCCGCCCAGTCAGCTAGGGGTCGCACTGGAGGGGGAGGTCGATCAGGTGGTGGTCATGCCCGTTTCTATGCACTCCTAGCCATACCATATGTTATTGCTTCAGATGTTATGATTACAGGTATTGTCTCAGTTTGCCACAGAGATGCCTCTGTGTTATTTGATCCTGGTTCCACTTTTTCATATGTGTCATCATATTTTGCTCGTTCTTTGGATCTGCCTCGTGAGTCTCTTGTTCCATCTGTTCGTGTATCTACTCTGGTAGGTGAAACTATTATAGTGGATCGCGTATATCGGTCATGTGTGGTGACTATTGGGGGTTTGGAGACCCGAGTGGAACTTCTGTTGTTTTTTATGTTGGATTTTGATGTGCTATTGGGCATGGATTGGTTATCACCATGTTGTGCTATTTTTGGACTGTCAGGCCTAGACAGTGACGTTGGCCATGCCGGGTGTACCACGGATTGAGTGGCGAGGTTCGACGAATTATGTTCCTAGTAGAGTGATTTCATTTTTGAAGGCCCAACAGATGGTTGGGAAGGGTTGTCTTTCTTATTTAGCCTTCGTGTGGGATGTTAGTGCAGGGACTCCTACCATTGATTCAGTCCCGGTAGTGAGGGACTTTCCGAATGCGTTTCCTGCAGACCTGTCGGGCATGCCATCAGACAGGGATGTTGACTTTGGTATTGATTTGGTGCTGGGTACTCAGCCCATTTCTATTCCAGCATATCATATGGCACCGACGGAGTTGAAGAAGCAGCTTTAGGAACTCCTTGATAAGGGGTTTATTCGACCTAATGTGTCGCCTTAGGGTGTGCCTGTTCTAATTGTGAAGAAGAAGGATGGCATAATGAGGATGTGAATTGATTACAGGTAGTTGAACAAAGTTAAAATCAAGAACAAGTATCATTTACCTCGTATTGATGATTTATTTGACCAGCTTCAGGGAGCGAGGGTGTTCTCTAAGATTGATCTCCGGTCGAGGTATCACCAATTGAAGATCAGGGACTCAGATATTCTTAAGACGGCTTTCAGGACCCGATATGGTCATTATGAGTTTCTTGTGATATCTTTTGGGCTGACCAATGCCCCAACAACGTTCATGCATTTGATGAACAACATGTTTCGGCCTTATCTCGACTCGTTTGTTATTATATTCATTGATGATATTCTGGTGTACTCGCGTAGTCAAGAGTAGCAAGCTGAATATTTGAGAGTTGTACTGCAGCGGTTGAGAGAGGATAAGCTTTATACAAAATTCTCCAAGTGTGAGTTTTGGCTCAATTCAGTGGCTTTCTTGGGGCACGTGGTGTCCAGTGAGGGTATTCAGGTTGATCCAACAAAGATAGAGGCAGTTCAGAGTTGGCCCAAACCATCTTCAACCATAGAAATTTGCAGCTTTCTTGGTTTGGCGGGTTATTATCGTCGGTTCGTTCAGGTATTTTCATCTATTGCATCACCCTTGACCAAACTGACTCAAAAGGGTTCTCCTTTTGGGTGGTTGGATGAGTGTGAGGTGAGCTTTCAGAAGCTCAAGACTACCTTGACCACAACTCTAGTTTTAGTTTTGCCATTAGCTTCAGGTTCATATACAATATATTGTGATTCTTCTAGAGTTGGTTTTGGATGTGTGTTGATGCATGAGGGTTGAGTGATTGCTTATGTTTATCGTCAGTTGAAGCCCCATGAGAAGAAGTACCCTGTTCATGATTTAGAGTTCGCTACCATTGTTCACGCGTTGAAGATTTGGAGGCATTATCTTTATGGCGTGTCTTGTGAGGTGTTTACGGATCATCGTAGCCTCCAGCACTTGTTCAAGCAGAAGGATCTCAATTTGAGGCAGCGGAGATGGTTGGAGCTGCTGAAGGATTATGATATCACTATCTTGTACCATTCGAGGAAGGCCAATGTAGTGGCCGATGCCTTGAGTAGGAAGGCGGTGAGTATGGGTAGAGACCTTTTATAGTTGATGTCCAAGCCTTAGCTGATCGATTCGTGAGGTTGGATATTTCGGAGCCCAGTCGGATCTTAGCATGTATAGTTTCTCGGTCTTCCTTGTTTGATCATATCAGAGAGCGCTAGTATGATGATCCTCATTTGTTTGTCCTCAAGGACAAAGTTCAGCACGACGATGCCAGAGATGTGACTATTGGTGATGATTAGGTATTGAGGATGCAGGGCCAGGTATGTGTGCCCAATATAGATGGGATTCGGGAGTTGATTCCGAAGGAGGATCATAGCTCGCGGTATTCCATCCATCCGGGTGATGCAAAGATGTATCAGGATTTGAGACAACACTGCTAGTGGAGGAGAATTAAGAAAGACATAATAGGATTTGTAGCTCGGTTTCCCAATTATCAGCGGGTGAAATATGAGCATCAGATGCCAGGTGGATTGCTTCAGCAGATAGATATTCCAGAGCTGAAGTGGGAGTGGATCAACATGGATTTCATAGTTGGACTCCACGGACTTTGAGGAAGTTCGATGCTATTTGGGTGACTGTGGATCGGCTAACCAAGTCCGCGCACTTCATTTCTGTGTGTACTACCTATTCTTCAAAGTAGTTGGCATAGATTTATATTCGAGAGAACGTTCACCTGTATGGTGTCCCAGTTTCCATCATTTCAGATAGAGGTACTCAGTTTAAATCGCAGTTTTGGAGGGCCGTGCAGCGAGAGTTGGGTACTCAGGTTGAGATGAGCACAAAGTTTCAACCTCAAACGGACAGGCAATCTGAGCGCACTATCCAAATATTGGAGGACATGGTGCACGCTTGTGTCATTAATTTTGGGGTCTTATGGGAACAGTTTCTACCACTCACGGAATTTGCATATAACAATAGTTATCAATCGAGTTCAGATGGCTCCATATGAGGCTTTATATGGGAGATGGTGTAGGTCTCCAGTAGGATGGTTTGAGCCGGGCGAGGCCAGGCTTTTGGGTACAAACTTAGTGCATGATGCTTTGGACAAGGTGAAAGTGATTCAGGAGAGGCTTCGTACAGCGCAATCGAGACAAAAGCGTTATGCTCACAAGAAGGTTCGTGATGTGTCTTACATGGTTAGGGAGAAGGTTTTACTGAAGGTTTCACCCATGAAGGGTGTTAAGATATTTGGGAAGAAGGGTAAATTGAGTCCTCGGTTCATTGGGTCATTTGAGGTGCTTCGGAGGATTGGGGAGGTGTCTTATGAGCCGGCTTTGCCACCTAGCTTGTCGAGTGTGCATCCGGTATTTCATGTTTCTATGCTCCGGAAGTATATTGACGATCCATCTCATGTTTTAGATTTCAGCACGGTTCAGTTAGACGGTAATTTGACTTATGATGTGGAGTCAGTGGCTATTTTGGAGCGGCAGGTTCGAAAGTTGAGACCAAAGGATATAGATTCAGTGAATGTACAGCGGAGAGGTCAACCCGTGTAGGAGGCTACCTGGGAGACCGAGCGGGAGATGCGGAGCAAATATCCTCACCTATTTGAGGTTTCAGGTATGTTTCTTAGCTCGTTCGAGGACGAACATTTGTTTAAGAGGGGAATGATGTAACGACCTGGCCGGTCGTTTCATGAGTTACATCCATGCTTCCTCCATTTCCACTTCTTTATGCATTGTTCAACTGTATTTTATCATATCGTATTGGTTGTTCTGTGTTCGGAGTAGTCATGGAGTGTAATGAGACACTTAGTCTCTTATTTAGAAGCTTAAGTTGGAAAAGTCAACTGGATGTTGACTTATGTGTAGAAGGTCTAAGATGTGAATTTTGATGGTTCGGATAGCTTCGTTAGGTGATTTTGGACTTCGGAGCATGTTCGGAATGCATTTTAGAGGTCCGTAGTTGATTTAGGCTTGAATTGGAAAAATTGGAAATTTGGCGTTTTCCGGTTGGCAGTGAAAATCTTGATATCGGGGTCAGCATGGAATTCCAGAAATTGGAGTAGGTCCGTTGTATCAGTTGTGACATGTGTGGAAAATTTCAGGTCATTCGGATGATGCTTCATAGGTTTTGGCATCGTTTGCGGAATTTGGAAGTTTGAAAATCTTTAGGCTTGATTCCGAGGGTGATTTGGTATTCCAATGTTGTTTTGGGTGTTCCGAAGGTTGGAATAAGTTTGAATAGTGGTGTATGACTTGTTGTTATTTTTGTTGGGGTCTCGAAGGCCTCGGGATGAATTTGGATGGTTAACGAAAAGATTGGAATTGAGCAGCTGAAGTTGTTGCTTCTATCATTTCCACACGTGCTGATTGAGGACCACAGTTGTGAGGTCGCATATGTGTTGTCATGCCCCAAACCTGGGGAGGCGTGTCTGGCACCCGTTGTCGTGCTGGACCGAGCGAACCACTTTGTAACTCGTGATTGTTCGACCAAAATTAGAATATACATAGGTCGAGTTAGCTTTACACATTCCTTTTGTAACTATCATGGGTCCACATGGCCACGACTCATAATGTACAACTGTAAGTGGGCAACACTGTATCAATAATCTATCGTTCTTAAAACATGAATACATATGGGATATCAAGGCCTCTAACATACTATACAAACTGAACCTCTTTCTACAAAGCCTCTAAAATTATTTAACATCAAATGGGACAGGGTAGCGGCCTACCCAAAAGTCTGTAGTAAAACTCTGACACAATGACTCATAGACTCGGTTGCACTCCGAATGAGGTGGAGCCTTACCGATCCTTCGTTAAATGCCAATCTTGTCGACTATGAGGGCTCGTCAAACTGATTATCTATACCTACAGGCATGAGTGCAGCGTCTCCAACAAAAGGACGTCAGTACCAATAATGTACTGAGTATGTAAGGCATGTAAATCAGTATATAAAGAATATGGAAGAAACATGGAGTAAAGGACTCAACCTGTAAGTTTGGATTGCTCTGTAAATCATGAAATATTTATAATGTCATGAATATGCATATAAATGTTATGTAATGCATAGGTCTGTACGTATATAACATCATCAAGCCTCTGGGGGCATCCCATCATATCATCTCGGCCACTGTGGGCAAATCATCAACATATACCAGCTGATCAGGTGGTGGTGCGTATATAACGCCATAACCTTTTCCATATATATACGCGTATATAGCGCCATCTGGTCATAGATCAATGTGCATGTATGAATGCATGAAATGCATATGAAATATGTTAATAAAATCTCTCGGTACGTCTTAAGACCATTATGCCTCGAATTAATATTATGAAATAAATTTTACCAACTTACATATTTTTGAGACCCATGAACAGATGATAGAATAATAATTCATATAGGGAATCAAGAATATAGGCACCCCTAGTATTTCTATGAATAGAGTCATTTATGAAAGTTACGTATTTTGCTCGTTTTATTTATATTATATGGATCATGCCAAAAGAAAGAAGGGATAGACTTAACATACCTAGAGTAGAGAAAATTCTGTATAATATTTTTGGAAAAAATTACACTGTATTCCTCTAGAACCGCAATCCAAAGCTAGTTAAGGTTGGCTTTACGTCAAGTGAGTCGAGTCTTCCAATACAAAACTTATTCTTCTCAAAAATAGGTCTGTCAATTGATTACTCATGTAAGGCTAAGCATGACTATATCTACTCCTCCCCAAATTTCAGTTAGAGTCCTCATATTCTATTGATATTATATCATACTCTACTGGTATATGTCTACAAGTCTTACAAGTTTGATTCACCAACATCATGCTTCACTTATTTGGTTTCTATGAGATTCAGGGTAAGCTTAAATCCGATGCAATTCACATAAAATATTAAGCTTAAAAGTATCATGGTGCTAGAGAAATCACCAAAATATCAGCATAACAAACAAACCCACAATGTTTACAAATCCGAAAGAGATCATAGCTCAAATATTGAAGCTCCACATATACAACATACTAGGATAGAAGAAACACTCCAACCATATTGAATTCAAGATCTCAAAATTCAGACAACCCCTCTTCCAGAACATTTTTTTTTCATTAGGGGAAAATTTTTTAAAAGTGCTTGAAAAATTCAAATATTATGTGATAGGAGTTGTATTTGACGAAAGAGAGGAAAGTGCGTAGGATTTTCAAATAAGTAAAATAGCTCTTCGATAAAATTCAAAGATGAATCCTTCCAGACAAAAGCAAAAAAGATAGCATAAATTGATCCCATTTTACTTATCAAGATCTGAAAGCAGCACTGATATCTGATTTAAAAAATAAGCATTATCTAAACTGATGATAAAAAAAATCCAAGAACCCATCTTTGTGACGACCCAATCGGTCGTCTTAATAATTAACGCCCCGATCCCCTATTAACTACTTTCCCCGTGTTTATTTCTGCTATTTTGATTTGCCGGGATGTTCGGTTTTGAGTTTTAGAGAGTTTTGGGACACTTAGTCCCTAAATGAGAGCTTAAGTGTTGGAAAGTTGACCGTAGTCAAAACAATGTGAAGACGGCCTCGGAATTGAAATCTAATGGTTCCGTTAGCTCTGTTGGGTGATTTCGGGCTTAGGGACGTGTTCGGATTGTGTTTTAGAGGTTCGTAGCTAATTTAGGCTTGAAATGTCGAAAGTTGAATTTTTGAAGTTTCCGGTTTGATAGTGAGATTTTGATCCGAGGGTCGGAATGGAATTCCGGAAGTTCGAGTAGCTCCGTAGTGTTTAATGTGACGTGTGTGCAAAATTCAGGTCATTCGGACGAGGTTTGATAGACTTTTTGATCAAAAGCGTATTTTTAGAGTTTTTGGAATTCTTAGACTTGAATCCGATGAAAAATAGGTGTTTTGATATTTTTTGAGCATTCCGAAGGTTGGAACAAGTTTGAACGATGTTTTAGGATTGGTTGGCAGGTTTGGTTGAGGTCCCGGGGGCCTCGGATGAGTTTCGGGTGGTCAATCAGACCATTTCATGATGTTTAAAGTTGCAAAAAATTATTGTGTGTGTTGCAGACCAGTTGTTCTTCGCGTTCGAGAATGGACCCTCGCGTTCGCGAAGGGTTAGGATGAGGAGCTAAAGGTTTGGATTTCGCGTTTGCGAAGGGCTGGGGTCTTTGAACTACGCGTTCACGATAGGGGAGTCGCGTTCGTGATGGGCTGGGAAGCGGAGCCTTCGCGTTCGCGAATAAGGGGACGTGTTCGCAAAGAAGGAAAAGTGATCAACGTCAATTTGTGCTTCGCGAACGCAAGGCTTTGACCGCGTTCGTGGAGAAGGATTTACCTGGGCAGATTATAAAATTTCAAAGTCGAGGTTTTAGCCATTTTTATCAAAACTAGAGTTTGAGAGCTCGGATTTGAGGGAGATTTTGAGGGATTTTCAGAGATATCAATTGGGTAACAATTCCTTACTCCTTTTTTCTTGTAACCCATTAATCTAAACATGAATTCATCATTTAATTTCGGATTGGAGATGAAAATTGAGAAAAAGTTAGAAGAAAGTTCTTAGACCTAGAATTTGATTTTTGATTGGGAATTTGACCTTGGATTTGGATAATTTTGGTATGCATGAACTCGTGAGTGCATGAGGATTCTGAAAATATAAATTTTACCCGATTCCGAGACGTGGTCCCGAGGGGCATTTTGGTTATTTTACCTAATTTCGCGTATTAGCTTAGGATTTCTTTGTAGAATAAGTTACTTGAAGTGCTAATTACATTATGCAATTGAATTGAATAGATTTGGGCCATTTGGAGTCGAGTACTCGTGGCAAAAGCGCGGTTTCGGGTTGATTTTGAGCCGGTTCGAGGTAAGTGGCTTGCCTAACCTTGTGTGGGGGGACCTTTTCCCTTAGGATTTGGTATATTTGGTAATTGAAATGCCTTGTATGTGAGGTGAAGAGTGCGTACTTGTGCTAATTGCTAGAAATTCGGTTTTCATTAAGTAATTACTAGTATGTTTCCTTTCCTGTTTTTATTACTCGCACTATTAAGCCTGTTGTAGCTTAGGAAAGCATGTCTAAGTGATTTAATTGTTTTATTTGCTCAAAATGCCTTACCTGAATTCTGTGCAGCATGCCAGGCTATAATTACTTGTTGCCTTAATATGAAATTTGTCATTTCTGAATATTTTCCTGTTGTTGTTGTATATTTACATTTGGACTACGGATGTGGAATTTTGGTAGATCCCCCTTGTCTGTTTATTTGGGACTACGGATGTG
The DNA here is from genome assembly GCF_000715075.1 of Nicotiana tabacum. Classification (NCBI taxonomy): domain Eukaryota; kingdom Viridiplantae; phylum Streptophyta; class Magnoliopsida; order Solanales; family Solanaceae; genus Nicotiana; species Nicotiana tabacum. The sequence continues at coordinate 134,178,521 of NC_134095.1, forward strand.
GGATTCCGGTAGATCCCCCTACACAGTTATATGGAACTACGGGACTGCACCCAGTAGATTCCCCCAGTACTAGGTATTTATATTTGGGACTACGGATCGGGATTCCACTAGATCCCTGCGCACTGATAGTTGGACTACGGGGCAGGATCCCGGGAGATCCTTTGGATACATATGATGGACTACGGGATGGTATCCCGGGAGATCCACTGGATAGATGTAATTGGGACTACAGGACTGTATCCTGGAAGGTACCCCGGTTATTATCTCTGTGTTGAGTTGTATTTCCTTTCCGTCATTATTTGTCTTTGTTCTGGATGTTTTTGTTCTTTCTATTCTATGTTATTTCTTACTGTTGCACTTAATTATATTGTCTTATTCTTCACTATTATACCTTATATTTTATTTAACCTCAGTAGGGCCCTGATCTTCCTCGTCACTACCCGACCGGGTTAGGCTTGGCACTTACTGAGTATCACTGTGGTATACTTATGCCCCTTCTGCGCATGTTTTTCATATGCAGATCCAGGAACTTTCACTCTGTCTTATCATCCTTGAGGCTAGGCGCTTCTATAGAGACTTCGAGGTATATCTGCCGCGTTCACAGACCAAGAAGTCCCTTCCTATCTTTCTGTTATAATATAGCCCTTCAGTATTCCCCTTTTGGTTAAACATTTCAGGAGTTAAAGCTTCTTATGTATGTCTTAACTTGTAATTCATGGGTTTTCGGGTTTTGGAAAAATGTATTGGTTTTAAGAGTTAATATTGTGTATGTCGAGCGGCACTTTTAAACGCTGTTTTATTATTCTATTTCTGTTTTAAATTATTTTCTTCCGCAAATTTAGTTTATCTTCCGAATTTTAGGCTTACCTAGTCGTAAAAATTAGGTTCCGTCATGATGGTTCACGGAGGTCAAACCGGGGTCGTGACAATCTTAAATATATCTTGAATGGAGAATCAAAAAAATTACCTAAATGTATATGACATAGACACCCTATTAGATTTCCTTCCTGTAAAGTAGTACTTTACATTCTATATTAAGAAAAGTATCCCTTTGCATATTCATCATTACTACTAAAGTATGTGTCTTAATACCAAAGAAACGAGGAAAAGAAAATAAGACATGTGTCTTAATACTAAAGTATTATGCTGCCACCTTTTACATGACTTTAAGAGTCATTGCTTTGAAAGGGAGGGGCTGCCACGTAGGGTTGGGCAATATTATCCAAAATATTGAATTAATTAATTAGGTAATGATCTGTTATCTGATAATTAATCAATTACCCGCGTAATTAAAATTTATCCCAAATTACTTAAAATACTACTCACTTTTAATACACTTTATATATCATACTATAATATACTTTTCTATCATGGTCATGTGGTACCATACAAAATAAATAGATATACTATTATTTTATTAAAATATTCATGTAAAAATATATATATATTCTCAACTTATAATTTTCCTAATTTCATATAAAGAGAAAATTCTTGTACGCTTAATTCCTAAAGTGGAAAAAAATAACCTTTTTTTCTTGTGAGAAAATAATTTCTACCTTTACAATAAAGAAAATCTCATAAAGTTTCTCATGTTATATGTATAATTTAAAGCATATTCGAAAGTAGTAATATTAATAACTATATAAAATCATATTTTTCAAACCCTTTTTTTTTACAAAAATGTTCCACTCAAAATACCATATAAAATATGTATATAATGGTATCAAGGTTGTTAAACTTACGGGGTGTAACATGCGTGAGGAAGGCCGCAGATGCGGTTTTGGATCAGTTGCAGCTTGACCACAGGTGCGGTGGTTGTATCGCACCAGCGTGGCCGCAGGTGCGGGCGTGTAGCTGCAGATGCGGAATGTGTGCGGATAAGTGGAATCCACAGGTGCGCTTGTTTGACCGCAGATGCGGTAGTGCAGGTGCACTCATTGGACCGCAGGTGCGAGTCTCCTGGGCAGAAAATATAAAAGCCTCACTTCGCGAATTTCTGCCAATTCTTCACTATTTTTAGACGAGTTGGAGCTTGGGGACTGTGATTTCAAGAGGGAATTAAGTGTTTTCAGTGAGGTAAGCTACTTGGACCTTGTATCTTGTGTGTATAGTGATTATTCCATTGTTTAATCATCATATTAGTGGAAAACTTAGAGAAGAAATTGGGAGATTAAGGCTTGAAATTTGAGAGTTTAAATTAGGGATTTGAGGGGCCATTTGAGGTCCGATTTTGATGATTTTGGTATGTATATACTAAGGAGTGAAAGGAGTTTCTAGTTTTGCAATTTTTTTTGGATTCCGAAACGTGGGCCTGGGGGCCAGGTTTGAGCAAATTCAGGATTTTAGGTCTAATTTGATAATTTTCGTGTGGGTTTCATTTATTTAGCGTGTATTGATGATAATATACTAATTTTGGTTATATTCGGAGCATTTGGCGGAGCAAGAGGCAAGGGCATCGCGGGTTAGAGTTTTGGGTCGGTTTGAGGTAAGTAACGATTGTGAATCTAGACCTGAGGGTATAAAACCCTGGAATTTCGTACTATTTTGATAAATGAAGTGACGCACATGCTAGGTGACGGGCGTGTGGGTGTGCACCAGTAGGGATTGTGACTTGATCCATCATGTGGCAACTGTAAGGTTGCATATTTTGATAAACTCTATATGAAATTTATGTGTTTAGAAATAATTTTGTTAACTTGGGCTAAATTCCATGTTTGGGGCCTTGTGTCGTACTATTTGGAACCTTAGGGGTATTTTAATATTATTATCCTCACTTTGGTTTGATAGAAAGCATTATCCTCAATCTGGTTTATGCCTGTTTATTGCTTAATCTGGTTCATCACACTATTTTAATATATGAAAGTGTTTTGGGATGAGTTCCCTGAGTTTGTACTGAAATGCTCGAGTGTCTTGTGAGGTTGACGAGTGAGTGAGGTCGAGGGCCGGATTATGAGGATAGTTAGGGAATAGTCTCAAAGAGAAGCATTATATATATATATATATATATATATATATATATATATATATATATATATATATGTGGGGGAGGGATCAGGCTGCATGCTGCAACGATATGTTGGATCGGGATGCACGCCACAACGATATAGCGTTTGGGCTGTAGGATCCCCTCTGGAGTCTGCACACCCCTATAACGACCCGGGCGGTCGTTTCATGAGTTACCGCTTTGTTTCCCCCATTTCTGCTTTTTATTGCTTTGTTTATCCATTCTATGTGTGATCGGGTTGGTTGGCTCAAATTTGGAAAGGTTTTGGTAAGGTTTGAGACACTTAGTCTCTTTTGAGGAAGCTTAAGTTGGAAAAGTCAATCGGATGTTGACTTATGTTCTAAAGGGCTCGGATGTGAGTTTTCATGGTTCGGATAGCTTCGGGAGGTGATTTAAGGCTTTGGAGTGTGATCGAAATGTGTTTTGGAGGTCCGGAGTAGATTAAGGCTTGAATTGGTGAAATTTGTATTTTGGCGTTTTCCGATTGTTATGTGAGATTTTGATATTTCGTATTTCGTATTTTGTATTTCATATCCCTTATATTGCTGTTATTTATTATGCATTTTTATGGTACTAATATATCGGCTCCTATTACCTTTTTGAGCTGAGGGTCTCCTGGAAACAGTCTCTCTACCCTTCGGGGTAGGGGTAAGGTCTGCGTACATATTTACCCTCCCCAGACCCCACTTGTGGGATAATACTGGGTCGTTGTTGTTGTTGTTGTTGTTGTATGTGAGATTTTGATATAGGAATCGGAATGGAATTCCAGGAGTTGCAATAGTTCTGTTGTATCATTTGGGATGTGTGTGCAAAATTTCAGGTCATTTAGACGTGGTTTGGTAAACTTTTTGATCAAAAGCGAAATTCAGAAGATTTGGGAATCTTAGGCTTGATTTCGATGTGATTTGGTTGATTCGATGTTGTTTGAGGTGTTTTGAAGATTGGTACAAACTTGGGTAGTGGTGTATGATGTGATTGTGCTTTTGGTTGAGGTCCCGAGGGCCTTAGGGTGATTTCGGAAGGTTGGCGGAAAGTTTGGAAGTTGGTTTTGGCAGCTGAAGATATTCCATTGTTGTCATAACCGCACCTGCGGCTAAGGGCTTAGCCGTAGGTGCGGTCTCGCAGAAGCGGAAAGGGAGCGGCAGATGCGGCCAAGTGGAAGGTTAGCTGGAACCATAGAAGCGATCGAGAAGGCGCACCTGCGGTGGCGCAGGTGTGATATTTTAACCGCAAATGCGGAAGTGGTCAAGTAAGTGGAAACCATAGGTGTGGTGGTTTAGACCGCAGAAGCGGGACCACAGAAGCGGTAAAAGGGTCGCAGGTGCGAAAAGCCTGGGTCAGAAGGTATAAATTATTTCCTTCGCAAATTTTGGGTTATTCCACCATTTCTAAGTGAGTTTTGGATCTTTTTGGGAGATTTTGAAGAGGGAATTCAAGGGAGCTTCGTTGAGGTAAGATTGTTGAAGCTAAAACTCGTTTCTATGGTATTATTTCACAGATTAGAGCTGTAATTATGGAAATTTAGGGTTAAAATTGGGAAACTGGGGCTTGGTATTGGAGACCTTGACTTGAGGATTTGAGGGGCCATTTGTGGTCGGATTTTGGGACTTTTGATATGTATGAACTCGTGGGGAGATAAGGAATCTATTATGTAAATTTTATCGAATTCTGAGACGTGGGCCCGGGGGTCGGGTTTTGGTTAATTTCGGGATTTATGTTATAAATTGATTATTTTCGCATGGGCTTCGTTCCCTTAGCATATTTTGACATCGTGATTCTGATTTTGGATAGATTCGACACGAGTTGAGGCCGATTCGAGGGGCAAAGGCGTCGCGGGCTAGAGATTTGACCGGATAGAAGTGAGTAATAATTGTAAATGTTGTCCTAAGGGTATAAAATCCCGGATTTCACATCGTTGTGCTTTATTGAGGTGATGCACACGCTACATGACGAGCGTGGGGTCGTGCACCATTGGGTATTGTGACTTAGTCCACCCCGAATGACTGTTTTATCGCATATTTGACTGAAAATTGTTTGCTATCATCATGTTTTGGGCTGAATGCCATATTTGGGCCTTGTGCCAACTACTAGGACCCTTAGAGGATTTTTACTAATATTTCATCACTATTTTGAGTTTATACTTGTACTCAGTCATGCTATATTCTACTGTTTTCATAACTCAGCCATATTACTCTATTTTAATATATTAAATGATATTTTAAATGGTAATTTGGGCTGAGCATCATGTTTTACTGTTGCCCGAGTGACTTATGAGATTCTGACTGAGTAAGGCTAAGGGCCTGTGTTGTGAGGATACACTGATTTATGATTATGAGGTCGAGGGCCTGAGATTGTACGCCATGAGGTGGCTTGTTGATATGAGGCCGAGAGCCTAGCGATTATTCCATGAGATGGCTTGATATTGCGCTTGGGCCGTAAGGGGTCCCTCCCGGAGTATGCACACCTCCAGAGAGCGCGGGTACCCATTGTGATGTGAGATATAGCCCGAGGGGCTAGTGTTGTTCCATGTGTTGACCGAGGGGCTGATTCTGTTGGTATTGTGCCCGAGGGACGGTTCTTGATGTGGTTATCTTTTCTAGCTGACTGTCATTTACTTGCTTAACTGTTAAAAAGGTATTTCTAAAGAAGCTTAAACTGAACTAAGGTGACTTTATATGTTTTCACTGTTTCATTGCTTTTATTGGCTTTATACTTCTTCTTTATAGCATATTGATGTGCCTTTATGTGATTTCTTATCACTCAGTCTTCATTTATTATTATTAATTACTGAGTTGGAGTACTCACTTTACTCCCTGCACCCCGTGTGCAGATTCAGGCGCTTCAGGTCCTGCTTGCGAGGGTTGAGAGCTTCCAACAGACTTCGGAGTTCACTAGGTAGCTGCTCGGTGTTCGCAGCCCAGTGTCTCTCCCTCAGATCATTATTCCTTTTCCTTGTCCTAATTATGTAATAGCTTGTGTAGACTCTTTCAGACTTGTAGTTTAATGATAGATGCTCATGACTGGTGACATCCCGAAGTCGGGCTATGTCTATTCCGCAATTGTACTATTTCACCTTTTTTGGGATTATTATTATGTTAAAGACTTAATTTGTATTATTTTAATTGCTTAAAATAAATTGGGAGTGTGTCGGTTGGCCTTGTCTTCATGAGAGGCGCCATCACGAGCGGATCTAGGTTTTTGGTCGTGACAAGTTAGTATCAGAGCCCAGGTTACATAGGTCTTACGAGTCTTGAGCAGGTTTAGTAGAGTCTCACGGATCGGTATGGAGATGTTTGTACTTATCCTCAAGAGGCTGCAAAACCTTTAGGAAAAACTTCATATCTTGAAATTCTTATCATGCAAATCTGTTGATCCGAGTACTAAACTTCTGTTATTCTATTCTCTCACAAATAGTGAGGACACGCGCTACCGGTCAGGATGGATGACCACCAGTACCACCAGCTGTGGCCACTAGAGGCCAAGGACGCGGTCGTGGTTGCAGAAGGGGTAGGGGTGTGGCCCGCACAACAGCTAGGGAAGCACCTGCAGATTAACCGGCCGCCCCAATTCAGGATCAGACCCCAGTTGTGGACGCTCCAGCAGCACCCGCTGTGGCCATTATGATTTCGGGTTTTCAGGAGGCCTTGGATCAGATTTTATTAGTATGCACTGGCCTAGCTCAGGCGGTCTCAGTTACTATAGCTGCAACTACTTATCAATCCGGGGGAGGCACTCAAACTCCCGCCGCTCGTACACCTGAGCAGGTCGTGCACGGACTTCAAACACGAGGGCATATCCAGCCCAGCCGGTTGCAGCTGCTCAAGACTATATAGCTCCTGCCATACCAGAGGACGAGCACCGTAGGTTGGAGAGGTTTGGTAGTCTTCAGCCTCCGACTTTTAGTGGTGTAGAGGGCGAGGATGCCCAGGGTTTCTTGGATAAGTGTCAGCGGATTCTTCGTAAGCGAGTATTCTAGAAACCAGCGGGCTCGCGTTCACTACTTTTCAATTTTCTGGAGCTGCCTTCTCTTGGTAGGAGGCTTTTGAGAGGAATAGGCCTGTTGGTGTAGCATCCCTTACCTGGTAGCAGTTCTCTGTTCTCTTTCTGGAGAAGTATGTGCCGCAGTCTCGTAGAGAAAAGCTACGCAGGCAGTTTGAGTGGTTGCGTCAGGGAGAGATGACTGTAACGCAGTATGAGATGAGGTTATCCGAGTTAGCTTGTCATGCTATTTGGTTGATTTCGACAGATAGAGAGGATTAGGAGGTTTGTGGATGGCCTCACTTATCAACTTCATATTCTCATGACCAAGGAGAGGGTATCTGGTGCTACTTTCGAGGAGGTTGTGGACATTGCTCGTGAGAGTGAGCCAGTTCATCGCTAGGAGCGAGATGAGAGGGAGGCCAAGAGGCCTCGAGGATTTGGTGGTTATGGTGGTGCTCCTTCGAGAGGTCAGTTTCAACACGACAGAGGCCGTCCATTCAGCCATGCTCAGCTAGCTCGCCCAGGTTATCATGGGGTGTCATCGGGTCATGGTTCTCACAGTTCTCATCAGGTCCAGTCATCACTTAGTACCCTCCCAGATCAGAGTTCATCATGTGCTCCATCCGTTCAGGGCTCTTTTATGCTAGGTGCATCTTCTAGTCATTCCGGTGCTAGGGGTTCCCTTTAGTCCCCATCACCAGTGCCAGGGAGTTGCTATGAGTGTGGAGAGATGGGTCATATGTGGAGGCAGTGTCCTCATCACCTTGTGGGTCCATCTCAGCGGAGGAGTCAGCCATCGGCTTCAGAACCAGTTACTTCACCATGACCCGCCCAGCCAACTAGGGGTGGAGGTTAGTCAGCTAGGGGTCACCCTAGAGGGGGAGGTTTATCAAGTGGTGGTCAGGCCCGTTTCTATGCACTTCTAACTAGACCCGATGTTATTGCTTCCGATGCTATTATTATAGGTATTGTCTTAATATGCCACAGAGATGCCTCTGTATTATTTGATCCTGGTTCCACTTATTCTTATGTGTCATCATAATTTGCTCATTATTTGGATACGCCCCGTGAGTCTCTTATTTCACCTGTTCATGTATCTACTCCAGTAGGTGATATTATTGTTGTAGACCATGTGTACCGGTCGTGTATGGTAACTATTGGGGGTCTGGAGACCCGAGTGGATCTGTTGTTATTATGTATGGTAGAATTTGATGTTATTTTGGGCATGGATTGGCTATCTCCGTATCGTGCTATTCTGGATTGTTATACTAAGACAATGACATTGGCTATGCCGGGTGTGCCACGGATTGAGTGGCGAGGTTTGACGGATTATGTTCCTATTAGGGTAATTTCATTCTTGAAGGCCCAACGTATGGTTGGGAAGGGCTATCTTTCGTATTTAGCCTTTGTGAGGGATATCAGTGCAGAGACTCCTAGTATTGATTCTGTTCCAGTTGTGAGGGATTTTCCCGATGTGTTTCCTGCAGACTTGTCGGGTATGCCACCGGACAGGGATATTGATTTCGGTATTGACCTAATGTAGGGCACTCATCCCATCTCTATTCCACCATATCTTATGGCACCAGCAGAGTTGAAGGAGTTAAAGGAGCAGCTTCAGGAACTCCTTAATAAGGGGTTCATTCGGCCTAGTGTGTCGCCTTAGGATGTGCCAGTTCTATTTGTGAAGAAGAAGGATGGCATGGTGAGGATGTGCATTGATTATAAGCAGTTGAACAAAGTAACCGTTAAGAACAAGTATCATTTGCCTCGCATTGATGATTTATTCGACCAGCTTTAGGGAGCGAGTGTGTTCTCCAAGAGTGATCTCCGTTCAGGTTATCACCAGTTGAAGATCAGGGACTCGGATATTCTTAAGATAGTTTTCAGGACCCGATATAGTCATTATGACTTCTTGGTGATGTCTTTTGGGCTGACCAATGCCCTAGAAGCGTTCATTCATTTGATGAACAGCGTGTTCCGGCCTTATCTCGACTCGTTTGTCATAGTTTTCATTTATGATATTCTGGTGTATTCATGTAGTCAGGAGGAGCACGCGGAGCATTTGAGGGTTGTGTTGCAGAGATTGAGGGAGGAGAAGCTTTATGCAAAGTTCTCTAAGTGTGATTTTGGCTCAGTTCAGTGGCTTTCTTGGGGCACGTGGTGTCCAGTGTGGGTATTCAGGTTGATCCGAAGAAGGTAGAGGCAGTTCAGAGTTGGGTCAGACCATCCTCAACCACAAAGACTCGCAGCTTTCTTGGTTTGACGGGTTATTATTGTCGGTTTGTTCAGGGATTCTCATCTATCGCATCTCTCTTGACCAAGTTGACTCAGAAGGGTGCTTCATTTATATGGTTGGATGAGTGTGAGGAGATATTTCAGTAGCTCAAGACAACCTTGACCACAACTCCATTGTTAGTTTTGACATCAGCTTTAGGTTCATATACCGTATATTGTGATGCTTCGAGAGTTTGTATTGGGTGTGTATTGATGCAGGAGGGTAGAGTTATTGCTTATGCTTCTCGTAAGTTGAAGCCCCATGAGAAGAACTACCCCGTTCATGATTTGGTGTTGGCTGCCATTGTGCACGCGTTGAAGATTTGGAGGCATTATTTGTATGGTGTGTCTTGTGAGGTGTTTACTGATCATCGTAGCCTTCAGCACTTGTTCAAGCAGAAGGATCTCAATTTGAGGCAGCGGAGATGGTTGGAGTTGCTAAAGGATTATGATATTACTATACTGTACCATCCGGGGAAGGCCAATGTGGTGGCCGATGCTTTTAGCCGGATGGCAGTGAGTATAGGGAGTTTGCATGTATTCCAGTTGAGGAGAGACCTCTTGCAGTTGATGCTCAGGCCTTGGCCAATCGGTTCGTGAGGTTGGATATTTCAGAGCCCAGTCGGGTATTGACTTGTGTGATTTCTCGGGTTTCATTATATGATCGCATCAGAGAGCGCCAGTATGATGATCCGCCTTTGCTTGTCCTTAAGGACAGAGTTCAGCACGATGATGCTAGAGATGTGACTATTGGTGATGATGGGGTGTTGAGGATGCAGGGCCGGATATGTGTGCCCAATATCGATGGGCTTTGGGAGTTGATTCTGGAGATGGCCCATAGCTTGCGATATTCTATTCATCTGGGTGCCGTGAAGATGTATCAGGATCTGAGACAGCATTATTAGTGGAGGAGAATGAAGAATGACATTGTGGGATTTGTAGCTCGATGTCTCAATTGTCAGCAGGTGAAATATGAGCATCAGAGGCCGGGTGGCTTGCTTCAGCGGATGGATATTCCAGAGTGGAAGTGGGAGCGGATCACTATGGATTTTGTAGTTGGACTCCCACGGACTTTGAAGAAGTTCGATGCTATTTGGGTTATTGCGGATCGGCTGACCAAGTCCGCGCACTTCATCCTGTGTGTACTACCTATTCTTTAGAGCGGTTGGCAGAGATATATATCTGGGAGATTGTTCATTTGCATGGTGTCCCAGTTTCTATCATTTCAGATAGGGGCACTCAGTTTACTTCGTAGTTTTGGAGGTCTATGCAGCGATAGTTAGGTACCCAGGTCGAGTTGAGCACAACTTTTCACCCTCAAACGAATGGGCAGTCCGAGCGCACTATTCAGATATTGGAGGACATGTTGTGTGCTTGTGTCATTGATTTCGGAGGGTCATGGGATCATTTTCTATCGCTTGCAGAGTTTGCTTATAACAAAAGCTACTATTCGAGTATTCAGATGGCTTCATATGAGGCTTTGTATGGGAGGCGATGTGGAACTCCAGTTGGTTGGTTTGAGCCGGGTGAGGCTAAGCTATTGTGGACAGACTTGGTGCAGGATGCTTTAGAAAAGGTGAAGGTAATTAAGGAAAGGCTTCGTATAGCACAGTCGAGACAAAAGAGTTATGCTGACAAAAAGGTTTGGGATGTGTCCTACATGGTCGGTGAGAAGGTTCTGTTGAAGGTTTCACCCATGAAGGGTGTTATGAGATTTGGGAAGACGGGTAAATTGAGTCCTCGGTTCATTGGGCCTTTTGAGGTGCTTCAGAGGATTGGGGAGGTGGATTATGAGCTTGCTTTGCCACCCAGCTTGTCGAGTGTGCATCCGGTATTTCATGTTTCAATGCTCCAGAAGTATATAGGGGATCCGTTTTATGTTCTAAATTTTAGCACGGTTTAGTTAGATGATGATTTGACTTATGATGTGGAGCCAGCAACTATTTTGGAGCGTTAGGTTCGAAAGTTGAGATCAAAGGATATAGCTTCAGTGAAAGTGCAGTGGAGAGGTCAGCCTGTGGATGAGGCTACCTGGGAGATCGAACGGGAGATGCGTAGCAGATATCCTCGCCTACTTGAATTGGCGAAATTGGAATTTTGGCATTTTCTGATTGTTAGGTGAGATTTTGATATAGGAGTCGGAATGGAATTCTGGGAGTTGTAGTAGTTCCGTTGTGTCATTTGGGATGTGTGTGCAAAGTTTTAGGTCATTCGGACGTGGTTTGGTAGACTTTTTGATAAAAAGCGGAATTCAGAAGATTTTGGAATCCTAGACCGCAGAAGCGGGACCGCAGAAGTGGTAAAAGGGCCATAGATGCGAAAAGCCGGGGACAAAAGTTATAAATTATTTACTTCGCGAATTTTTGGGTTATTCCACCATTTCTAAGTCGGTTTTGGAGATTTTTGGGAGATATTGAAGAGGGAATTCAAGGGAGCTTCGTTGAGGTAAGATTGTTGAACCTAAAACTCATTTCTATGGTATTATTTCACGGATTAGAGCTGTAATTATGGAAATTTAGGGTTCGAATTTGGGAAACTAGGGCTTGGTATTGGAGACCTTGACTTGAGAATTTGAGGGGCCATTTGTGGTCGAATTTTTGGGACTTTTGATATGTATGAACTCGTGGGGAGATAAGGAATCTATTATATAAATTTTATCGAATTCCGAGACGTGGGCTCGGGGGGTTGAGTTTTGGTTAATTTCGGGATTATGTTGTAAATTGATTATCTTCGCATGGGCTTCGTTCCCTTAGCATATTTTGACATCGTGATTCTGATTTTGGATAGATTCGACGCGAGTTGAGGCCGATTCGAGGGACAAAGGCATCGCCGGGATAGAGATTTGACCGGATAGAGGTGAGTAATGATTGTAAATGTTATCTTGAGGGTATGAAATCCTGGATTTCACATTGTTGTGCTTTATTGAGGTGACGCACATGCTAGATGGCGAGCGTGGGGTCGTGCACCATTGGGGATTTTGACTTAGTACACCCCGAATGACTGTTTTACTGCATATTTGACTGAAAACTGTTTGCTATCATCATGTTTTGGGTTGAATGTCATATTTGGGCCTCGTGCCAACTACTTGGACTCTTAGGGAATTTTTATTGATATTTTCTCACTATTTTGACTTTATACTTGTACTCAGTCATGTTATATTCTACTATTTTCATAACTCAGCCATGTTACTCTGTTTTAATTATTTTAAATGGTAATTTGGGCTGAGCATCATGTTTTACTGTTGCCCGAGTGGCTTATGAGATTCTGATTGAGTAAGGTCGAGGGCTTGTGTTGTAAGGATACGCTGATTTATGATTATGAGGCCGAGGGCCTGAGATTGTATGCCACGTGATGGCTTGTTGATATGAGGCCGAGATCCTAGTGATTATGCCATGAGATGGCTTGATATTGCACTTGGGTCATAAGGGGCCCCTCCCGGAGTCTGCACACCTCCAGTGAGCGGGGGTACCCATTGTGATATGAAATATAGCCCGAGGGGCTGGTGTTGTTCCATGTGTTGCCCGAGGGGCTGATTCTGTTGGTATTGTGCCCGAGGGGCGGTTCTTGATGTGCTTATCTTTTCTAGCTGACTGTCATTTACTTGCTTAACTATTAAAAAGGTATTTCTGAAGAAGCTTAAATTGAACTAAGGTGGCTTTATATGTTTTCACCGTTTCATTGCTTTTACTGGCTTTATACTACTTCTTCATAGCATATTATTGTGCCTTTATGTGATTTCTTATCGCTCAGTCTTTATTTATTATTATTACTCACTGAGTTGGAGGACTCACTTTACTCCCTGCACCTCGTGTGCAGATTCAGGCGCTTTAGGTCCTGCTTGCGAGGGTTGAGAGCTTCCAGCAGACTTCGTAGTTCACTAGGTAGCTGCTCGGCATTCGCAGCTCAGTGTCTCTCCCTCATATCATTATTCCTTTTCCTTGTCCTAATTATGTAATAGCTTGTGTAGACTCTTTCAGACTTGTAGTTTAATGATAGATGCTCATGACTGGTGACATCCCGAAGTCGGGCTATGTCTATTCCGCAATTGTACTATTTCGCCTTATTTTGGGATTATTATTATGTTAAAGACTTAATTTGTATTATTTTAATTGCTTAAAATAAAGTGGAAGTGTGTCGGTTGGCCTTGTCTTCACGAGAGGCGTCATGACGACCGGGCCTGGGTTTTCGATCGTGATACCCCCAATGAGCACAGTCGATAATATATGTATAGATTGGGCTGCACAACGCAATGGTTATTATAAGGTACCTATTGAGCATGAGAGCTGATTGACGAGAGTTGAGTCACGAATGAATGAAAGGTTTGCCCGATGGGCTATATATATGAGTGATACTTTGCCCAAGGGGCTTATTTTATGAAATTTCTGTTTTCACTCTGCTTTTATTCTGAGCCTCTATTGAAAATATTGAACAAATGTTTTAAACAACTTTCATTGAAACTGGTGATTTTACGAAATGTTCGGAATTTGATTACTGATTTGATCTTGTTATTTCCACTGAGGTTTTTTTACGTTATGAGATGTATATGATTTTAAATGCTTATCACTTCACTCAACCTTTATTTATAATCATTACTTACTGAGTTGGCGTACTCACGTTACTCCCTGCACCTTGTGTGCAGATCCAGGTGTCAGGGCATCCAAGTGAGAGATGTTCCTTCCTTCAAAGCATTTCTGGAGTTGGCAAGGTAGTTGCACGGCGTCCGCAGCCTTGCCTTTCTCCTTCATATCTATTAGTATTTGTTTTTATTAGACTCATCTTGTATTGAGTAGACAATATCAGATTGTATTTTAGTGGCTCATGACTAGTGACACAGGGATCGGGCAGTGGTTGATGTTTTGCATATTTGTTTCCGCTTATTTTGAAATGTTTTAAACGAAAGATTTGTTATAATATCTGATTAGTAAATGAATTTAGATATAGACCATTTGTGTTATAAATGTCGAATCGGCTAGCCTAGTATTGCGATAGGTGCCATAACGGCCGGGGTGGTTTGGGGTCGTGACATTTAGACTTGTACTAGGATTGAAATTCCCCTATTATATAAAGAGGAAGGTTTATTTTATTTTTACACAGTTTAATGCACAAATCAAAGTAATAAAAGTTTATTTTTGTCTTCTAGCTATTGTTCAAAGTGTTCTTCATTTTGTTCTCTTGTTTATTCGTGACCGAGCTTGTATCGAGGGCCTGATCGAGGAAAATTTCATTGTTTAATCTAAGATCAGGCTTGATCATCATATTCCGATTTATTTGATCATTTATTTTATCTCTAACTTATTTACATGGTGTTTGTAGACATGTGATTTTGACCCTCCCCAAGATTTTTCATATTTTAGCGCGTAAATATTTAATTTAGGCATAATATAGATATTTTAAGTAATTTTGACTCTTTTACTTTATTTTATTACAAGAAAACAAAAAATCACAAAAATAGGTTCATTAATATTTTTTAGTCATTTTCAATCTAAAAAAATCTTTTAAAAAAATATATAAAAATAATATCGTATTTTTATTTTTATATGGTATTTGAAAATACCAAAAATAGGTTTATTTTAATGGTTAGTTTTATTTTAGTAATTATTTGAATAGTAGGATTAATTAATAAATGAGACCGTATTTTTAATCTCGTTTGCAGGGAAAGGATAGAACTTGGGCTCGAACAACCCATTTTTAGGCCTAATTTTGGACCTAGCCTACAATTTCCAAGCTCATAATTCCAAGGCTCATACCCCTTAACCTAAAACCACTACCAAAAAACCTAGACTATATAAAAAAAAAGAAGAAACCTAAAATGAAAGGGGGAATAACGAAAAGAACGGAGAGGGCTGAAAACAAAAGCTAACGAGCAGCTGCGCACAAACGACACCCCCCGCTGAAAACATCATCCCCTTTGCACCTCACCATCCCTAAAACCAAACAGAACTATTTTCTCTCACGCCAACCACCACAGCCGGCGTTCACCAATTCCTCACTCGAGCTGTTGCTTCGACGGAATTGATCACCGGCGAGTGACGATTCCACTGGCACGGATCTGGCCAGAAACTCTAAGACGCAGCCACGATTCAGTCACTCATACAAAAACGAAAATACTCTGTTTTCTTCTTGCATTTTCATGACTCTCGTCTCAAAAATCAGAGGCGTCGTTTTTTTCTGAATTTCGTTCCAAAGTGGCGGTGATTTGAGATCGTGTACGGTTTGAAAGTTCTTGTACTTATTCGAGGTTTCATCAATAGTCTCCATTGAGGTGTTGTTCGAGTTTGGTTCGTTCGAGTTTCCGTCGAGCCTAGTAGCTGTTGCTTGGAAATTTCAGTTGAAAATCCTTTGTCGCGGATCTGTTCATTTGACTCGTTTCATTTGTTGTAATTATCGAAGCTCTATAAATTGAAAGCTCAACTGGAGGTGTTAATTTTTGGTAGTTGCAAGTGATGTTGGAATCTATTCTATGATTGTTAACAAAGTGTGAGACTGTCATACAATTGCTTGTGATTTTCGTGAACAATTTACGTTTAAATCAGAATTGAGCTTAGTAATCTTCTATGATGTCTCATGTTCGCCCTCAACTCAATTTGTTTAGTTTTAAAGTTCTGTACTTCCACGAGTCTAATCGTCCAGTTGAGAGGTTTAATAAGCTGCCCATGAGTTCATTCAAGACATCGATGGATATTCTGTGACTTCCCGCTGAATTCTGTTTCGCTTGGTCGTCGATTTGTCGTCGGCACGAGGTCCAGTTCGAGATTCCGTTGCGTTCGTGTCCCCGTTAGCTTCTTTGGTCGCTGCTCAATTAAAGGTTTATTCCTCACTCTGTTTCTTCATAGATTTTCAGATTTCAATTATTTTGGTGTTTGGACAGAACGTTTGTTTGGTTGTGTGTTTGCTCGTTGATCTTTAGTGAAATTCATTCTGTTTGGCCTAACGGGATTAATCCACCAATTAGTTTAATTGATTTTTCCCGTTAAGAACATTCTCACATAGATAGTTAATGTTACTCGTTAGATGTTTGTAGTCTTTTTTGCATAGGGGTCGTTGATAAAGAGAATGACAAAGCTACATGTAGTACTTTCATATCCTAAATATTTGAATTGCTATTCTATTTCCTTAGTGAACTTGGTGCATTATAGTTTAAGTTTAATAGATCGAACTTTTCCATATATGCTGCATTGGCCTTAAATAATGAGTTTGGAGAGTCATGCTTTATTTACTTACCAAAACAACGCGAGCTTTACTACCCACTGTGCTTCACTATTTCAAGTGTACTAATTAGCAAAATGATTAAATTCATTAGCATGCCTTACCCTTGCTAATCACCATGTTCTTTACTTGCTTGTATATAAGATGCCCTTTTGCCGCCAAGAGCCTAGAGAAAAATCATGCAGATTCATACTGTGGGAAACTGGGAATGACTTTAGGCCATCTCAATGTAAACAGTGACAATGATAAACTAAGATTCACCAATTTCATTTCTTAAACTAACCATAAGTTACATGATCTAGGAGTTGGATGTCTTCAGCAGTTACTGTTGGGATTATTGCCTTATCAATATATTCATTTTGCTAGTTTTCCTGGTCAAATTAGAGACTACCATCCGTACAGTCAATACTTTCCCGTGATGTAGTTGTGATTTGTAATTGCTAAATTTGGGAGTGCATTTTATGTGACCCGGTTCTAACTGCAACAAGGTCAAATAGAACGTGTCGTGAATCGCGGGTGCATTTCATGTGGCGTGGCTTGCGATGTGTTTTAAATAACCTTGAATTATTCCTTTAAATGAGTAAAAGCGGTTTTTTTTTTTCAAAAGTTAAAATGCACATAGGTTTAAAAGTGTTTTTAAAATCAGATAATAGGCCATTTATAACAGTTAAGCGACCGTGCTAGAACCACGGAACTCGGGAATGCCTCACCCCTTCTCCCGGGTTAACAGAATTCCTTACTCGGATTTCTGGTTCGCAGACTGTAATACAGAGTCAACCTTTTTCTCGATTCGGGATTTGAACCGGTGACTTGGGACACCATAAAATTATCCCAAGTGGCGACTCTGAATCTTTTAATAATTAATCTCGTTTCGATTGTCACTTAAATTGGAAAAAACTCCCTTATACATGCCCTTCTGAGGGTGTAGGTAAAAAAAGAGGTATGACAGCTCTGGCGACTCTGCTGGGGATCGAACCTAGAATCTCTGGTTCAGGGTTCAAGAATTCGAGCTTAGAATAATTGTTATAGTTGACTTTATCCATTATCTGATTTTGTTACATGATTTGGGCCTATGTGCTAATTGATTGCTTTTACCGCTTTGATATTCCGTGAACTGTATATAAATTGTTGCGAAATCCTTCTTCTCTCTGAGTCTTCTAAATCATGAAGAAGTGTGCATTTCGTGTGACTTCTTTTCTGCTAGAGTCATATCCCAAATTTAGAACGAGGTTCGGACAAGTTGTAAAGCCAGTGAAGCTTCTGTGTTCGGACACATTTTGGAAATGTGTTGCAAGTCAAAAAAAAAAAGAAATTTTGCATTTTTATATTTTCGTTATAAGTTTTCTTTAGAATACTAATTCTAGAAATGAAAAAAAAATTGAGGTTGTTTTTCCTTTAGGCAATTAATATCTAGGACTTAAAATGAATTGTTTTTATGTTTCCTTTAGTATATTAGGACCAATTTTTATTTTTTTTTAAAAAAGAGAGTTTTCTTTTAGTACTTCTTTAAAAGTTTTCTTTAAGGTGTTAATTCCAAAATCTAAAAAAAAAAAGATTTTCTTTGGGAAATTAGTGAAAAAAAATATTTTCATTAGAACTTTAGAATATTGTACATAGAAAAAAATACTTTATCTTTTGTTTATCATTAGAATTTCTTTTTTTAGGTAATCAAAAATGAAATCCAAAAGCATTTTGTTTTATTTTTTTCATTGCTCGTTTCGAAATATCGCGTCAGGATATCAAATGAAAAATTCAAAATATGTTTCTGTGGTTTATTGTTTAGATTTCCTTCTTAAAAAAACGAATCAAAAATATTTTTTTTTTCTCTTCTAGGGTTTTCTTTAATAATTTCCCACGGAGTATTTGTCTTGAAAAAATATATATGAACGTTAAGCTTGAGTTTAGAATAGGTTATAGAACATGAAGTCTAGAAAATTCAAAAAAAAGATTTGCTTCTTTTATTTTCCTTTTCTCGTCAGAGTAGTCATTAAGGTAAAAAGAAAAAGAATGTTAGTTTGTTTTTTTATTCCCGATATTCTAGAACTACGCAAAGATCTTATTCATGCAGCGTCATGATACGTAGGCAACCTACATAGGGTTCGATCGAATCATTTTTTTTATTATTATTAAAAGTAAAAGAGGAAAAGAGGAAAAGGAAAAAAAGGGGAAACGAAAAAAAAAGAGGTGAAATTGTGGGATGTGAGATTAAAGCTGTTAAACGGGTGGGCCGAGCCGGGTCCGTTTTTTTTTTTTACCCATCCGGGTTTCGGGTCGGGCCTGTTCCGGGTTGGTACAGTAACTGGTTTAGCGGGCTGGGTTAATCCGGGTAAAAATTGAACCATAAGGGTTACGGGTTGAGGGGGCCGGGCCGGTCCGGGTTTAGTGTATTTTTAATTTTTTTTTGTAATTTTGTATAACTATTGTAAGTTATATTAATACTTTGTATTAATTAAAAGAATACAAGTAAGATGAGAACAAATTGCACTTATTGCAAGTGCTACTTTATTTCTCAATTTCAAGTTTCAAGTTTCAACTTTCAAACTTACAAAATGAAATGTTTACATTTTTTTCAACAAGTAAACTAGTAAATTAGTAATTTCAAATGTTTTGCATCGCCCTAGCAAGTTCATCATAATCAATATGAACCGATTGACCTTCTTCTGGCGTGTTAAATTCGGATGGGTTTCCATGTGTTAATATATCTCCAAGTTCCTCGTCTTCTGGGCTATCAACATCTTCCTTTCCTTGATTTCTTCGTTCTGATCTAATCCAATCTCTGAAACATACTAAAACTTCCAAAGCATTGCTTCCCAATGAGTGGCGGGTGTTTCCAAGTTGTTGTCTTGCTTGGCTAAATGCATTCTCCGATGCAACAGTAGAAATTGGTACATACAGCACGTCCCGAGCCATAGCGAAAAGAACAGGAAATTGCTTTCCATTTTCATGCCACCATCCCAACGGTGAAAATTCCTTTGTGCGAGGCTCATTTTGCTTCTGCAAGTAGAATTGAAGTTCATCAATATTCCTGCTACTGGTTTGAGTGTTAGAAAATGTAGAAAAAATATTAAAACTATCAAGGCCTTCTTCATCATCCACATTAGCATAAGTGCTACATTGCATAGCGGGATTAACATTGCCAGAAGCACGAGCAACATTATCACATTCATTTGCATAATAATTATATAGTTGTTGTAACTATTCAATTAGCTTGTTCATAGAAACATATAAATTTGGGGTTTCAGTATCTCCAATCTCCATATAAGTATATAAAGTACAAAAAAAAATATCCAACGGATATGTGATGAAAAATCTGATTTTCCAACGGATAGTGGGCCCCACTCTGCAGGAAAGTACAATTTTTTTTTCTGACAGTTAACCGGTCTGGGCCGGTCCGGGTTAACCGGTTCATGCCAACCGAGTTACCCGGGCCCGGTTAACCGTTTGCCCGAACGAACCCCTCCGTCCCCGGCCTAACCCCCTACCCAGCCCACCCGGCCCTCTATGAACCGGGCCGGTCCGGTTCCGGTTTAAACCGGTCTGGGCCGGTCCGGTTTCGGTCCAACCCCGCCCGTTAGCCACCTTTATGTGAGATATGAGAGAAAGAAAAGAGTGATGATGAAAAAAAAAGGAGAAATGAAGGAAAATGGGCAAGCCAGCAAGTGCTAGAAAAGCAAAGAAAAGAGAGGTTGAAATGAACAAATTGGGATGATGCCAATTGACCTTTGTACCCTCGAAGTCATTTTAGAACCGATAACTGTGGCTAGGTGCATTGCACATAAAATGAGATTATCTTATGTTAAATGCCCTAACGCTAACGTGATGGCTTCATTTTGTTATATTCTTAGCAGAAGGGTGGTTGGTTTGTGGCTTTTAAAGTGGTAACTCTTCTCTACAACACAAAGTCAAAAGGCAATGGCAGACAACAACAGAACTGAGTTGGTTGATACCGGTGCCCGGAAGCAGTCGGTTGAACAGGACAATGGGTTGGTTGAAGAGGTAAAGATGTTAAGACAACACATGATGGACATGTATCAGGCCTGGATGACTAGGAAGGCACCACCCCCGCCACCACCTAGCTTCCTAAATGTTACCCTTACCCGAACACCGGTCACAGTGCCAGATGATCCCCCATACTCTCCAGATTCACCCGCTTATCATGGCTTGCCCATCCACCCTAGTAGCTCTGTCACTCATCTTCCAATTACCTTTCCCAAAAATTGCCCTCCTGTCTTTTCCACCATCCCCAATAATGAACACCCACTCAAAGCTCACGATGCCCAATATTACCCCTCAGAGGTTGTCCACAAAGTTCCCAACTCATACAAAGAGAGCCCGCGGGATGAGCCTCATGTTGAAAATGAAAAGTTCACAGGAAGAAAAGGGCGAGATGGGATACCCAGGAGGCTGAAAGGCATAGAACAATCCTTAAAGAACAAACAAGAAGGGGAGACCAGGGTAGCATGTCTTACAAAGAATTGTCTATGTCCCCCGACGTTCGTCTGCCTGTGGGGTTCAAAGTGCCAAAGTTTAACTTATATGATGGGTGTGGGGATCCGGTAGCCCATTTGAGGGATTATTGCAGTAAAATGAGAAGTGTTGGCGAGAAAGATGATTTGTTGATAGCGTATTTCAGTGAGAGCCTGACTGGGGTAGCTTTGGAATGGCATAATAGCCAAGATGTTGGTAAGTGGCCTACATTGGGTGACATGGCTCAAGATTTGTTCGATACTTTCAATACAGATCAGATGTTTTCCCAGACCGCTCCTCCCTATCCCAAATGGCAAAGAAACCCAAGAAAGGTTTTAGGAATTTTTGGCTCAGATGGAACGAACAAATTGATCGCGATAGTCCTCCCATTGATAGAAAAGATGTTGGTGAGCCCCGCCGACGACAGGGTCCAGTGGTCCTTCTTGCTAAACACTTTCAGCCTCAATGTCGACCTCGTGGATATGCTTGTAATCCTCCCCAATGCTACTTCTCCCCACAGAACTCCCAAAGTCGTACATCACTTTCCCAGTACCCTGTCCACAATGCACCACCATATGCTTCACACCCACAAGGCCCGCGATGGCCCACACCACTTCCCCAAATGTCTTACCCGCCCCCACGAGCCTGCCAAAAACCCCCTGGATCATGTTTTCGGCCCAATCAAGCATTTAAGAATGAGAGGTTGCTGAAAAAAGAAAAGGCTTTCACCCCTATGGGAGAATCATATGCCAGTTTGTTCCAAAAGTTGAAGCAATTGGACATGTTGAAGTCAATTCATATAAAAATACCAAACCATCTGTCAAAGAAGTTTGATTTTTCTCAAAGGTGCGCATATTGCTCAGATGCCCCGGGGCGTGACATAGAGAAGTGTTGGAATCTGAAGAAAGCAATTCAGAAGCTTATTGATGCAGGTGACATTGTCGTGCAAAATACAGATGCAGCAGACACTAGCCAAAGTCCATCGCCTGCTCGCAATGAGACGCATATGGTAAGTATGATTTGTTTTGAAAAGGAATATGAAAATTCTTCTGAGATCCTCAAAGGTCCACGCGCTGCAAAGTTTTCAGTGCTATCAGAGGCTGATCTTAAGAACGAGCCAGCAAAGGGAACCCAAAAGCAATTTGTTAAGAACAATGTGATGGAAGTTTGTGAAGGTCCTAGTAATGTTGATGCAGAATTCAGTGGCTAAGATACCGATCTTGGCAATTGGAAAGACGCTCCTGTCTTGGTTAGCCAGGGGGAGTTTTGGTGGTTTATTTTGTTGTCATTTCTGTTGTCCGGGTTATTTTAGGGTTGTAATCCAGATATTGTCTTGTGACTCAAACCCTTCTATCCTCTTATTTTGCCTAGTTTGTTTAGTCTAGTAGCCTGCTTAGTGTTTTCTAGGTTTGTTCTAGGTTTGTAACCCCAGTCTAGTTTGTCTGTTTTGTTGTCCAAACCCTTTCACCATCTGTCTAATGCAAGTTTCTGTTTTCTGTTATTTTTAGTCATTTTTGTTTAGTTCTCTTTTCCTTTTATAGTCCTTTTCATGTTGACTCTAGTGACGTGACATTCATGCATAATTCTCAGCCTGGTTTTAAAAGTCAGTTTAATCACGAAGCAATGAAACAATGTTGAAGATGTAAGGACATTTGAGGGAAATAAGTAAAGGCATTTTGAGATCACTTCAAGCCCAAATTGTGTGAAACTGGGGCAGATAGAACATAAAGAACCCCAATTGAAATGCATCCTGCCGCATCAATTTGAAGATAAAAGCAAGTTTGCCCCAAATTTGTAGGGGGGCCGTTCGCGGTAATGAGAGTGAGAGTGTTGTCCAATGGTGCTTTGTATATAACAAATGTAGAAGGCGAATGTGTGGGTACGGTCATCAAGTTTGGCGCAACCAAAAGATGTTACGAATGTTTTCCTTGATTTGTTTAATTGTGTTGTTTGTACTTGGCAGGTTTTGAAAGTTGGAATGACGAAGGCATTTTGTTCCGCTATCTAAACACTTTATCCCTTGTCACCCCTTTTGAGCCTTAATTAATTTCTTTCATACCCCTCTTTCGGAATCAGTAGCGAATATCAGAAACACAAGCATGAAAGATAAGAAAAGGAATAAAGAAAGAGAGAAAGAAAAGGAAAGAGAAAGAAAGAAAGAAAAAGAAAAAAAAAGAAAAAATACGGAAAGAGAAAAGAAGAAGAAAACTATATAAAGAAAAAGAGAAAAGCAAAAGAGAAAAGAAAAAAAGAAAAAAAAGAGGAAAATAAGAAAGAAAAAACAACAAAACAACAAAAAGAGAAAAAGGAAGAAAGAAAAGAAAAGAAAAATCACAACAACAGAGCAATTCATATGTCATGAACTACGTTCGACCTGATTCCTTTTAAGGATACGTAGGCAGCCTCACGGTTCGGTCTCATCAAAATAAAAATTCAAAAGTCCCCAAGCAAGAAACTAGGGCAGAAATTGTGGTTGTTGTAAGGAATCTGATTCCGAAAGTTGTAATTTTGAACCTATGAGAATCGTTTTTGAGCCTTTGATATCCTTTATTTTTTAACCCTATCCAAAATCCCACGTTACGGTCCAAAGAAAGACCTTCCGATCAGTCTTCGAAGAATGTCAAGTCAAGCAAGGTGAGTAATTCATACCAGGGGCAATACTCTGGCCCAAGCAGAAAAATAATGTCAATGAGAGAGTCTTATTGGTGAAAACCCTCATGGGCACCGTAGGGCAACGGGAGCTGAGAGAAGTCCAAAAATGAGAGAGTCTTATTGATGAAAACCCTCGCGGGCACCGACGCACCGTAAGGCGACGGTAAGTTGAGAGAAAGAACAGAATGAGAGAGGCTTGATGGTGAAAACCCTTCGGGCACTACAAGTTGAATAAGGATTGTGAATCAGATCGGATAATTGGAGCATTGAAGTCCAGTTTCATGGTTTAGGGGTATAACAAGAGTCAAACATCATACTTGTTTGACAGATTAGGTCACTTAATCAACATGTGCATGTCATGATCATTAGAGCTGGTATCCACATCTGATAGGTTTCTACTTTGTAGTTTTCTTGTTAGGAATCATCTCTTTCCTTTGTCTTTTACTCTGTTCCTTTTGTCTTGCTTACTTCTTCTTCCTGAGTCGGTTTGGTCAAAATAAGTGAAAAATGACTTCAAAATTTGTCACCAGCTTTCCAATTGCACAAAACGGGATCTGGCCAGTACATCAGTGTCATAAGTCATGAAAGAACAACAAGCACACTGAGTTGGTAATAATTAACATTCTTTGGGATCCATCAGAAATACAAAGGTTTGGTATATTTCAATTCGTGAATAGTGCAACAGATAGAGGATGTTGGGTGAACGGGTCAAAGGTATTCTTTGTGATGAGATCAACAAAAAAAGTGTTTAACCAGTAACAAGCAAGGTATTCCAAGCTGAAATCAAAGTTATCGTGACAAGTGAGGGAACAATAGACTTCAAGGCCAAGGCTAGTGATTTAAGTCAGGAAGGAACAACATGCGCACTAAGTGGATGGCAATTAATGTGCTTTGGAATTCATGTCAACACAAGAGCACGATGCAACAGATGGAAGGTGTTAGGTGGACGGATCAAAGGTATTTTTGGTGAAACACAAAGGTTGGTAAATGTCAGTTCATGAGCAATGCAATAGATAAAGGGAATTGGGTCTGAACGAAGAATGGGTATTTTCTGTGATAAAGATGACAGAGAAAGTGGTTAGTCCATAAGCAAGCAAGGTCCTCGAGTGGAAATCAGTTATCAAGGGAAGTGAAGGAGCAATCGCCCTCAAAGTCAAGGCCACAAACCAACCACCACATTTTTAAACTGATAAGATTTTTCTTTGATTTGAAACAGGGGCAGGAAATTTCGGTTGTTTCAGAGAAACCCTCCGTGGAGAAAGGCAGTCACCAAACAAGTTTGATTTTGATTTTCAGGACCCTCCTGGAAAATGGGACCTAGTTTAAAGTTCAGAAATAGCATAATCTAGCATAAATGTATCCCAAAGGAATATAAGTTGGTTTAGAAGTTTGCATGCTTGAGATAAAAATCAATTAAGAGTTTCCAGGACCCTCCTGAATAATGAGGCTTAGCTTTAAGATTTCGATTAAATAACAACATTTAGCGTAAAGTCTGTTGTAGGGTAGTATAATTCAGACATGAAAGTTGTCACCCTTAAGATAAAATTTGACCTTCGATTTTCAGGACCCTCCTGGATAATGGGGAGTAGTTTAAAGACCCTCTTAGATAACAAGATTTAGCAGAAGTCACACCTTTAGAAGATATAATTAAGATTTAAAATTGTAATTTAATTAAGAGTTGTCAGGACCCCTGGATAATGGGACCTAGCTTTCAAATTTTTAGTAATACTTGGTAATATGACTTAATTTTACACTCACATCTGTGCCCAGCCACCAAACTGGGGCAGAAATTTTTTTTTTGTCTATTTTGTTGCAGTTAGGAGCCCGCCTGAAGAGCAGGGAATACATTTCAAGTTGAAGTCAGGAGCCCGCCTGGAGAGCAGGGAATACATTTGAAGTTGAAGTCAGGAGCCCACCTGGAGAGCAGGGAACACTTTCAAGCGCAGCAGTCAGGAGCCCGCCTGGAGAACAAGGGAGTACAATTTACGTTTTAGCTTTCAAACACTTTGTTTTGTCTATGTTAAAGTCAGGAGCCCGCCTGGAGAGCAGGGAATACATTTCAAGTTGAAGTCAGGAGCCCGCCTGGAGAGCAGGGAATACTTTCAAGCGCAGCAATCAGGAGCCCGCCTGGAGAACAAGGGAGTACAATTTAAATTTTAGCTTTCAAATTCCTTGTTTTGTCTATTATGAAGTCAGGAGCCCGCCTGGAGAGCAGTGAATACATTTCAAGTTGAAGCTAGGAGCCTGCCTGGAGAGCAGGGAATACTTTCAAGCACAGCAGTCAGGAGCCCGCCTGGAGAACAAGGGAGTACAATTTACGTTTTAGCTTTCAAACTCTTTGTTTTGTCTATTATGAAGTCAGGAGCCCGCCTATAGAGCAGGGAATATATTTCAAGTTGAAGTCAGGAGCCCGCCTGGAGAGCAGGGAATACTTTCAAGCGTAGCAGTCAGGAGCCCGCCTGGAGAACAAGGGAGTACAATTTAAATTTTAGCTGTCAAATTCTTTGTTTTATCTATCTTGAAATCAGGAGCCAGCCTGGAGAGCAGGGAATACATTTCAAGTTATAAGTCAGGAGCCCGCCTGGAGAGCAGGGAATACATTTCAAGACCAGCAATCAGGAGCCCGCATGGAGAGCAGGGAATACATTTCAAGTTAGCAGTCAGGGAGCCCCGCCTGAAGAATAGGTCAGGCGTCCACCTGAAGAAAAGGAAAATCATCTCAGATTGCAATTCAAGTCAGCAACCAAAGAATCTCGCGGCAATAATGCGAGTCAACAGTCTGAGGTGATCAACAGAAGTTAGTCACAATAAAGAAAAAAAGAGAGAAAGGGAAGAAGTGAATCCAAATGCAGAAGTTGATGGAAGATGTGAACTGCTTAAGACATGGTGGAAGTCACAATCACTACATGTCCGGTCTTGATCCAAAAGCTTAGGAAGAATGAATTAGCACCTGCAACTAGCAAGCGTCAAGGTTCAAATCCAAAGTCTGCATGAAGAACCATTCAAGACTCGAGATCAAGCTTCAGAAGACTTATAGATAGGAATCTTGTAACTCATAGTTGACAGGCTTAACTAGTATTTCTTATTTTTTGATTTTTGATGTAATAACAAGACTGCGGACCGGAACCTCGGCGGAACGACACCTCGACCGGATCTCCACCTCGGCATACTTTGTCATCTCACTCATCTCTGAACTACACGTGGCCTGATTCCTTTATAGCCAAAGATATGTAGGCAGCTGAAATACCAGAGCTCGGTCACATTCCCTTTTCTATTAGTTTTAGTCTTTCCAAATAAGGGTCGGGTCAAAAACCTGTCTAGTCATTCTTTGTCTGAAAATACTACGTCTTTCCAGTCAAAGAGGGGCAACTGAGGACATGTGATTTTTGACCCTCCCCAAGATTTTTTATATTTTAGCGCGTAAATATTTAATTTAGGCATAATATAGATATTTTAAGTAATTTTGACTCTTTTAGTTTATTTTATTACAAAAAAAAATAAAAAATCACAAAAATAGGTTCATTAATGTTTTGTAGTCATTTTCAATCTAAAAAAAATCTTTTAAAAAAATATATAAAAATAATATCGTATTTTTATTTTTATATGGTATGTGAAAATACCAAAAATAGGCTTGTTTTAATGGTTAGTTTTATTTTAGTAATTATTTGAATAGTAGGATTAATTAATAAATGGGACCGTATTTTTAATCTCATTTGCAGGGAAATGATAGAACTTAGGCTCGAGCAACCCATTTTTAGGCCTAATTTTGGACCTAGCCCACAATTTTCATGCCCATAATTCCTAGGCCGATACCCCTTAACCTAAAACCCCTACCAAAAAACCTAGACTATATAAAAAAAACCTAAAATGGAAGGGGGGAATAACGAAAAGAACGGAGAAGGCTGAAAACAAAAGCTGACGAGCAGCTGCGCACAAACGACACCCCCCTGAAAACTTCATCCCCGTCGCACCCCACCATCCCTGAAACCAAACAGAACTTTCTTCTCTCACGCCAACCACCATAGCCGGCGTTCACCAGTTCCTCACTCGAGCTGTTGCTTCGCCGGAATTGATCACCGGCGAGTGACGATGCCACTGGCACGGATCTGGCCAGAAACTCTAAGACGCAGCCACGATTCAGTAACTCATACAAAAACGAAAATACTCTATTTCTTGATGTGTTGTTCGAGTTTGGTTCGTTTGGGTTTCCGTCGAGGCTAGTAGCTGTTGCTTGGAAATTTCAGTTGAAAATCCTCTGTCGCGGATCTGTTCATTTGACTCGTTTCATTTGCTGTAATTGTCGAAGCTCTATAAATTGAAAGCTCAACTGGAGGTGTTAATTTTTGGTAGTTGCAAGTGATGTGGGAATCTATTCTATGATTTTTAACAAAGTGTGAGACCGTCATAGAATTGCTTGTGATTTTCGTGAACAATTTACGTTTAAATCGGAATTGACCTTAGTAATCTTCTCTGATGTCTCATGTTCGCCCTCAACTCAATTTGTTTAGTTTTAAAGTAATGTACTTCCACGGGTCAAATCGTCCAGTTGAGAGGTTTAATAAGCTGCCCATGAGTTCATTCATGACATCGATGGATATTCTGTGACTTCCCGCTGAATTCTGTTTCGCTTGGTCGTGGATTTTTCGTCGGCACGAGGTCCAGTTCGAGATTCTGTTGCGTTCGTGTCCCCGTTAGCTTCTTTGGTCGCTGCTCAAATATAGGTTTATTCCTCACTCTGTTTCTTCGTAGATTTTCAGATTTCAATTATTTTGGTGTTTGGACAGAACGTTTGTTTGGTTGTGTGTTTGCTCGTTGATCTTTAGTGAAATTCATTCTGTTTGGCCTAAGGGGATTAATCCACCAATTAGTTTAATTGATTTTTCCCGTTAAGAACATTCTCACATAGATAGTTAATGTTACTCTTTAGATGTTTGTAGTCTTTTTTGCATAGGGGTCGTTGATAAAGAGAACGACAAAGCTACATGTAGTACTTTCATATCCTAAATATTTGAATTGCTATTCTATTTCCTTAGTGAACTTGGTGCATTATAGTTTAAGTTTAATAGATCGAACTTTTCCATATATGCTGCATTGGCCTTAAATAATGAGTTTGGAGAGTGATGCTTTATTTACTTACCAAAACAACGCGAGCTTTACTACCTACTGTGCTTCACACTTTCAAGTGTACTAATTAGCAAAATGATTAAATTCATTAGCATGTCATACCCTTGCTAATCACCATGTTCTTTACTTGCTTGTATATAAGATGTCCTTTTGCCGCCAAGAGCCTAGAGAAAAATCATGCAGATTCATACTGTGGGAAACTGGGAATGACTTTAGGCCATCTCAATGTAAACAGTGACAATGATAAACTAAGATTCACCAATTTCATTTCTAAAACTAACCATAAGTTACATGATCTAGGAGTTGGATGTCTTCAGCAGTTATTGTTGGGATTATTGCCTTAATATATTCATTTTGCTAGTTTTCCTGGTCGCTAAGGTGAGAGAGAGAACGGCACGGGATTTGGACCAAGTGAGGTGCATAAAAGATGAGGACGGCAAAGTTTTGTTGGGGGATGACCAGATTAAGAGGAGATGGCAGACCTACTTTCATAAACTTCTAAATGAGGAAGGGGATCAGGATATTGTACTAGGTGAATTGAGGAATGCCGACAGCCCCCATGAACTAAGTGATTGTCGGGACATTGAGGTCGATGAGGTCATGGAGGCAATGCGTAAGATGAGAAGGGGCAGAGCTACTGGACCAGATGAAATTCCAGTTGAGCTTTGGAGGTGTGTGGGTAGAGCAGGCTTGGAATGGCTTACTAAGTTGCTTAATGTTATATCCAAGACTAATAGGATACCCGAAGAGTAGAGGTGGAGTACAATGGTCCCATTGTATAAGAACAAAGGCGATATCCAGATCTGTAACAACTATAGGGGTATTAAATTACTAAGTCATACCATGAAAGTCTGGGAGAGAGTGGTAGAAATGAGAGTGCGAAGGACGGTGTCTATTTCAGACAACCAGTTCGGGTTCATGCCGGGGCGATCTACCACAGAAGCTATCCACCTTATTAGGAGGATGGTGGAACAATACAGGGATAAGAAGAAGGATCTCCACATGGTGTTTATCGATCTAGAGAAAGCGTACGACAGGGTTCCTAGGGAGGTCTTATGGAGATGCTTAGAGGCTAAAGGGGTCCCGGTTGCCTACATTAGGGCGATTAAGGACATGTATGATGGAGCTAAGACTCGGGTTAGGACAGCAGGAGGCGATTCCGATTATTTTCCGGTTATTATGGGGTTTCACCAAGGGTCTGCGTTCAGCCCTTTCCTATTTGCCCTGGTGATGGATGCTATAACGCATCATATTCAAGGGGAGGTGTCATGGTGCATGCTATTTGCTGATGACATAGTCCTAATCGACGAGACACGACGCGGCGTCAGCCAAAGGTTAGAGGTTTGGAGACATACCCTTGAGTCCAAAGGTTTCAGGTTGAGCAGGACGAAGACGGAATACCTTGAGTGCAAATTTGGGGCAGAGCCGACGGAAGCGGGAGTGGAAGTGAGGCTTGATTCTCAAGTCATCCCTAAGAGGGGTAGTTTCAAGTACCTGAGGTCGTTTATTCAGGGGTCCGGGGAGATCGACGAGGATGTCACACACCGTATAGGGGTGGGGTGGATGAAATGGAGTTAGCGACGGGGGTCTTGTGTGACAAGAAAGTGTCATTGTTACTGAAAGGAAAATTTTATAGGGCAGTGGTTAGGCCTGCTATGTTGTATGAGACCGAGTGTTGGCCGGTGAAGATCTCACACATCCAGAGGATGAAAGTTGCAGAGATGAGGATATTGAGGTGGATGTGAGGGCATACAAGGAAGGATAAGATTAGAAATGAAGATATTTGAGGGAAGGTGGGTGTGGCCCCCATGGAGGACAAGATGCGGGAAGCAAGACTCAGATGGTTCGGGCACATTCAGATGAGGAACACTGATGCACCGGTGAGAAGGTGTGAACGACTGGCGGTGGTGGGTACGAGGAGAGGTAGAGGGAGACCTAAGAAGTATTGGGGAGAGGTGATCAGACAGGATATGGTGCGACTTAGGGTTACTGAGGACATGGCCCTAAACAGGGAATTGTGGAGATCGAGCATTAAGGTTGTAGGTTAGGGGAAATTGTGATGTCTTTTCTACAGCGCACTAGAGTGAGACTAGCCAGTTAGGAATTAGTCTTAGGATGTTATTGATCAACTACTGATGATGGGCTTTATCTGTTGTGTATTAATACCTTACATCTTTCTCGTATTTTCTATATCTCTTATATTGCTGTTACTTTGTTATTTTATGGTATTTATGTCATGTTATGGATTTTATGGTATTTTATGTTGTTTTATTATGAGTCTATTGATAGTACTAATATAGTGTCTCTTGTTGCCTCTTTGAGCCGAGGGTCTCCCGGAAACAGCCTCTCTGCCCCTCGGGGTAGAGGTAAGGTCTGCGTACATATTACCCTCCCCAGACCCCACTTGTGGGATTAAACTGGGTTGTTGTTGTTGTTGTTGTTGTAGTTTTCCTGGTCAAATTAGAGATTACCATCCGTACAGTCAATACTTTCCCGTGATGTAGTTGTGATTTGTAATTGCTAAATCCGGGAGTGCATTTCATGTGACCCGATTCTAACTGCAACAAGGTCAAATAGAACGTGTCGTGAATCGCGGGTGCATTTCATGTGACGTGGCTTGCGATGTGTTTTAAATTTCCTTGAATTAATCCTTTGAATGAGTAAAAGCGGTTTTTTTTCAAAAGTTAAAATGCACATAGGTTTAAAAGTGTTTTTAAAATCAGATAATAGGCCATTTATAACAGTTAAGCGACCGTGCTAGAACCACGGAACTCGGGAATGCCTTACCCCTTCTCCTGGGTTAACAGAATTTCTTACTCAGATTTCTGGTTCGCAGACTGTAATACAGAGTCAACCTTTTCCTCGATTCGGGATTTGAAACGGTGACTTGGGACACCATAAAATTATCCCAAGTGGCGACTCTGAATCTTTTAATAATTAATCCCGTTTCGATTGTCACTTAACTTGGAAAAAACTTCCTTATGCATGCCCTTCCGAGGGTGTAGGTAAAAAAGGAGGTGTGACAGTGTTCTTAATCATCCGTATTGAATTAAATCACATATACTTTAACCGCATATAAATTTAGTTATTGCTTATTTTTTAGGGTAAACAGTTTGGAGCCAAAATAATAGTGATGATTTGATACGATTCTCCATGCACACCCTATTTTACACTTGTTCTTTGAAGTTTTGATTCCAGGTTAGCCTAAGGATGTCAAATTCTCAGTCTGCTTACTTGAACGTTGATGCTGAGTTAGGCCATCATGGTGAGAATAATAACGTGATGCCTAACAATGATATGCCTCATGTCGATCCCAATGGTGTCCCAGGCGCCAACCCGATCAATGCTAACTCTCACGTGGCCATCAACATCAATCTATCGACTGGTCCCTAAAACAGCATTTGCGGGGGACCCGACCAACAACTCGAGAGGAGCCCGAAGGTGAAGGTGATAGGATGAGCCTACGATTGGTTTTCGGAATGTTGCAAGCTCAGCAAACGGCAATAGCGCAGTTGCAGAACCAAATCCATGCCCCTAACAGGGTCGAACCCGAGAGTCTCGGGAAAATACTAGGAAGGATGAACAAATTGTTGTGGAACCGGGTGAATTCAGGCTCAGGGAGACTTCCGAAGTAATGAAGATGCTTGAAGCATTGAAAAAATGAGTGGAGTCAGGCGAGAAAAAGAATAAGGCCAATGACAAGAAGGTGGAGACATACAACTCCAGGGTCGATCAGTTCCTAGGAGCGCCGCCAATATTGAAGGGACCAGACTCTAAAATGTTTATTCAGAAGCCCCCCCCAGCACAGTACCAAAGTCGATCCCGGAGAGATTTCAAATGCCTGCCAATCCCAAGTATAATGGGATCACGGATCCAAATGAACATGTAACCTCCTATACATGCGCGATAAAAGGGAATAACTTGGAAGACGACGAAATTGAGTTGGTGTTGCTGAATAAATTTAGGAAAACCTTGTCCAAGGAAGAAATGATATGGTATCACAACTTGCCTCCGAACTCTATCGACTCATTTGCTATGCTTGCAGATGCCTTTGTGAAGGACCATGTCAGAGCCATTAAGGTCGAGACCAGGAAGTAAGAACTTTTCAAGGTCAAACAGAGGGATAACGAGATGCTCAGGGAGTTCGTGTTGTGGTTCCAGATGGAATGGATAGATCTGCCATCAGTTGCATATGATTGGGCCGTTCAGGCATTTACTCAAGGTCTTAACCCCCAGAGTTTCGTGGCCTCCCAAGCAGCTAAGAAAACCTTGGTGGAGTACCCAATAGTTACTTGGATTGACGTCCACAATAGATATCAATCGAAGATCAGGGTCGAAGACGACCAACTCGGGGCCGCTTCAAGATCTGTTTACCCTATTAGGACTGATGACATGTCTAAGAGAACCATTGATCATGAGCTGAGGATGATCCAAGATCGGTATCATCCATACAAAACGGATCAGAAGGGAAGCGGATCCGGGCGCCACCCGACAAGGAACGAGAAGAGAAATGATCGAGGATCGAGAGGCTGGGGCCTGATGAGTAAGAATGGGTTTGATAGGTAGCTCGGGAGTAGGGAGGCACCTAGATTATCGGAGTATAATTTCAACATAGACGCTGCAAGGATAGTGTTAGCCATAGGATGCATCAAAGAGGCTAAGTGGCCCCAACCATTACAGTCCGACCCAGCTCAGAGAGATCCTAATTTGATGTGTAAGTATCACATCATTCACGATCATATGACCGAAGATTGCTGACAGTTAAGAGAAGAAGTTGCTCGACTGTTCAACAATGGGTACCTCCGAGAATTCCTAAGCGAGCGAGCCAAAACCCACTTCAGAAAGAGGGACGCCAACAAACAGGTCGAATAAAAGGATCCTTTCCTTCTCGACCAATTTGGCATGCTCCCGTTTCACAGACAAGGCCTCCTTTCGAGCTTTTTCCAGCTTGGCTTGGAGGATTGGGAGGTCATTGAGGGTCTCATCTTTTTGTTTACTGAGAACCCTATACATGTAGTTCTGCCGAACTTGCTCTTTAAGCTCAAACTCTAGCTGGCTGACTTCATTCCAGACCTAAGGAAGTTTTTGGTGGAGCACTGAAGCCTGAAAAACAAAACAATAAGATCATAAGGGTAAGCTGAAGATAAGCAAGATTCACGAAGGGCACAAGGAATAGGAAACTTACTCCATTCAATGCCTGTTGTGCCTCGTTGAAGAGGCTCGATATTCCTACTTCGTTCATCTTCGCCTGGTCCTCTTCGGTCTACAATCAATTAAGATAGCTGGCCAATCCTACTGGAGCAGACAGCACCCCGGTATCTACCGAGATAGTAAGCACGACCATTCTTTTACGATCGGGATCCATGCTCGGAGCAGGGAACTACCTAACCAGCTTCAGGCTCGAGCTCAAGCTCATCTTGCCTACTCCTGATGGCACATCCTTTTTTAGGATTTCCAAGTGACCAAACCCGGAATAATCCTCCAACGCGCCCTTGTCCACACCGTCGAAAAACATGTTGAGGGCCTCGTATGCGCCCTGTGTCGTCTCATTTTATTTCTCCTTATCGGCATAAGCCTCATTGAAGATAGACTCTATATGATACGGAAACTCCGTGATGTCAATGACACCGGCTATTTCCTTCGGGGCAGGGATAGTTTCTCGGGAGTCTGTAGCCTCTGATTTTCCTTATGGCTCCCGAGCTAAATAGGCATCAGCCTCTCTACCACCTTCCTCGGTTTCCATCTGCTCCTCTCCGTCAATGGTTGACCCATGAGCGACAAACTCTAGTTCATCATCTTTAGGGTAATCCTTGAGCCGGAAAAGGGAGTCGGAGTCCGGTACCCTAGCTTGGGTATTCTTCTTGTTTCTCTTCAGGACCTGGACAATTACCCTCTCCTTCTTGACCTCAGCGTCCGGGGATCCAAAAGATTTCCTCTTCTTCCTCTTTTTCTCCTCCTGTGCAGCGACTCCGGACTGTCCCCAAGCGGAGGGTTTAGCAAGTGAGGAAGGAGCCTCATCCTCATCCAATGGTCGAAGCTCAGTGGTCTTAGGCAAACCTGTAAAAGATAAATGACTTAGTAGAAATAAAGGATGAGTATCAAAGTAGACATGTTCGGTACGAGCACTAACCATGGGAACATGTCTCCTACTTGCCCTTTGAAAGTTTGCGCCATTCGCGCTCAAAATATGAAATTTTCTTGCAGATCCCTTTGATCTACTCCTTGAAACAAGGGATTGTATTGGGAATTTGGTCAACCTCTACACGATGATGGGAGTGGTCAATTAGAAAAAGAACAAAAGAAATTCCAAGTACACATGAAGGAAAGAAACTTACGGGCTGAGTTCCACTTTTTAGGGAATGGTAGAAATTTAGGGTGAATAAGGTCTTTGGCTTTCACCCGAACAAACCTCCCCTGCCAACCTCGGTCCCGATCTTCATCGATTCTCAAGAACGGAGCTTTGCTTGCTCGTCGGACGAGCTTGATCAACCCCCCTCGAAAAACTCGGGGACTATAGAGACAAAGCAAGTGGTCGATGGTAAATCGAGGAGCTTCGATGTTGTTGACAAAGTAGAGGGGGAGGATTATGATCCTCCTGACGAGACCAACGTGTATTGGAATTTCCTGCTCGTACTCTGTCAAATTCTAATATAGTTTAAGATATCGTCCCACAGAGACTGGATAATTTATGCTACAGACTTGTCATATTTTAACTACTATTTGAGAGAATCAAATTGATGAAAAGTGAGTGAGGTTTAAAACTTGTTAATTACTTAACAAAACAAATAACTATTGGAAGATTTATAATTAAAAAAAGAGAGTTAGAAATTATTGAATTCACTTGATATATTACTATAATAAAATCTCAATTTCTACATTTATTTCTCTAAAGAATAATTGCTTATTTCTAATACAGTTATATTTTGCTCACTAAGAAATAATTAATTAATAACACTCTGTGAGAATTATGTTAATTAATCAATTTAAGACTAGTGACGTTTAAACCGAAATATTTTTCTTGCTTGAATTGTGCTAAAAGAAAGTAAAAACTTCGTGAGAATATTTTTACCAAGGATCACTAATCTTGCCTACAACAATTCCTCCGTGAGAATTAAAACTGAGGCAAGCAAGATTACCGACTTGAAATAATAGTAATTACTTTCACACTACTATTTTAATCATCAGTTATTATATATTAATTTTGCTTCGCGAGAATTACAAAATTAATATTTGAATAACTTATAGATAAAATATGTAGATGTGATGATAGAGTAATTAAAAACCATCATTTCAGCACAGTATGAAATGTAAATAAAAAGTTTCAAGCCAAGAATATATAAAAACTAAGATAATATTATAAAATATATCAAGCTTCATCAACTATCCCAACAAAAAGAACTTACTCCATTATGGAGTAAGTAAAGCTAAAAAGGATATTTAAAAGACTAGAAATATTTTTACTATAAGGAAAGAAAAGAAAGAAAGATCAAGACTAATTCTTGTCTTATAAAGATTGAATATGCTTATACGAAGATAGCTTGCTATTTATAGGTAAAGATGAGTAGCTTTTGTCATGTTTCACTTTTGCGAATTTGAAATCCATGTATGTGAAGTGACCTTTGTGTATGTAGATTCCATATATGCAACTATGGCACTTGTGCTTCACTCTTGACTTCATGAGTTAGTCTTGCAAATGTAGATTCCATGTATGCGAATGTGACCTTTGCAAGTATGGATTCCACACATGCATATATGACTCTTTTGCTTCCATTCTTGACTTCATGGGTTAGATTTGCATATGTAGGTTCCATAGATGCAAATGTGACCTTTGTGTATATAGATTCCACATATACAAATATGCTCTTTTTCATTTCTAATTGTCTCTTTCCATAAGCCCATATGTATATTCCACATTTGCGAATATGAATATGATGTGTGCAACTGTGGCTTTGCTTCATTCTCTTGTCTTTTAGCTTCTTTCCTTCTTTTTCATAATTTTTTTTCCTACAAGATTTATTAGAAAATGTGCAAGGATAGGATATTACTATTCATATTTTATTTTAAAAACTTATTTTTCTTACATATGAAATTACATGAATAATTTATATCTATCACCTCCAAAAGGGCGGGTGGATCTGCCCAAGGTAGACCTCGTACCTTTTGCAAAATCTGAGGATTATAAGGTCCGCCGGGGCAAGCATGAAGGGATAAGTGTAAACACTTAGATACCCCTCCATGTGAGTGGTAATGTCCTCATCAGGAGTGAGGACGACCACTTCCTTGCCCTCCCAATTGCAGTCCTCTCGAACTGTAGGGAATGTATCCTCAGTAATGGAGCAGATGTACCTCCATACCCCTCGCCTTTATCCTGTTGATTGGAAGCTTTCTCAACTTTGAAGTCGTTCTTAATGGAGCAGCCCCGAGGGATGAAGCTATTCAAGGGAGGTTTTGGGGCCACCTCTGGCACGGCCACCTCGACATTCATGGCCAGGTTGAAAGTTAAAGGGATGATCTATTGAGGCACAGATTTGGAAGTCTTCACCATCAGATTGTAGAAAATGTGAAGATTTGAAGGTGAGGATGAAGATTTGAAGATAAGGATGAAGGTATGAAGGTCAGATTTGAAGATTTGAAGATTTGAAGAAGGAGTATGAAGATTTGAAAATGAAAATATGCAGATATGGAAAACAATGTATGAAGGTTTGAAGAGTTAGGAATAAGAGAAGAGTTTGAGGGTAAATCAAGGAGCTCTAGAATCGGAAAGTAAAAAAGTAAAAAAAAAGGGTCGAAGCTTTTATAGGGAAAGGGTGATCAATGCGTTACGTTTCGCATTTGGGAACGGTCAACCTGCGGTTGACACGTGTCCGAAGTCAGAACAACGTGACTGATGGGACGTTTTGCTGACCTGTTAACTCGGTGGTAGCGTACGGAAGAAGGAACCAAGGTTAATTTATCGCTTCCCGTCGCTTCGATAAATCTACTCTCTGAAAAACGAGGGGACTGTCTATCTACGGGTAAAATCAGGGGTAGAGTTTTCTTCTATTTTCCGATGAGGAAATGAAGGGGAAGCATGGCTCGACATGGTTATCGTCGAGGCCCAAGAATCCCTCGTATCAAAACTCGGAAGGAATGAACGATGTATCAAAGATCGGGCACGGTGAAGTAACAGACTCAAACCAAGTATAGCTCCTGGACCTCGGGAAACGTGGAGAACGGTTATACATGACTAGTAAAGGGCCGTAGTATTCATCCTCAATCGGATATTAAGGCGCGAATCCCGTCCAGTATCAGCTGTAGATCGACATTTACTGATAAAAAAGATTTTTACCTTATTTAGACTTGTACTAGGACTAAAATTCCTCTACTATATAAAGGGAAAAGGTTTCTTTTATTTTGACACAGTGTGATACGCAAATCAAAGCAATAAAAGTTTATTTTGTCTTCTAGCTATTGTTCAAAGTGTTCTTCATTTTGTTCTTTTGTTTATTCGCGACCGAGCTTGTGTCGAGGGTCTGATCGAAGACAAATCCCACTATTCAATCTAACTAAGATCAGTCTTGATCATCACATTGTGATTAGTTTGATCAATTGTTTTATCTCTAATTTATATATATGTTGTTCTTAATCATTCATATTGAATTAAATCACACGTCCTTCCACATTAAAATCATAAATTTCTTCCATTATTTTACGTTTGTTCAACTATGACACAACGGAGAATTCAGTTTTTGTACATCCACTCGTGATTGTGGTGCATACAAAATGTTTAACGGAAAAAGGAACTTACAACAATTGATATTTATACCATATCACGTAATTTACATATGGTTAAATGATAAATTGATATGAAAATACATATTAATGAAGCTTGATTAAAAATAAAATGTATATAAAACACATATTTCATATGTATTGATTGGCTTGATATGAACACCATCATACTTAGAAATTATCACTTTAGTATATCAGTCATATTTTCTCCTTTATTGATCAATTTAATTTCCACTTTAGCACCACAAACTCTAATCTTTTTTATGTTATATTCAAACAATAATGGCGCATAAACGGTAAAATCTTAATTGTCTATCCACTTTTGTTGCATCTAATTATTCCATATCCTATTACAATTATCTGTAATATCTCCAAACCTTCATTCGTCATTACTCCCTTTCCTTATTAAATCCTAGAAAAACAACTATATAAAGTGACCTACATTTCCATAAAATGACCACAACACAGCAACCAAAAAAGACATAAAAAATGTCAAGAGTTCCTTACCCTCCTTGTAATGGCTGCACTTGCACAGGCAATAGGTGCAGAATTGAATTCCCAGACCCAAATATCAAGTTAGAATGGCCAGAATTGGTTGGTGTGAATGAAAAAGTAGCCAAAGCTAAAATTGAGAGCACCAATCCATTTGTCACTGTGGTTGTACTTTATGATGGATTTATCCCTCTTACTGATGTCTGCTGTAATCGTGTTTATCTCTTTGCTAATCACCCTAATGGTGTTGTTACCAAAGTCCCCCAGATAGGCTAAGTAAAAGGGTTAATTTTTCTATCATGAAAAATGTTTTAAGTATTAGTAGTTAAAAGGGAGTACCCTTTCAATAATTTATGTTTCTTGTTTTGGTAATAGTTATCTCAATTTCAATTTTAATAATACTTTAGTATTTTTTGTTCTCCACATTTCATCCATATGAAGCTTTGCAATCAGAATTTACCACATCATGGTTATATGAAATAATAGATGGTCAGGATGCATTTTGCAGTCTAATGTTTATTTAAGTTTATATTTTTTTGCTTTAAGCATCCGATATTCAAAACTTATGCACTAAATATAAGATTTTAATTGACTAATAAACAAACACAGAGAAAATTGCAGTCACTGGATATATCAGTTCATACCCGAGGACAAGGGGGAATGGAAGAGATATATTTTAGATAAATTAAGATTCTATAAACCTGTCAATTTTGTTATTTCCTCTGGAATCCTTTCAAGAAAGCGAATATTTGAGAGATCAATGGATATAAGCAATGCAAAATGGCTGTGGTGTTCAATAAAACCCGAAAAATCGAACCAAACCAATCCAAAAAACCGATACTTTTTAGGTTTGGTTTAGGTTTTGGTTTTGAATTTTAAAAAACGATCAAATTTGGTTTGTTTTGGTTTTAATCAAAAAATAACCGAAAAAACCGAATCAAACCGACTATAGAAGTAGCTATTTAAATTTATTATTACACCTATGTATATGTATATTTTTATATAAAGTTTCTAAAATTTTAGGGTACATATTAGTCATTCATATTTTTAGTCTAATTTTTGGCTATCATAATAATCTAATTCTTTGTCTTTACATTCTAGTTTGATTGGTAGTTTTCTTTTGCTAAGTACAAGAATTTATTTTATGTTAAAATAATTAATTTTTAATTGAGTACTTAAGTTATTCATCACTATTTGTTTTAAGTATCATCAATATATCTTGGTAAATGAGAGATTTATCAAAGAGCAAGCAATTGGTTTGATAATGTTACGTTGAAAATGTAGTCTCTGGAGTATGTGTTTGGTAGTGTATCTCATATTTAAGAAAAAACCGAAAAACCGACAAAGATCGAATCGATAAAAAAACCGACTTAATTGGTGTGGTTTGGTTCTAATATTTGAAAAATCGACTTACATGGCTTGATTTCTTTTTAGGAAAAAATCGATCCAAACTGAACCATGAACATCCCTCCAATAATCCAAATTCCATATACCCTCAAAAAGGGGGGGTGGGGGGTTCCTTTTCTGCCATTTCTTTTTTTAGCTAATGACCGTTTTGGTCTTATTGGAGCATGACATACCGTTGACGGGAAAAAATGGTCAAACACCAAAGAAGTATTTATCAGACATGATTGAGAAAAGGTTTGGTGTGTAAATATTTTCTCGTGATGAAGTGCGACAAAAGAATTTCAGTTCAATTGAGAAGACAATTAAAATAATCTATTATCAGAAATAAAATAGTAAGCTATTTAGTTACTATTTATTTTTATTCTGCCTTCATTATGCTTACCATGAAAAAATAATTTTTCAATTGATAATTTATCTGTTTCGGATATGAATACTTAGAACTGCAATTGCAGTGATAATATGATGGTAAATAAATATCTCAATCAATCAGACAAGTATAAGAGACGTAGAATAAGTACGTCAAACAATCCGTAATATAATTCCTTCTCTCATATTTCGATCCTCTCTTTCATCTTTTTTCATGACAAGTTTCAATATCGGAATGAGCAATTGAAATCACGAAATAATTTTAGTAATGTTTTTTTATAAATGAAATTATGGGCACAACAATGGAATATCTCTTGGGGGTTGTCCCAAAATCACTTTTCTTTATTTCGAGAGTTGTTACTTTCAAACACATACGCAAGTATACGTGATTGTACATGTAATATAATGAATGATAAGAAGAGTGTCGAACCCATAGAGACTTGTGGTAACTACCTAGTAATTTCACTAAAATTGTTATTTAGTCGAGTCAATCAGAGTTTAATAGTGTGATTATAACTAAGCAATGAATGTAACAAGTAACTAATTAATCATACTGAAAATGGTTGTTGAGAATTTTGTAGAGATGACCATTCCAAAGATGTGATCGATTTACCATTCCTATTGTATTCTAATTAACTCTCTCTTTCATACAATTCACTCATGGTTGCAAACTAATCGAGTTATTGCTCTCGTAGCATTCTCCCGAATTACTATATGCCTATTCAAAATAGATTAACGCCTATATTCCTATGAAATCAGTCTATTAAGAACGAATTAAGATTACGATATTCAATGAAGCATGGTGACTAGGTATATTCCTGCCCTAACAAGAAACCCCCCTCCCCTACTTAGAGTTAAGATCATGCCCTCTTCAATTCTTCTTTAATCTAAATGTAGCTTTCCCAAGCATAGCATAGATAGTAAATAGAACCTAACTGTGAGCCAGACAATTAAGCAATTAATTACATAATTGAAGACACAATCAAATTTTAGCGGACTATAATCAAGGTAAAGACAACTTCGAACAACAATAATCATAGCTACATCACAACCTCATAACTTATGAATTTTAGTCACTGATGATAAAGTTAAATAATATCATAAGTGTTTGAATAGTTGAAAATACTAAAAAAGATGAAGAAAAATTGAGAATTCTTGCTCTCGAGTGTTCCGTGTGTGAGTTTTCCTCTCAAAGTGGCGTCTCCCTCTCCAAAATAGGTTTAGACTTTTTTTTATACGAGGTGGGGGTGAGTAGGGCCGAAAAATATTGTCCCGAGTGAAGTGAGAAAAAATTCCGTCACCCAGAGTCCAAGGTAGCACGTTGCGCTAGCCCTGGCGCTGGGTTGTTGTCACGACCCAAAATTCCCACCCTCGGGACCGTGATGGCGCCTAACATTTCACTTGTTAGGTAAGCCAACGTTGGAGATTCATTAAACCAATTCTTATACATTTCAATAATTAAGAGTAATTAAGCTATAACGAGTTAAATTGAAAACGAAAATTCATAACTGCCTCAATATATATATTCCACTACTCGGATTTGGAGTCACAATTCATGAGATTCTAAGATTTCACTACACATAAATGTCTGAAAGAAATACAACTGTTTTCAAAATGAAAGAAACAGTCAAATGAAATGTCTAGAAGGTGACTCCAGGGTATTGCGATCCCAATTGAGAGTAGGCGACCCTCGGGTCTCGTACTGAGTGACAAACATAGAGCCCTACTAAAGACGCTTAAACTGCCTCCTATAGTCCTCTCTCAATGTGACAAGAATGAACTTCTCAAGAAATAACTGAGAGAACTAGTCCCAAGTGAGAGCAGACGACCCAGCCGGCCTGGTCAGCATATAATCCCTCCTCCATTTCTTGGTGGAACCTGACAACTGTAATGCAGCGAAATCGACCCCATGGGTCTCCACTATGTCCATGTTCTGTAACACCTTATGATAGTTGTCCAGATAGTCCTGAGGGTCCTATGAAGATGCACCACTGAAGTGAACTAGGAAAAGCTTTGTAAACCTATCCAATCTCCATAAAGCCTGAAAACATAGCTAATCCATTATCGGTCCGTGCCGCAACACTCGGTAGTACTACCCCAACGGGTTGAGATGCTGAAGTCTGAAATTGGGGAGCCATCTGCTTTGGAGTGTGAGTAGCGGGAGTCTGTGCCCCTCCCCCAGCCTGAGAGACGGCTGGTGCTACTGAAAATGTATCGGCCTGTGCCACACGCTCCATAAGGCCCACTAAACGGACCAAAGCATCCTGAAGTACCAGGGTGGCGATGAACCCCTCTGGGACCTGAGCTAGTCCTGCTGGAATGGTCTGGGCTAGAGCCTCCTCATCAAATTCTACCTGAGGCTCCGCTGTTGGTGCTGCTACTTGAGCTTTGGGCTGGGCCCTGCCCCTGCCTCAGCCTCTGTCACATCCTCGGACTCGACCTCTACCCCTCATAGGAGCTACTGCTGGGTGCTCTAGTTGCTGCTTAGCTGAGGATGCGGTACGCGTTCTCGCTATCTACGAGAGAACAAGAGTAGGAGAGTTCGATTAGTAATGTGAGAGAAAAAAATCGCACGACAGAGAAGAATAGAATTGATTTTTGTTCCTAAACTTCATAGCCTCTGGAAGATAAGTACAGATGTCCTCATACCGATCCTCTAGACTTTACTAAGCCTACTCGTGAATTGTGAGACATAGGCATTCTAGTGCTCTGATACCAACTTGTCACGACGCG
Source organism: Nicotiana tabacum (assembly GCF_000715075.1). Taxonomy (NCBI): domain Eukaryota; kingdom Viridiplantae; phylum Streptophyta; class Magnoliopsida; order Solanales; family Solanaceae; genus Nicotiana; species Nicotiana tabacum. Next base: position 134,221,998 of record NC_134095.1, read on the forward strand.
GAATTCTCACCCTCTGGACCGTGATGGCCCCTAACATTTCACTTGCTAGGCAAGCCAACATTAGAGATTCATTAATCCAATTCTTATATATTTCAATAATTAACAGTAATTAAGCTATAACAAGTTAAATTGAAAATGAAAATTCATAATAGCCTCAATATATATATTCCACTACCCGGATCTGGGTCACAATTCACGAACTTCTAAGATTTAACTACAAGTAAATGTCTGAAAGAAATACAACTGTTTTCGAAATGAAAGAAACAGTAAAATGAAATGTCTAGAAGGGGACTCCAAGGTCTGCAGGCACCGGCAGATCTACCTTGGGTCTCCTATAGGATGGATCCAACAGCTAACCTCACGATCAACTCGGGCCAGTACCAAAATCTGCACAGAAGTGCAGTGTAGTATCAATACAACCCACCTCATGTACTGGTAAGTATCGAGCCTAACCTCGGCGAAGTAGTGACGAGGCTAAGACAAGACACCCATAAATAACACCTGTGCAATTTAACAATATATGTACTACTAACAGCAATGAAAGAACGAGACAAGAAATATCAGGGAGGGGGCATGCTGAGGGTATCACAAGACAAAGAATCATAGCAGTAATAAGAACTAGATCAACCGATATACCTTGAACTGATAGGAACAAGTAAACACAGTAAAGGAAAAATTCATGGCATCACCCTTCGTGCTTTTACTCTCAACCTCACCATATGAATTAATAGAAATGGCACGGCATCACCCTTCGTGCATTAACACTCACAAAATGGCACGACATCACCCTTCGTGCATTAACACTCACAAATCATGGCACGGCATTACCCTTCGTGCATTGACACTCCCCCTCACCAAAACAATGAACATCAACAAAGGGAGATAGAAATATTAAGAACAAGTCTTACTTCAATGTTCGGTTCCACAATACCAACCTCAACTTTGAGTCAATACTCAATCAATACCAAACTCCGTAAACATGATAATAATGATAAACATAACGATTCACTTGTCTAAGCATGTATAATATGATCACGGAAGACGACAAATACAAGAATAAGACCCACTCACATGTTATGACCCGATAACAACGCATAGGTACTCGTCACCTCACTTATATGTCGTACCCAAAAGTCAAACATGTAGCAAATAGGCAAATAAGACCAAATGCCTCAAGCCAAGGTTAACCACGACACTTAAATCGCTCCAACGGCCAAACTCAAAGATCAACCATGGGTTTTCCTCTCAAATGAGCCTTCAAACTAGTAGAATCTAGCAACTTACCAACCAAACGATTCAAATAAAGCTTTAGGAACTACCCACGATTGTAAAGAATTCAATTTAGGCCATTTTTAAAAAGGTCAACAAAAGTCAACACACATGCCCGCTTGGTCCAAACCCAAAATTCGGACCAAAACCCAATTATCCATTCACCCCCGAGCTCGGTTATATAATTGGTTTTGAAATCCGACCTCAATTTGAGGTCTAAATCCCTAATTTATCAAATCCCTAGTTTCTACCCAAAAACCCCCCAACCACTATGAAAACCTTAGATTTTAAGTTGAAATCTTGTAAAATAAAGTGAAAGATTGAAATAAACTAGTTTAGAATCACTTACCAATGTTTTGGGGAAGAAATGGTCTTTGGAAAATCGCCTAGAGGATTTCTTGTTTTAAAAGTTTTGAAAAATGAGCAAAAATCTCATCTAAGTCAAGTTTTACCAACAACAGATGTCGCAAACGCGACCTGAGCTTTGCAAATGCTAAGCCCGCAAATGCGAAGGAGCCATCGCAAATGCGAGGCCCTTCACACTTCTGCTACCTTCGCAAATGCGAAGAGAACCTTCGCAAATGCGACTCAATGATCGCATTTGCGATCACTGGCGATCACTGCCCTCCCAGACTCACTTTGCAAATGCAAAGTATTTCTCGCAATTGCGATGACTGTATGGCCCAGCTATTCTTCGCATTTACGATAAGTAGCTCGCAAATGCGAGATTGTCATGCTCGCAAATGCAAAATCTAATCTCGCAAATGCGAGATCAGAGGCCAGCTCCAGAAACTGCAGACACCAACAAAATGTTCTAAGTCCAATTTCATTTTATAGCCTATCCGAAACTCACCCACGAGCCCTCGGGCTCTAAACCAAAAGTGACACAAGTCTAAAAATATCATACGAATTTTCTCGCACGATCAAGTCGCCAAAATAACACCTTGAACTACAAATTTAGCACTAAATCAAATGAAGTTTTCAAGAAAACTTTGAAAATTCTAATTTCTCAACCGGATGTCCGAATCACGTCAAACCAACTCCGTTTATCATCAAATTTCATAGACAAGTCATACGGACCCGATATCTAAAAAGTCAAACCTTGGTCATACATTTCCATTTCATTAAGCTTTTAACATTCAAATTTCGACAAAGTCCGATATCTCGGGCTAGGAACTTCCGATTTCGATTTTGGGCATACGCCCAAGTTTCAAATCACGATACCAACCCACCGAGACCGCCAAAACACGAATATGGGTCCATTTACCAAAATTGTTGACTGGAGTCAACTCAAATGAAGTTTTTAGGCAAATTTTCTCATTTTTATGAACTTTTAACATAAAAGCTTTTCGAAAATACGTCCATACTGTGCATGCAAATCGAGGAGGATAAAATGAGATTTTTAAGGTTTAAAAGCGTAGAATTGAGTTCTAAAACGTAAGATGATCTTCCGGGACATCATAGTTTTTGCCCAAAAAAATCACATATGTAATATGCGCCCCAGGCAGCGCGACGCGCTGGCCTGGGCACTACACTAGGCCATTTTATTCTTTTGTTCTCTTGTTATTTCAACTCATGTGCTTTCGTCCCACGTTGCCTCCGGGTGACTCCTACACATAAAAATATCACGAATTAGCACAAATCATTACATTACTCATACAAAATTCATGAAACGTGAGCAAAATGCGAGGCAATATGCATATAAATATACATATTTTAAGCCAAATATCAATACCTCACACTTAAGCTTTTGCTCACCCTTCAGCAATGGAACTACCAACTACACCCCAACAACTTACATATCAACTATGGAGGAGCAATTCAATTTTTCAGTCATACACTCTACCTTTGACTATGGTCGTTATTGTCAATCAAGCATGAACATACGAAATTCACATTCTTCCCGTTTTAAACATACCCAAATATAATCAATTTAATTCAACCAATTCCAACAACCTATCCATAACCACTCTACCTCAAGAGCCGACTCGTTACCACTAAGCACCCTCAACTCGCGCACTCACCCAACAACAGAAGTTAACAACATTACCGATCTGTGATGAGAGCATGTGCCTTTACCAACAAACAAGAGAGTGAATATAACAATAGTCCACACATTCAAGTATACCTTTGAACATAATTTGAGGGCATCTCACAATTGAACAAAAATTGCTCACTCTCACAAAGAAGTTCATGTGCATCCTGTGGTCATATCATAAGCTTGCACGTAGTGTACATCTCTACTAATCTAAGCTAGCCAAGCCTAGGATCACTAAGTCTTTCCGGGTTGTAATGTAGGCTAGGTGGCGGGTAGGATACATTTACGAATAGTATCTAACCCTCCTAAGCACTTTAATACACTGCACTCAAAAATCGAACACATATTCTTCTCAACCAGTTCACTAGCCACAAATCATACATAACATAGACCTTTTTTCAGTTAAGCACTTCTACATCATCACTAGCACAGATGAGCAAGATTAGGAGGTGTTTTTTTTCTTCTTTTTGACTATCAACCTTATTTGAATTTCTTTCCTTGCATTTTCTCTTTTGTCTTTGTTTTTTCTCTTCTGCACACACACTTTATATTATGTTTCATCGGTTAGTGACCTTTTTATAACTTTAGTGTATCTTGTGGGCCCTTACATGGTTCCACTCAAAATCTACTTCCCAACATCTCACCTTACTTCTTTTAGTGACTAAGTGCCTTTGGAGGTAAAGGTTCAACAAGCTCAAGTTAAGAACAAAAATAGGGATACAGATTGTATTGTGAGTGCCAAAGAAAAGGTCTACGGGCTCAAACGGGCTAACAATGGAAAAACTTTATTTGTAAGTGACAAGTACGCCCACGATCAAGAAAAGAAATGCCTATGCCATCTCTTAGACTAGCATAACTTAATGATTTCACTTTGATTAACACACAGAACAAGTTCTAGACTACACTATATAGAGCAGAATATCACGAATCCTTACACACACATAGCACATGACTCAATCAAGACGGTTCTATTCAACTCTCAAGTCAAGTAATCACATATAGTTGAGAATTTTAAGCAATAATGCACTAGGTGACATACAAGTCAAACAATTGAGAACAGGCGTCACAACATAGGCTATTTATTTTACTAGGCATCATATTTCAAATCAAATATAACAGGAAGATAGAGCGCATGCTATAGCCTAATGTTCCAGCACCAAACATGTCAATAGGTATCTAGAGCAACATAGTTTTCTTCCTATTCTACTCATAAAAAAATAAAACCAAAATACCTGGTTCAAGTTACACCCTTGGAAAAGAACCGGTGCCCAAAGAAAAACTAAAGAAATTACTACATAACTATACTAATAAAAGTAAAAGAAAAACTTTTTGGTATTGTTAATCGGACCTTAATCCCTGTAAGCACGTGATTTTTGCTTCACGGACAATCGCTCCAAAAGAAAATAAAAATAGTGACAAATGACTTCGCTGTACAATTTTTCGATTTTTTCGTGACATGTGTTGTTAGTCATTTGTGGGTCTGTCCATTTTACATCTAATCATTATCAAACAAAATACAAAAAATATGTGTCATTAAAAGAAAATTCAAAAAAATATATATATGTGCATCGTTCGTTCTGGGTTGTGATTTAACTTACTTAAACAAGTTAATTTGGTGTGATAATTATGTTAAAATGCTACATTGTTGTTTGTTTTAATTCCATTTGTTTTATTACCTATTTGTTATTTTTTATTTTTTTTAAAAAAAATAGAAAAACAAAAAGAAAAGAGTTGAAAATCGGTTTGGGCCCAAAAGAAATAAAACAAAATAGGCCCAAACAGGCACTCAAGTCCAGTCCAAATCCGGCCTGCCCAAGCACCAATTCAAACGACGTCGTTTCAGGCAGATCGATCTGAGCCGTCTAAGCCTCTTGATCCAACGGTCCACATACTCACCCGTGACCCGACCTGTTTAGCCGGTCCAACCCAATCCATCACTTAAACCCAAACGACACCGTTTTAATACCAAACGACTTCGTCTCACCCCTCACCAACAGATCCAAGCCGTTGAGATCATCTGATCCAACGGCTCAGATCTAAACCCCTAGACCATATATAAGCTTTCCCTCACACCCCACGCCCCCTATCCGAACCCCACCTTCCCCACTGTACACCCTCGTCCCAAACACAACCCCTTCCCGTTCCAAACCCTAGCAGCCGCCCTAGTTTCCCTTTCACCAGAACACCGGCGGCATGAACGCCGATGACCACCTCTTGAACACCCTAGGACCACCTCACTGTCCTGAACATGGATCTGCTATCCATTAGCCTCGAATCACCTTCCTTCGTCTCGAATCTTCATTTGAAGATTCGAGTCGAACCCGGACCTATACCAAACCTCACCATCTTCATACCAGACAATCCCCTGACCCCCCTCGTGACCAAACCAGGCTTGGTTTGGTCCGAATCTACCCACAACTCTTAGAATCTCAAATCTGAGAATCCAAAACCTAGAACATGAATAGCCTTGGAAATCGGCCAGTCTTAACAGAGTTTGAGGTCTAATAGACCTTAATCAAGGTGTTCTCGTATGAGAACACCCTGATTAAAGTTTGTTCGGCCTCAAGGGTTCAAAGTTGAGTCAGATTTAGGTCAACTGGGTTTGGACATTTTTTTCGGTAAGTTTTTCTTGTCCTTTTTGTTTTATTCAACTGCTAATTAAGTTGTCAGCATGTTTCTTTGTGTTTGTTTGTTATTTTTGTTATTTTTCATTCGGATTTCTTCCATCTCTGTCAAAGACCTTTTATTTGGTCGGTTTGATTTTCTGTGTGTTCTGAATGTATTCTGTGGTATACATGATCGTCAATTAGATTAGTCGTCAAACGAGTTAATTCATATAGGTTCCCAGTGATTGAACAAAGTTGTCTGAAGTCATTCGGGACTCTGTACGTGTTGTTTATATGAACGATTGATTGTTATGTGTTACGATTAATATAGTCGAGTCGATATATGTCGTCAATTAGTTTCAGTCATTAATGGTAACAACTTGATTCATGTTGTTTATTTCTGCTGTGATCGTATTTGAATCCCATTAGGAACTGAATTGTATTGCCTATTGATTTTGTTCAAATTGAATTAAAGAACATCTAGGGGGAAGGTTATAATGGCAGTTCAGACTTTGATTTTAAATATGATGTCATGTTTATTTGGTTTAGACCGTGGGCAGCCTGTGTATGGTTAGCTTTAAGGAATTAAAATAATGGGACAGCATGTGCTGTCAGATTATATTCCTGCTGCCCATACTTTGGTTAAATAAACAAGAGATTAGGACACTTTAACAACAAAAAGAGAGAGGGGCTGTCAGGGATTTCATGGGAGTTTTGTTATTTAAAATAAGTGAGTGGAAAAACAACAGGGAGAGGGAATTTTGAGTTGTCAAACAGACTGTAAAGTGTTAAGGTTAGGCTATAAAAGAGGCAGACCTTCCATTAGAAAAGGGGGTTCATTTTTGGAGTCTTGAGAGATTCTGTGAGTAAGAACACTGAAAAAGAAAAAACAGAAATAAATTTCAGAACACTATGAATGAGTATTGTCTAAAAGAAACTGTGTAAGAGTCCAGTTCGATCAGGTTGTCTTTGTGGTTTTGCTTTTCTGTCGTTTGCCAAGCTTTCTTGTGGTCATTGGATTTCTGTTGCTGTTACATTCAACATTCTGGGCTGTTGTTTCCTACTCTGTTTTTCTGGGATTGTTTATTTGTTGCTCGACTCCTTGCTGAGCTTCATCATTGTTGGCTGGTTGTTGTTGCTGTGTTGTTGCTGTGAATCTGCTGTTGCTGTTGTTTGCTGTGTACTACTCAGCTGATCCTTTTCCTTCTTCTTTTGTTCCTCTATACCAGGTACACAACTAATACTGTCCATGTAATTTGAAAGTCGAGCATGAATACAAAAGGGAAGATTTGAAGACATCTATGTCCACATGTAGTTGTTATATAGATTATCATGTAGTGTGTAATGGTTTACAATCTTGTTTGGGTATTGGAGTTGGTCCTTTCATATAGTGAATACAAAAAATGTAGTATGGTTTAATATCATATGTTGGTTAGGTTGACAGATAAAAGGATTGGCAGTATACTAGGCTATGTCTTGGAAATTAGTTGTGTTTTGTAATTAGCATTCTCTTTTAATGCATGTCAAAGAATAAAACTATCCGCCTCAGTTAGTTTTCATTCTCTTTTGATAAACTGCCTCGTTATAATTATCAAGCCACACCCTTATAACAATTAGCACAAGTCCGCGCCCCTCAACCTTATGAAGGTCGAGCCCAAGTCAAAACAGACCAAACAGACCCGCCTCGGATAAACAGTGGCCCAGGTCTGGCCCATTCCGCATGAGCTGGATTTGGGCCCATAATGTTCGATCAGCTGTCCGTATGCATGGTCACGTTTCCTTATTCTGTAAAAGCATTTCGGATCCTGCTATAAATAATCTGCAAGCATGTAAATAATTAAGAGATTTTCTTTTATTTTAGAGACGAACTTAATAGGAAATATAGTCATTATAGGTTTATCCTTTAAAATAAAAATGAGACGAGCCTCGACAAACAAAAAATGTAGAAGCTGCGGGGCCCTCTAAATGTATATATTAAATACTTAGATTCCGGGACGGGCCGTTTAGCAAATTTCACGGCCCTTCCCAAAATAATAACACGATAGTCTCTTTAGGTGCGTGTTTAATAATCTACTTTCTTTAAACTTAGGGTGTGCATTTCATGCGACCCAGATCCAAATCCAAAACATCAAATAAAATATGTTCCAGATTGTGGGTGCATTTCATGTGACGCAGTCCAAAGACATGTTTTAAGCGATGTTCACATTCTTTTGAAATAATAACAATAAAGCGGTAAAAAGTTAAAATTGGCACATTGGTTCATAATGGTATTTAAAATTAGATAAATAAGCTGAATATGACAGTTGAGCGACCGTGCTAGAACCACGGAACTCGGGAATGCCTAACACCTTCTCCCGGGTTAACAGAATTCCTTATCCGGATTTCTGGTGCGCAGACTGTAATATGTAGTCATTTTTTTCCTCGATTCGGGATTAAAATTGGTGACTTGGGACACCCTAAATCTCCCACGTGGCGACTCTGAAATTAATAAACCAATCCCGTTTTGATTGTCCTTTAATTGGAAAAACTCTCTCGTACCCTCTCGGGAATGTAAAAAGGAGGTGTGACAGCTCTGGCGACTCTGCTGGGGATGGTTGGACCTAGAACTACTGGTTCTGGGATAGAAATTTGAGCTTAGGATAAATTGTTATGTTCAGCTTTATCTGATTTTGTTACATGATCTGTGCTTAATGTGCTAATTGGTTGCCTTTTTACTGCTTTGATATTACGTGAACTGTATATAAATTATGCCAAAACCCATCTTCTCTCTGAGTCTTCTAAATCATGAAGAAGGGTGTACTTCGTACGGCTTCTTTTCTGTATAGTGTCAAATCCCAATTTAGAACGAGGTTCGGACAAGTTGCTAAGCCGGTGAAGCTTCTGTATTCCCGGTACGCTGCCCCCCCTCGGCTCGAGCTGTCCGCTCGGGTAAGCCAGGTCTAGAACAAACACCCAGGTTCTGAACCTAGAATAACTCAACTTCATGCCGGATCCCTAGTAGGAACGCTTATTTGCATCATGTGCATTTTTGACTTAGGGGACTCAACACAGGGGTTGGGTCCGTCTAGGAATAGCAACCTGAAATAGAAAAGGTCATCCTGATGCATCCTACTCACTTCTTGTGCATTTATTTGCTTCAAATATGCATGATGACCGGTTTTGAATGTTGGGAAATTTTTACAACAATAAATAAAAAAAATTAATAATAAACTAATTAGTTTATCACCCGAACTACGTCGGTTTGATTCTCACCGGATGTGGGATACACAGGCAACCCTCATCGGGTCCAACTCCCTTTTTCATTTTTACCAATAATGATATACCATAAAGCATATATGTACATATATATACCCATGTATATAAATACATATATTGTTTGTTTTTGTTTTCAAAGATTTTTTGTTTAGAGTCAAAATAAAGGTTTTTGTTTTCGCCTAAAAGGTCACCTTAATAAATGTGCAGGATGAGCACAGAGCAAAATGAACCATTCTCGGCCCTCAGCGAGGTCCCTCTACAACTCCACATGTGGTGGAATAATTTGGAAGCCGATAGCAAAGGGGTAGTAGGAAGAATATTGGGAGGTTTTGTAAATTTGTTGGGTGTTAGGCCGAGGACAGATATTCTTGAAGCTCTAATACCATTTTGGGACCCAACCCGCAATGTATTCCGTTTTGTTGACTTTGAACTTTCACCGACACTTGAGGAAATCGCCGGGTATGCGGGATTGAATGAGAGGTTAAGAGGGCAATATTTGCTTTCGCCAAGGCCAGTGTCTTCGCATGCGTTTCTGGATCTACTAAGCATCAGTCGGAAGATACAACATGACCAGTTATCGAGAGGATGTTGTGATCTCCATTTCTTGTATCAGCGGTACGGAGCCCCGCAGGGTTTCGAGGAACCAAATCTTGGGCTAACTCACGGCGGGAACAGAAACAAATGGGAAGCAAGACGTACTTTGGCTTTTATCACAGCATTCTTGGGAGTCATGGTCTGTCCAAGGAAGGATAAAAAGATAGAGATAGGTCTGGTAGGGATGGCCGACGTGGCAATCAAAAGAACCAATAGTACTGTGGTTCCTTTGATTTTGTCCGAAATCTACCGGGCTCTGACTATATGCCGAGAAGGAGGCAAGTTCTTCCAAGGTTGCAACCTGTTACTTCAGCTATGGATGCAGGAACATCTCCATCACCGAGTAGGATACATGAACCACGGGTTGACCGAGAGGAATTGTATCAGCGGATTCAAGAAGCGCATGACAGGCGCCAGATTTCCCGAAGGTGTCGAAGCATGGTTTACACGGTTAAGATCAACAACAGCTGACCAAATTGAATGGGCATTTGGTTGGTTGACTGATACTGAGGTGATCTACATGTCGGCTGAAGAATGTCATGTTCTTTTAATGAGGCTTCGCAGCATCCAGCCATATGCCCCTCATCGGGTATTACGACAACTGGGCAGGTTTCAAGTAGTCCCTACTGATGAAGATCTGAGCAAGCATGCCTTGGAATTAAGCCCGGGAGTCATATTCCCCGAGGGGAAGATTAGAAAACTGTGGCATGAATGTAGATTCTTGGAGCCCAAGACCATGGTACGAGAACTAGCTAAAGGTGAGGTAGACCCAAAGTACGATGCTTGGTTCGAAAGAAGGTTTCAAATTCGGCAAAGACCTGCTAAAAGGGCCCACGTCCAACACTTCACCGATGATTCACAAGAGCAATGGGGATGGTTAAAAAGGGAGAAAGGTTACCGGGTTGAAATCGGGAAGCTAAAGCAACAAGTCGAAAGGCTTGTATTTGAGAATAATGTGCAAGTCGCCTCGGAGCAGGCTGAAAGAAACAAGTTAGCCCAAGAAAACCAAACCTTGAAGGCCCGCCTTCGCCAAGCCAGTAAGAGTAATGTTGACCGACAGAAGCGTCGCTCTAACGAAAGATTGATAGCAAGTTTGAGAAATCAGGTCATCCAAAGCCAAGAAGAATTAGAACAATCAAAAGCTTGCATAGCAAGGATGAAGGTCAGATGGGCAAAGTACACAATGGCCCGGAAGCAGCGTTTGCAACAGGTCATAAGGGATTATGAAATGAGCGTCGGGATATTAAGGGAGACAAACTCCACTCTATATGATCGGATCATCAGACAAGCACGAGACGCCCAGGTCGACAGAAGACAGTGCTATGATGCAATGGCCTGCATTGAAAGACAAATGGGGTTGTTCCAGGATCGACTTGCCGACAATGCTCAGGCACTGGGTTTAAAGAACCGACAAATCAGGCAGTTGTTCAGTGAAAGAGATAACATTCGAGCAAGGATTGACGAAATCGGGCATTACATCTACACGAAATGCCTGACATGTGAGCGAACACCTCGGAAGACCCTCCTTGTTTCCATCATGGGCTGCGTCCACCGGATTATGAACGAGTTGAAGAGCCTGCAAAGAGACCTTACACCTAGAGCCGCGGAAAGGCCGAATGATGCCTCGCGGGCCCTTAAGTTGGAGAATTAGTTTTTGGTCAAGTCCTGTTTATTTGGTTTTTGTTGTTTTCCCATATGTTGTTTTCTTTTCTTTAAACCAAGTTTAAAACCGTGGAGTCTGTACTTTTGCTATTTTTATTTAAAGTAATGTGTAATAGCAAATTTTGATAATGAAATTAAGTGATTCCAGAAGAATTTCTATGTGTCTTTACTTTGAGGCAGAACTACGCCTGGTCTGATTCGCGCGGGGACGTGATACGTAGGCAATCTCCATAAGATTCGACCGCTTTTAATAAAGAAAGAAAAGAAAATACAAAAATAAAATAAACACAGGGTTTCCCAAAGTAGTTTAAAAAGAGACGAATGAGCAAACCGGGATGACGCATGTTGTTTGAAGCAAAGCATGTAGAAACGGTTAACTGCCTAGGTGCATTGCATCCTCTATGTGTTATGATCAAATCGGTTAAACTCTAACGCTAACAAAGTTTGTTGTTGTCTGATCCAGACAAGTTAGTTGTTAAAGAACTCTGGCAACACACTCATACCAAACCAGATCCAAAGGACCGGTAGCAACAAGCATGACTACTTCAGAGAATAGTAATGAGGAAGAAAGGCCGATGAGCCAGTTGTTAAAAGAAGCGATGGAAAATATTGAAAGGATGGGACTAGAGATGAATGCAATGCAGCTAGCTCTAGCCAAAGCACAAAAGAGCCCTGAGCCACTGGGACACATGCCAGAATACCCTCACTCCGGCCCTTCCACAAGCCGCCCAAATCCCCTTTATCATCAAGAAAGAAGCCCTCATGATTCCCAAGCTCCACCACCCCATCAACCTCTCCCAACACCCAATATTCCCATTTTTGTGGGACCAACATCAGCCCCTTTGCAAAGAACGACCAGTGAGCCATTGTTTCAGGCTCACGATACACAATACTATCCCCTGAGCCTACATTCCATGCACCCGAGCCTCAAGCTTACAATCCACATTTGGAAGTGCCGGCAGAGATTGAAAAGCCGGCTAAGGCCCCGGAACAGGATGAAGTGCTGAGAAAGTTCAAAAGCCTGGAGCAGTCCTTCAGGAACTTACACGGGCTGGGCAACCAAGTTAGCGTAGCATACAAAGATCTGTGCCCTTTCCCAGACGTCCAACTCCCGGCTGGGTTCAAGATGCCTAAGTTTGATTTATATGAAGGACACGGTGATCCCATGGCACATTTGCGGGGATTCTGTAGCAAGATGAGAGGGGCAGGCGGCAAGGATGAGCTGTTGATAGCTTATTTTGGCCAGAGTCTGAGCGGATCTGCACTAGAATGGTACACCAGGCAGGATTCCAGTAGGTGGTATACTTGGGATGATCTGGCCCAGGCTTTCGCAGGTCATTTCCAGTACAATCTCGAGATAGTCCCTGACCGTCTCACATTATTAAGAACTGGGAAGAAACCCGGGGAAAGCTTTCGCGAGTTCGGGTTCCGCTGGAGAGAACAAGCAGCTAGAGTCGATCCTCCCATGAGAGAGGGAGAGATGGTGGATTATTTCTTGCAAACATTGGATCCAACCTACTTTGGTCACTTGGTGACAACGGTTGGAAAATCTTTCAACGAGGTGGTCAAGATAGGAGTCATGATAGAAGAAGGTTTGAGGTCTGACAAAATCTTAAACTATTCAGCACTCAAGGCCACAACGCAGGCTATTCAAAGCGGCACGGGAGGTGCGCTGAGAAGAAAGAAAGAAGATCTTGTCACGATCGAGGCAGGCATTTGGTCCAGGGCTGGCAGGCCACACTACAACCAACCCAGACCTCACAGGTCAAACTACCCATACAACCCACCACAAAATTTCTATCCACCTCAAGAACCACATTGTTCTGTACACCAGGCCCAGGCATACACCCAGCCTCCGGTTCGCCTGCAATGGCGCGCGCCGACTCCCCAGAACATATATGCACCACCACAAAATACCTATCCACCACCAAGGGCGTATAGAAACCCTTCAGGGGCAGGCTTTCGGGGAAATCCAGATGCTAGGAATGACAGGTTGCGGAAATAGAGAACTTTCACGGAGTTGGGAGAAACCTACACCGCTTTGTTCCACAAGTTGAGGCAATTGGGTTTGGTTAGTCCTGTCCAGACTCGAGAACCAAATCCCCCACCTCAGAATGTGGATCGATCAATAAGTTGTGAATACTGCTCAGGGATGCTCGGACATGATACCGAGAAGTGTTGGAAATTGAGGCATGCCATACAGGATCTTATTGACACCAATAAGATCGAGGTCCAAACACCGGAGGCTCCTAACATCAACCAGAACCCACTACCAGCTCACCACGAGACTCTCATAATTGAGTTGGTATATAAGGGAGGAGAGCTGAGAAAACCCTCACAAACAGTGATGATGATCCAAGCCGCCCCGAAGGAAGTTTCAACCAGTGGGGGAATGAGGGTACAGTCACAGGGAGAAAGCGTCAAGCCAGTAGTGATATTGGGAAAGAGTCCATCCTCCATAACAAGCAAACCCGAGCCAAACAAGTTGGTAATATCAGGGGTTCCACCCGCACCTGCTGTTGTGGTAAAGAGGGCATATAAAGAACTGGTCACCGTAAAGCCTATAGTCCAGCTGTCGATGATTGATAGCAAGGCTGTGCCTTGGAAATATGAAAAGGCGGTAGTGATGTACAAAGGAAAACAGGTGGAAGAAGTCAGTTGTGAAGAGCAAGGGCTGACTCGATCAGGTCGATGTTTTGCTCCGGTAGAGCTAAGAAGAACCAACCCAGTTGCAACCAAGAAACCTGTGTCCGAAGAAGAGGCTGAGGAGTTCCTGAGGAAGATGAAAGTGCAGGACTACTCCGTGGTCGAACAGCTGAGAAAAACACCGGCCCAGATCTCGTTGCTGTCATTACTGATCCATTCTGAGGAGCATCGACGGGCCCTGATGAAGATATTGAACGAAGCTCATGTACCTAGTGAGATTTCTGTAAACCACCTGGAAACCATTGCTAGCAAGATTTTCGAGGTGAACAGGGTAACATTCTCAGATGATGACCTGCCGGTGGAAGGTACAGAGCATAATAAAGCTTTGTACCTAGCTGTCAAATGTGAAGACTCGGTGGTAACTCGAGTATTGGTGGATAACGGCTCAAGCGCCAATATTTGCCCACTATCTACCTTGAACCAGTTAAATATCGACCACGAAAGGATCCACAAGAACAGTATATGTGTCCGAGGGTTTGACGAAAACGGAACAGCCACTGTAAGGGATATTGTACTTGAACTGACCATTGGTCCAGTCCTGTTTACCATGGAATTCCAGGTGTTAGATGCCACAGTATCTTACAACATGCTGTTAGGACGACCATGGATTCATGCAGCAAAAGCAGTGCCCTCCACCCTACATCAGATGGTGAAGTTCGAGTGGGAAAGACAACAGGTCGTGTTACAGGGCGAGGATACAACGTGCATCACGGGCGGAGCCATTGTACCTTTCATAGAGATTACTGATGACAAAGGTCCTTGGGTCTACCAGATTTTCGATACAGGGTCTGCCAACAAAATTTCTGAAGGAGAAATCATCCCGCACCCTAGGATAGCTGCCGCGACAGTCATGATGGTCTCGGAAATGCTGGGTAATGGATTTGTGCCAAGAAAAGGCCTGGGAGTCGAGCTTCAAGAGATTGTCCAACCTGTCTCCCTTCCTAAAAATCTGGAAACTTTTGGATTGGGGTTCAAACCAACCGCAGCAGATAGGAAGCAAGCGCGAAAAATGAAGAAGAGGGTTTGGTTTCTGCCTAAGCCGGTGCCACGTCTCTCGAGGTCTTTTGTCAAAGCAACTGCCAAGGGGTCACCGGCCCTAAAGATTCTAGGACCATTGATCGGTATAAATGAGGACCTGAATTAGAGTTTTGAGAGGCTGTTTGCGGATGTCAGTATGGTGGAAGCTGGAGAAGGTTCCAGCGGAACAGAGATACAGTTTGTGGGGCCTGAGGCCAAAACCAACAATTGGACTGTTACTCCTCTTCCTGTCCGAGGGGAGTCTTGGTAGTAGGCTTTGATTTATGTTTTGTTTGTTTGTTTGTTCGGATTATTCAAGGGTGTAATCCAAATTTTACTTTCGTTTTGTAAAAGTGTGAACCCTTTATCCCGCAAGTTTAATAAAGTTCTTTTCTTTTGTCCCATTTTAATTTTGTTTTGTTTCTTTCTGAACAGTTCTCTTTTTACTGGTTCTAATGACATGGCATGCACAGCGGATCTTCGACCTAGTCTAAATAATCAATCTGAATCCGACTTAATGATGCAAGAGGTCGTTTGTGACGACGAATCTGAATGTGACGAAGGTGAAGCCTTCGAAGAGATAAACCGAGAACTGTGCCAATTTGAAGAGAAACCCAAGCCTAACCTAAATGACACTGAGGCTGTGAATCTAGGAGACGCTATCCAAGAGACCAAAATTAGCATCCACATTGAGCCGAATGTCAGAGAAGAATTGATCAAAACCCTCATAGAATTCAAAGATGTTTTTGCATGGTCATATGACGATATGCCTGGATTAAGCACCAATTTAGTGGTTCACAAATTTCCCACTGACCCGGCATACCCTCCGGTCAAGCAAAATCTAAGGAAATTTAAAACAGAAATGAGTGTAAAGATCAAAGAAGAAGTGATTAGGCAGTTGCAAGCGAAGGTCATTCGGGTCACTCGATATCCCGAGTGGTTGGCCAATGTGGTACCAGTCCCAAAGAAGGATGGAAAAATCAGGGTGTGCGTCGACTACCGCAACCTCAACAAAGCAAGTCCCAAGGACAATTTTCCGTTACCCAACATCCATATCTTGATCGATAATTGCGCTGGGCGCGAGATCGGATCCTTTGTAGATTGCTATGCGGGTTATCATCAGATCCTAATGGACGAGGAGGATGCGGAAAAAACAGCGTTTATTACGCCATGGGGAACCTACTGCTATCGGGTAATGCCGTTCGGATTGAAGAACACCGGGGCAACATACATGCGAGCAATGACTGCTGTGTTTTATGACATGATACACAAAGAAATCGAGGTGTACGTCGATGATGTGATCATCAAATCTTGGCGTCAGGAGGACCACGTAACAGACCTAAGGAGATTTTTCCAAAGACTCCGAAGGTATGATATCAAGCTTAACCCGGCCAAATGCGCATTCGGGGTTCCATCAGGAAAGCTGCTAGGATTTATCGTCAGTCGACGGGGGATTGAGCTAGACCCATCCAAAATTGAATCCATCCGAGATTTGCCACCGCCAAGGAACAAAACAGAGGTAATGAGTTTGCTGGGTAGACTCAATTACATCAGCAGGTTCATCGCTCAGCTCACTGCAACTTGTGAGCCCATATTCTGGCTGCTGAGAAAGGATGTTGCGGTAGGTTGGACGGCAGAGTGTCAGGAGGCCTTCGACCAAATCAAAGGGTATCTGTCTAATCCACCCGTCTTGGTCCCGCCTAAGCCAGGGAAGCCCTTAATTCTTTATCTGACGGTCCTGGAAAATTCATTTGGTTATGTACTGGGGCAACATGATGACACAGGAAGGAAGGAGCAGGCCATCTATTATCTTAGCAAGAAATTCACAGTGCATGAGGTCAAGTACACTCAACTCGAGAAAACATGTTGCGCCCTAACTTGGGTAGCTCAGAAGTTGAAACACTACCTGTCTTCATATACTACTTATCTCATATCCCGTTTGGACCCATTGAAATATATCTTTCAGAAACCTATGCCCACGGGAAGGTTGGCAAAATGGCAAATTCTGCTCACAGAGTTTGATATCGTGTATGTGACGAGGACAGCCATGAAAGCCCAGGCGCTGGCCGATCATTTGGCAGAGAACCCCGTTGATGAAAAGTACGAGCCTTTAAGAACATACTTTCCCGACGAGGAGGTAATGCATACTAATGAGATGGAATTAACTGAGGAACAAGGTTGGAAGCTTTTCTTCGATGGAGCTGCAAACGCAAAAGGGGTTGGAATAGGAGCAGTACTCATTTCTGAAACAGGACGCCATTATCTTTTTACGGCTCAACTACGCTTCTATTGCACCAATAATATGGCCGAGTATGAAGCTTGCATCTTGGGTCTGCGCTTAGCTGCTGACATGGATGTCCAAGACGTCTTGGTCTTGGGAGACTCAGACCTCTTGGTACATCAAATTCAGGGTGAATGGGAAACACGAGATCTAAAACTCATACCATACCGACAATGCTTGCATGATCTGAGCAAGCAATTTCGATCGGTGAAGTTCAAACACATCCCGAGAGTTCACAATGAGGTTGCGGATGCCTTGGCCACCTTAGCATCAATGCTGCACCACCCTGACAAAATGTATGTTGATCCTCTGCACATCCAGGTCCGTGATCAGCACGCCTACTGCAATGCCATAGAAGAAGAAGTGGATGGCGAACCCTGGTTTCATGATATCAAGGAATACCTCAGAATGGGGATATATCCAGAACATGCCACTGGAGACCAAAAAAGAGCCCTTCGGCGTTTGTCGAATGGTTTCTTCCTCAGCGGAGGAGTATTGTACAAAAGAACCCCGGATTTGGGATTGTTGAGATGCATAGGTTCCAGTCAAGCAACGACGGTTATGGCAGAGGTACATGCTGGAGTTTGTGGGCCACACATGAGCGGATATGTATTGGCAAGAAAGATCCTTCGAACAGGGTATTATTGGCTCACCATGGAACACGACTGTATCACTTTCGTGAGGAAATGCCATCAGTGCCAGATACATGGAGATCTGATTCATTCTCCGCCAACAGAATTACATACGATGTCAGCACCCTGGCCGTTTGTAGCATGGGGCATGGATGTCATTGGACCTATCGAACCAGCAGCATCCAACGGCCATAGATTCATTCTAGTGACCATTGATTACTTCACCAAATGGGTTGAGGCTAAAACCTTCAAGTCAGTAACTAAAAAGGCAGTGGTGGATTTTGTGCATTCCCATATCATCTACAGATTTGGGATCCCAAAAGTGATCATCACGGATAATGGTGCGAATCTCAATAGCAGCCTGATGAGAGAGGTATGCCAACAATTCAAGATTACACACCGCAATTCCCCCCCATATCGTCCCAAGGCGAATGGAGCAGTCGAAGCAGCCAATAAGAATATCAAGAAGATACTGCGAAAGATGGTGGAAGGGTCCAGACAATGGCACGAGAGATTACCCTTTGATTTGTTGGGTTATCGCACTACCGTCCGAACTTCCATAGGCACAACTCCTTATTTGTTGGTGTACGGAACTGAGGCCGTAATACCAGCGGAAGTCGAAATTCCGTCCCTCCGGATTGTCGCTGAAGCCGGGATTAATGATGATGAATGGATCAAAGCTTGATTGGAACAGTTGAGCTTGATAGATGAGAAAAGATTGGCAGCAGTGTGCCATGGTCAGCTATACCAAAAGAGAATGGCGAGAACATATAATAAGAAGGTGTGCCTCAGGAAGTTTGAAGTAGGGCAGCAGGTATTGAAGAAGATCCTCCCACATCAGGTCGAGGCAAAAGGCAAATTCGCACCAAATTGGCAAGGGCCTTATATCGTGACCAGAGTATTGTCCAACGGTGCTTTGTGTTTGACAGATGTCGAGGGTAGATGTGTCGACATGGTTATCAATTCAGATGCAGTCAAGAGATATTATGCGTAATTTCTTTAATTATGGCAATTTTGGTTTATTTGTTTGTATTTGCCATTTATTGGATAATGAGATGACGGAGGCAATTCTTTCTTCTATCCAAACACTTTTTAACCTTTGCTTCCCCCTTTGAGCCTTGAGTTATTCTTTCATACCCCTCTTTTGGAATCACTAATGGAAAAGACATGAAAAAAAAGAGAAAAGAAAAGAAAAAGAAAAACGAAAAGAAGGAAAAAGAAAAAAGGAAGATGAAATCATAAGAAATACAAACCGTGGGAACTACGTTTGACCTGATTCCTCGAAGAGGATACGTAGGCGCCTCACGGCTCGGTCATAGTGTGCATCATAGTGAATATAGGATGCATAATATACATAGTGTGCATAATATGGCACAATGTGCGTAACGCACATAGCTCAACATAAGTGTAAAAAAATAAAATTCCCCAAGCAAGAAAACTGGGGCAGAGGTTATGTTTTAAGTTCCAACAAAGGTTTGATTCCAAAAGTTGTAGCACATCACCCATCAAATTATTTTCATTTTTATAGCCTTTCTTTAACCCCACACCAAAACCAACATCAACGTCCAAAAGACCTCCCGATCAATGTTCAAGAGATGCCAAGTCAGGCAAATAAGGCCGAGAATAATACACCGATCCCCAGCAAAGAAGAGGATCGTAAGACTGGGAATGAATTGATGGTCAAAGGAATCTCCAGAAAAGAGGGTCGTATCTACAACACCCCGATTCCCCGAAAGAAATAAAATGAGAGAGTCTTATCGGTGAAAACCTTCACAGGCACCGAGAGGCGATGTAAGATGAGGGACATGAAATGAGAGAGTCTTATTGGTGAAAACCTTCACAGGCACCATAATGGACACTCCTTTATCAACAAAAGCTACCACATTCGAAACGAAATGGACACTCATTTATCATCCCCAGCAAATCAAACCATCGGGCAAATCGATTGATACAAATAGACTGGGTCGGGAATCGGTGGTGCGCGTCATGATCACAGGGACCAGTCATGTCCTCCAGATAAGTTCTTTTGAGTTTCTTCTCCCACCAAAATATTGGTTCAGAAAGATTTTCTCCTTTTTCTATCTTTTATTTCTTTTCCTAAAATGTGTCTTGAAAGGATTTTTCAAAGCTTACTACCAGAAACCGGAGGGGAATTCATCCAATACAGGATAATACAAACAGTCTTAAAGGCCGATCCCAGGCAATGCAGTGATCGTGCCCGGCAATTTTGGAGGAAGTAAGCTCATAAAGGGAGTGGTTTCGGGAGTTAAAAGCAGACTCCCACAGCATGTGCTTAAAGAGAAAGCAGAAAAGGGGATTAATTGAAAGCCAATCCCCAGCAGGCTAGAGACCCCCAGCAGGCAACTCTACCCACTAATCAATTATGGGGACATAGAGCAAGAAAAGGGGAAGAGAGAAAAATCGTTCGCCGAAAAGGCACCCTCTACCACCACGATTAAAACTGACTAAATCCTTTTGTCTGCTACAGGAGAACAAAGGATTGATAATGACAGCAAGACGCAACGCCAGGGAAACCACCAAAAAAAAACCGGGGCAGAAAATTTTCTGCTGATTGTCGAAAATTTTCTCGGAAGAACGGGGAAGCAATTTCGATACATTTAAGTTCTAGGTCGCCCACCAGTATAATGCGGGAATACATTTAAGTTCTAGGTCGCCCACCAGTATAATGCGGGAATACATTTAAGTTTTAGGTCGCCCACCAGTATAATGCGGGAATACATTTAAGTTCTAGGTCGCCCACCAGTATAATGCGGGAATACTTTTAAGTTCTAGGTCGCCCACCAGTATAATGCGGGAATACTTTTAAGTTCTAGGTCGCCCACCAGTATAATGCGGGAATACATTTAAGTTCTAGGTCGCCCACCAGTATAATGCGGGAATACTTTTGAGTTCTAGGTCGCCCACCAGTATAATGCGGGAATACATTTCAGTTCTAGGTCGCCCACCAGTATAATGCGGGAATACATTTAAGTTCTAGGTCGCCCACCAGTATAATGCGGGAATACGTTTAAGTTCTAGGTCGCCCACCAGTATAATGCGGGAATACATTTAAGTTCTAGGTCGCCCACCAGTATAATGCGGGAATACATTTAAGTTCTAGGTCGCCCACCAGTATAATGCGGGAATACATTTAAGTTCTAGGTCGCCCACCAGTATAATGCGGGAATACATTTAAGTCCTAGGTCGCCCACCAGTAAAATGCGGGAATACTTTTTAGCTCTAGATTTTGGAATCAGCAACCCCACCTGAAGACGGAAGGTTACAACAGAGATCCCCAAGCAGGAAACAATAAAATCCCCAGCACCAAGAAGTAGAAGGCTGCAAAAGCAAGCGCGCGATTCAAAAGGAAGAAGGAACGCGTCTCAAAAGGAGCAGTTTGGGAACGTTATAGCATGCTCAACATAACAATTTTGATGAAGAAAGCCATACCACTGGAGAAACCATTGAAAGGCTTAAAGAAGAGGGCCATGTTCCCAGCAGATCAAGCGAAGTGATGAAAACTGGCATTCAGAAAAGGCGAAGGACCAGTATCATCCCCCAAGTTCACAAAATAAAGGCATCAGAGGAAAGCGTTAGCCGACAAGAAAGCAAGGCAACAAGAACAAGTTGAAGATAGATGAAACCTCATGATCCATAGTCTAGCTTAGCTTCTTGTTTTTCCTTTCAGAACAATGTAACAGGGAGATCGGTTGAGCGGTAGCATCCTACAGTAGCATGCAACAGCGCACAACACTACAATCGCACGGTAGTCCCAGCTACCAAAATTTCCCGAACTACATTGACCTGATTCCTGTTCAGCCTAGGATATGTAGGAAACCTCTGAAGCAAAGGTTCGGTCAAATCTTTTTCAAAAAGGCTTCACACGGAGTGCTCGGACGAGCAAAAATCGCCTGCTTTATCTTTGCGCGAAAACCCTTCGTGTCTTCGTGCAAAGAGGGGCAGCTGTAAGCACGTGATTTTTGCTTCACGGACAATCGCTCCAAAAGAAAATAAAAATAGTGACAAATGACTTCGCTGTACAATTTTTCGATTTTTTCGTGACATGTGTTGTTAGTCATTTGTGGGTCTGTCCATTTTACATCTAATCATTATCAAACAAAATACAAAAAATATGTGTCATTAAAAGAAAATTCAAAAAAATATATATATGTGCATCGTTCGTTCTGGGTTGTGATTTAACTTACTTAAACAAGTTAATTTGGTGTGATAATTATGTTAAAATGCTACATTGTTGTTTGTTTTAATTCCATTTGTTTTATTACCTATTTGTTATTTTTTATTTTTTTTAAAAAAAATAGAAAAACAAAAAGAAAAGAGTTGAAAATCGGTTTGGGCCCAAAAGAAATAAAACAAAATAGGCCCAAACAGGCACTCAAGTCCAGTCCAAATCCGGCCTGCCCAAGAACCAATTCAAACGACGCCGTTTCAGGCAGATCGATCTGAGCCGTCTAAGCCTCTTGATCCAACGGTCCACATACTCACCCGTGACCCGACCTATTTAGCCGGTCCAACCCAATCCATCACTTAAACCCAAATGACACCGTTTTAATACCAAACGACTTCGTCTCACCCCTCACCAACAGATCCAAGCCGTTGAGATCATCTGATCCAACGGCTCAGATCTAAACCCCTAGACCATATATAAGCTTTCTATCACACCCCACGCCCCCAAACCAAACCCCACCTTCCCCACTGTACACCCTCGTCCCAAACACAACCCCTTCCCATTCCAAACCCTAGCAGCCGCCCTAGTTTCCCTTTCACCAGAACACCGGCGGCATGAACGCCGATGACCACCTCTTGAACACCCTAGGACCACCTCACTGTCCTGAACATGGATCTGTTATCCATTAGCCTCGAATTACCTTCCTTCGTCTTGAATCTTTATTTGAAGATTCGAGTCGAACCCGGACCTATACCAAACCTCACCATCTTCATACCAGACAATCCCCTGACCCCCCCTCGTGACCAAACCAGGCTTGGTTTGGTCCGAATCTACCTACAACTCTTAGAATCTCAAATCTGAGAATCCAAAACCTAGAACATGAATAGCCTTGGAAATCGGCCAGTCTTAACAGAGTTTGAGGTCTAATAGACCTTAATCAAGGTGTTCTCGTGTGAGAACACCCTGATTAAAGTTTGTTCGGCCTCAAGGGTTCAAAGTTGAGTCAGATTTGGGTCAACTGGGTTTGGACATTTTTTTCGGTAAGTTTTTCTTGTCCTTTTTGTTTTATTCAACTGCTAATTAAGTTGTCAGCATGTTTCTTTGTGTTTGTTTGTTATTTTTGTTATTTTTCATTCGGATTTCTTCCATCTCTGTCAAAGACCTTTTATTTGGTCGGTTTGATTTTCTGTGTGTTCTGAATGTATTCTGTGGTATACATGATCGTCAATTAGATTAGTCGTCAAACGAGTTAATTCATATAGGTTCCCAGTGATTGAACAAAGTTGTCTGAAGTCATTCGGGACTCTGTACGTGTTGTTTATATGAACGATTGATTGTTATGTGTTACGATTAATATAGTCGAGTCGATATATGTCGTCAATTAGTTTCAGTCATTAATGGTAACAACTTGATTCATGTTGTTTATTTCTGCTGTGATCGTATTTGAATCCCATTAGGAACTGAATTGTATTGCCTATTGATTTTGTTCAAATTGAATTAAAGAACATCTAGGGGGAAGGTTATAATGGCAGTTCAGACTTTGATTTTAAATATGATGCCATGTTTATTTGGTTTAGACCGTGGGCAGCCTGTGTATGGTTAGCTTTAAGGAATTAAAATAATGGGATAGCATGTGCTGTCAGATTATATTCCTGCTGCCCATATTTTGGTTAAATAAACAAGAGATTAGGACACTTTAACAACAAAAAGAGAGAGGGCTGTCAGGGATTTCATGGGAGTTTTGTTATTTAAAATAAGTGAGTGGAAAAACAACAGGGAGGGGCAATTTTGAGTTGTCAAACAGACTGTAAAGTGTTAAGGTTAGGCTATAAAAGAGGCAGACCTTCCATTAGAAAAGGGGGTTCATTTTTGGAGTCTTGAGAGATTCTGTGAGTAAGAACACTGAAAAAGAAAAAACAGAAATAAATTTCAGAACACTGTGAATGAGTATTGTCTAAAAGAAACTGTGTAAGAGTCCAGTTCGATCAGGTTGTCTTTGTGGTTTTGCTTTTCTGTCGTTTGCCAAGCTTTCTTGTGGTCATTGGATTTCTGTTGCTGTTACATTCAACATTCTGGGCTGTTGTTTCCTACTCTATTTTTCTGGGATTGTTTATTTGTTGCTCGACTCCTTGCTGAGCTTCATCATTGTTGGCTGGTTGTTGTTGCTGTGTTGTTGCTGTGAATCTGCTGTTGCTGTTGTTTGCTGTGTACTACTCAGCTGATCCTTTTCCTTCTTCTTTTGTTCCTCTATACCAGGTACACAACTAATACTGTCCATGTAATTTGAAAGTCGAGCATGAATATAAAAGGGAAGATTTGAAGACATCTATGTCCACATGTAGTTGTTATATAGATTATCATGTAGTGTGTAATGGTTTACAATCTTGTTTGGGTATTGGAGTTGGTCCTTTCATATAGTGAATACAAAAAATGTAGTATGGTTTAATATCATATGTTGGTTAGGTTGACAGATAAAAGGATTGGCAGTATACTAGGCTATGTCTTGGAAATTAGTTGTGTTTTGTAATTAGCATTCTCTTTTAATGCATGTCAAAGAATAAAACTATCCGCCTCAGTTAGTTTTCATTCTCTTTTGATAAACTGCCTCGTTATAATTATCAAGCCACACCCTTATAACAATTAGCACAAGTCCGCGCCCCTCAACCTTATGAAGGTCGAGCCCAAGTCAAAACAGACCAAACAGACCCGCCTCGAATAAACAGTGGCCCAGGTCTGGCCCATTCCGCATGAGCTGGATTTGGGCCCATAATGTTCGATCAGCTGTCCGTATGCATGGTCACGTTTCCTTATTCTGTAAAAGCATTTCGGATCCTGCTATAAATAATTTGCAATCATGTAAATAATTAAGAGATTTTCTTTTATTTTAGAGACGAACTTCATAGGAAATATAGTCATTATAGGTTTATCCTTTAAAATAAAAATGAGACGAGCCTCGACAAACAAAAAATGTAGAAGCTGCGGGGCCCTCTAAATGTATATATTAAATACTTAGATTCCGGGACGGGCCGTTTAGCAAATTTCACGGCCCTTTCCAAAATAATAACACGATAGTCTCTTTAGGTGCGTGTTTAATAATCTACTTTCTTTAAACTTGGGGTTTGCATTTCATGAGACCCAGATCCAAATCCCAAAACATCAAATAAAATATGTTCCAGATTGTGGGTGCATTTCATGTGACGCAGTCCAAAGACATGTTTTAAGCGATGTTCACATTCTTTTGAAATAATAACAATAAAGCGGTAAAAAGTTAAAATTGGCACATTGGTTCATAATGGTATTTAAAATCAGATAAATAAGCCGAATATGACAGTTGAGCGACCGTGCTAGAACCACGGAACTCGGGAATGCCTAACACCTTCTCCCGGGTTAACAGAATTCCTTATCCGGATTTCTGGTGCGCAGACTGTAATATGGAGTCATTCTTTTCCTCGATTCGGGATTAAAATTGGTGACTTGGGACACCCTAAATCTCCCAAGTGGCGACTCTGAAATTAATAAACCAATCCCGTTTCGATTGTCCTTTAACTGGAAAAACTCCCTCGTACCCTCTCGGGAATGTAAAAATGAGGTGTGACAATCCCTCAAGAAAGTTGTCCAAGAGATCTATCGCCAGTAAAAGTCCAAGCTTTTCTGATTTTTTTCCGATAATTGTCTACTACTCTAAACTAGACTACTACTAACTAAGGGTTAATAAAAAATACTAATGAGAAAGAAATTTTTTATACAATTATACTTAGAAAGTAGTTCTCCCATCTTACACTTATGTTATGCATAGTCCCCGATGCATATATGAATTCAAAACAAAAGTAAGTTGGAGAGAAAAACTCTCTGCTACTCGCACCCATCTGAGCCATACTCTAAACCTTCCTCCTCAGAACGCCCACCAGCCGAAGCTCCAGGCTCATCATTATCTGCTTCAACGGGTACCAAAGCCATTGGTCCTGTGGCCTCAACATCTATATCATCCTCACCATCTGATCCTTTGTTGGCGTTCTTATCTTCCGATGGGTGAATGGGATGTTACTCGCAATCCCCAACATTTCCTTTGAAGCACTAGACAGATCATTGCGTAGCTGCATCCGTTCCTCATCAGTCACTCTCATCCGTCTCATCATCAAGTTCAGTGAACTATAGAGATACCTATTAAAATTTTCCTCCCACTCATTCTGAGCAGTCGGCCTTAGGTTGGCAGTGGAATCCAACAATGCAGTAATGCCCATAAAATCCTTTGGATCCTCCACCACAACAACCTATCCAGGGTACTTAGGTACCCCATGAGAGAGCATATATTGAGTCAGTAGGTTACCGAAGAAAAACCGCTTTATCTTCCGCCCAAATCGAGTGCAGGCCATCTCTCCCAACATAATATCACCCACATTAGCTGGTCTCCCAGTCATCAGAAAGAAGATCAAGCACATCTTAGCTCGAGTGCACCCTATGTTATCCTCCACTGGCATTAGTCTAGCTTGTACAAAGTTTTGTCACACCTTGGCAGTTCTATTGAAGTAAATTTGGAGATGCCCATTGTAGGTATCATTATTTGTCCTTGTCCACTTAGCATTAGAATCTACACCACATAGAGTGTGATGAATAGCAGTGTAGCTCGGGCACCACACAAACATTTACAACCTCCTCAGGGTTTGGACAGTAACCCCTAAGAACTGGCACAACGACTCCCTATCCAGTGGCACTTCCTTCCCTTTGACCTAGGACATGAACCTATGCTCGTTCTAATTCACATACAGCTCATTTACCATGCTCAAATTCGCATGTCCAGGGCACTCAATGAACTTATCCATCTTCATACTCTTCAACTGGGCTAGCACATTAGGGAGATTCCTCTCCAAAGTGGTCATATTGATCCCCATCTCAGATACATACCGCCTATACAGCTCGAAGTTGTGATACCACTAGATAGCATCCTCACGAACCAAATCCAATATGGGTCGTGGTACCGAAGATGCCCTTCTTGACCCTTCAGCGACTTGCTTCCCCTTGGCTTGCTGAGACGATCCCTTGTATTGCTTGCACTTTTTAGAAGGGGGTGTAGTAGTAGAGAACTTCCTCGCTCCTTTTCCTTTGCTAGCACCGTCACGAGCCATTGCAACCTATAAAACAATCAATTTGAATGTGAGAGTATATCAAGAAATCCGCCTAAGCTTAAAGTGAAAGTAAAAGATGACCCCACACTTAGAACCAAAGGCTCTATGCAATATACCCACAATAGTCGTCTGACAAGTGCAAAAGTTTTGCACCACAAGGCAATGGGTACTCAAGATTTTTCCATTCCACAAAATTATATAACAAAGTCACAACATACAAATCAAGTAGTTGAACTATGGCAATGCGACTAAGCCTTAGTGCAAGCAAGAAATACATGGTCCCCAATTACTACCATACACTAACTAGTTCTAACAAATGCTACAAGGTTTGGGTAGTGTGGTTATGGCATGATGATCATTGAAACAAGTTTTGGGTTATGTCAAACCACCCCCAAACACCCCACACTTAGTCCAAAATCACATATAAATACACCTGGCTACTCAGACTTTACCGGTGTACAATTTATTCATTCAAGCATTTTATCGAATAAATGGTGGGCATCAATTTTGTACAACTTAATACAACAATGGTGGAATAAGTTTACCCTCCCAAACTTTGAACGAAATAGAGGGAATTGTAGTTTACTACTCCGTATAACTCATTCACAACCAAGTTCAACAACAAATTTTGTTTTCACGCCAACAATTAGCCACCATGTACTCAATTTCTAAAAAAACTAAGGGGTGGGGTGGGGGCTGTTCGAATGGGGAGGGAAACTGAAACTCAAAGAAACAATACAAAGGAAAAGAAACGAGAGAAAAAGAAGAAACTTACATGTGAGATGGAGATGAAGGCAAGAGAGAACAGTTGAAAATTGAGAGAGAGAGAATATGCTAGCGGAGAAAGAGAGAGAGAGAAGAATAACGGATGGGGAGGAAATTAGGGGGTTAAGGTTATTTTGTTTTAAAGTAAATGGGTATAGGTTATGCGTTTGGGTTATTAGGAGAGTGAAAATGGGTATCCGAGTTAGGGTCAACGGGTCAATAGGTTAATTTAAAAGTAAAAACAAAAATAAAAAAACAAATTACCTAGGCCCCTACCAGCCCAGTTAGTCGTGCTAACTCAAGGCTGACTGG